>NC_134646.1:8797878-9100909 GCF_030463565.1 Pelecanus crispus
ACATGATTCCAACCGTGAACATACAAACAGGTACTCTGGTACCTCCTGCAACCTGGGTTTCCTACAATTCGGTTTATGAACATTTTTCTACCATCTTTTTTTGCAAGTGTTAGATGAATTCCCAAAGTCAGTCTTTCTGGTACATCAATCATGTTACATCTTTTGCCAAGTTTTTAAATCAGACTGAGCACAAGTTATCTGCTAGTGAAACAGAGAGAATAATAATTTGGGAAGGTATTGGCACCACTAGACCGTAACTTAGAGGGTGCATTCAGGCTTATGGAAGTACAGGAGTATAGAGGAAGAAAATGTGAGAGCAGTATTCTGGACAATCAGAAGAGAAATAATAGTTGAGCAATAAGTTCATGCTGTCCTGAAACACCTTTACTTTGATAGCTGGATGTGGCCAACCACACAGGAAGGAATAGTCTGAGCAGCTCTTTTCCTCACTTGCTTTGTCTGACTTCCTTGGCTCTGCTATATGTGTAACAAAATTAACATTTTGTCCGGAAAGGAACGGAGGAGAGGTTTTACAGTAACCCTATGATCAACCTACCATGCAAACAGAGGATAAAGAGCTGATTCAGTCTCAATCTTTCCTATGCTTCCTATTGGCAACCTACCTATTCTTCCTTGTCAGAGCTGGAAAAGCCATGAATCATGGCAGAGATCCAGGTGAAGGATTTCCAGCAAAGAAAAAGAAATTAGTGGACAAATATAATATTCAGTCAAGTGTTGGTAAAGAAATATTTTGAGAGTTTGCTAAACTTCTCCTCAGCTCCCATGCACTATTAAAGTCACTTGAAATTAATAACTTTTCAGTAATGGCTGGCAGCTGAAGGACTTCTATAAAGATGAATTAACTAAGAAATGAGGGAAAAGCTCGCATCAGAACATAATGGCATTATAATTTGCACAAGCACATTAGTCAGAGAGGAAATTATTACTAAATGCTACAAAAGAGTCCTATAACAAAGGAATCTTATGGGAGGAAATGTTCAGAGTTTTTTATGGTCTGTTCTCTATTTCAGTGCCTGATGTAACAACTAGCTCTAATGTGCACAGTCAAGGTCAGTCAGTGGAACTTGAGCCAGCAGCCATTTGTTCCAACAGACCCTCTATTTCTTCTCAGGTCTTACTGAATTCCTGAAAGATTTTCTTCCCATTGTTTAAAAGAGGCTGTGTGAGGTCTAGGAGTTGTCTACTATTCTTTTCTTTTTATTGCCTTTTTTTATAATTTCTCATTCTCTGCTTCATTACCCCTACACATTTCATTTTCTCTCACAGATGCTATATGTGGATTCTCCATGTCACAAGAGGATAAAAGCTGTAGGTATAAGTGCAAAAATTTTGTATTTCTTTTCACTGTTTTATGCATCTTCAAGGTGTATTACTCCTGTTTGAATTTCTCTGGTGTGCTCTAAAATTGAAGTAACTTTCTGTAGCTGGGAAATTTTCTCAAGCCAAGAAAGCCGGCTAGAAGTTGTAATGTATTTTGCCTCCTACTTGTGTGTCTCCACACTTGTGAGGTCTTATAGTGTTTTGTGAGTTGTAATATTTGGAGTGTAGTTTAGGAAGATTCAGCATTTTTGCCTTGGTTGGAAAGGCTGAACCTTGAGATTGCATTGTCTGAAATAAAACATGAATCCTTGAGCTGTATATACATGAATTTTATAAAAAATCCTCTTAGACGTGTTACTGCCACTTATTGGAGGCATCTGAACACACCACTATGTCATCTTGGAAACCTGCCACGGATCCTACAACCAGACCAGCAGTTGTAACTGTAGTCTAGAGCTGGGCTCTTTGGCAGGACGAAGGGAGCGAGAAGAGACTCGAGCGCTGCAGCCGGTCCTGCTCTAGGGAGGATGGGAACGCAGCTCCTGACTGTGCGGCCAGTGAGGCGACAGCAGTGAGCACTTCCTAGCCGTGGCTATCAGGATCTGCAATGGGCTACTGCAGGCAGGCAGTCTGAATTCACACACCCCCAGTGTCTGCCTAGGTAGGTGTACGCTAACTCAAAGAAGCAGTATTTTTAAGTGGTTCAAGATATTTGGATCAAATTAATTAATCCAAATTCTTTCACAGAATAGATTGCACTAGAACAGCTCTGTTCACTCAGCAAAATATCTATTTTCATTACTAGTTGCTATGATAATATATTGCCAGTGTTTTCCTGGTTATAATAAGGCTCTGTTTGAGATAAATTAAAGTGTAATATTTTCAAAGTGGAGTTTGGAGTCCTAGCTAGAAAAATGATTAAAACTTTTCAGATTCAATCAGATCAGCCTGATCCTTAATCCAGAATTTAAAAACAGATAATCCTCTGTTTCATTTTCACTTTCCCTCAGGAATGGCCATGTAACTAAGGGATCTGTCAAGCCCCTGACATTGCAAGCAACTACACATGGAAAATAGGTAGTTTATAAAAAGTCTCTCTCCCATCTCAAAAAATTAACTACACCTGTTCTTATTCAAGAAAGTAAGTGCCATTAAATCATGAATTTGCTCCATTAAATCATGAATTTGCTTATGATAAAACCAAAGAAAGTGTGAGTGAAAATGTAAACACAATGAAGACTTGGTGGTGCCAATATTAAAGCTTGTATTACACCAGCTGATAGCTAGCTGGAAGTCAGAAATATGAGACATTAAAATAAACAGTTTGAGATTAATCTTCAGCTATCTGGCAGAGCATGAATTACAGCAAATTTCAAATAATGTCAGCATCAGTTTAATTCTCCTTCCCTTACACCCTCTTCCATTCTCCAGCCTTATACACATGTTTTTAGTTGAATCACTAGGTAGGGGATGGACTTTCAGCTGCTAGCCGGTGGACCCACTTTCACATGCCCAGACGTCTGGGAGCACAGTAATTTAACAGGAAATTCCCCAGGTCATCTGGAAAAGGAGTGGGACTCTCCGTCATTTGCCAGCCACACTGCTTTCAGAATAGATCACTGTGAGACCTTGGAGTTGTTTGGGTTTGTTATTTATCTCAATTTCTAGAAAAAAGCCATCTGATGTTTGAAATTCAGGTTTGCCTTAAGGCTCTCATTACTGTCTATCACCTATAAGAAAACTTTTTGGTTTTGTTGCAAAGAGCTGCATGCCAAGCAAAATTGAGTAGTGTTTGGATTTAATATTGGAGCAAGGGCAGATCATACAGAAAATAAAAAACACTCCCCTGTTGTGCAAGATATACTTATATGGCTCTGTTCACTTGAAAATCTGTTCTCGTTGATCTTAGTCTGACTCTCTGCAGGGTTTCCTTGGTCAAGGAGGCTAAAATTGATTCAAGGCCCAAAGCTCTTCAGCTCAGTGTTGACAAAACCTAGAATCCAATGTCCTTGTGTCAACACACTCTGACTTTCTTGGATCTTCAAACCACATTTTGCTGTATGACCAAAAATGGAAGGTGGATCACAATGAGAAACATATGGCTGGGAATGGAATTTCAAACTGGAGAAGAAAGGAGGAGGAGGACGGAGATTGGGAGGAAAAGAGCAGAGGAAAGTAGAAAATGAAAAGAGAAATTAAATTTAGGCTCCTCTATTAGGAAGAAGAAAAACAACACTCCAAACTCTTCTGGTGACCCTACATGGGAACCTCATAGAGCTCTGTTTTTATGACTTCTCCCTCTTGCATTTATTTCCTTTCACTGTTATTTCTATAATGTGCTAGATATTAGATTTAGGTATAAGCTGGAGAGCTACAAATTTTGAATTATTTACCTGCTTTCCAGGGTACTCCAAAAGGGTGTGCAATAAGTTTGAGTATAAAGGCAGGAGCAGCTTTTTAAATTAAGAAGTTTGGCTATGACTCTGTAGTTCAAGGCTATTCACAGAAATGTCTGAAACAAAAACTCATCCAATTAGTTCATAATTAGAGCTGACTGAAGGGCAACAACAGTTCTGCTATGTGGCAACTTGTGAGGTCCAGAAATTTGGTTTTGCTCAAACGTGGTTTTATCTACTGGGAATTTAAAAATGTCCACTTTTCATTCTGACATGGAACAAAGTTTGGGGCTTTTTGTTTGTTTTTGCAAAATACCGATGTATTTTTACAGGGAAGAGAAACGGACTTTCAGCGAGCTGTACTTCATAGAGGCTTAGTTACAAGAAAGGACAGTGCATAGGCAGTATCCCTTATAGGGCCTGCCTATACATGCAAGGGTGCCTCCAGCTGTCCCTGAAGATGGTGTTGGCCCTTGCTGGTGGCTGCAGAGGGGTTCCTCACATGGGTCACACCAAACCTGCTGCCCTTTGGCCTTGGCAAAGCTCCGTAGCGTGACCCAGGAGTCCTGCCAAAGAGACATGAGATGCTGAACACAGCCAAGCATTAAGTCAGGTTGGGGAAGGAGAAAACATGTGGGCTGCAAGCCACCCACCCTGTGAGGACCATATGGTCTGCTGATCACCCTCAGGAGCTAGGACACCAGCCAGCAACGAAATGACCGTGGCAGGGGGCAAAGGTATGGTGGCTACGTGGAACTAAATGATGCTCTTTGTGGTCACATGGGTGAATTTCCGTGTAGTCCCGCTGGCTGTAGACTCACTGGTGCCTGCTCCCGGGAAGCTGAGAGCAGGTTGGCATTGCAGTGACGTTGGAGACACAACGGGGTGGGGAGTAAAGGACTTGTCTCAGAGGTGGTCTTGGAGGAGTTGCCTGGCTTCTGTAGATAACAGGTTGCAGCGGGGGCTGCCGCTGCTGTATGGGGGCACCTCTTGGGCAGGGGCACTGATTTTAAAAATTGCTCTGCTTTTTTGGCCAGGTTGCAGGAGAGTCTTGTCTTACAGCGTCTAAAACAGCACAGGGTGTCCTGTGTTTAGACAAATAAATTCATCCTGTGCTATCCATTGTCTTTAGACTTATAGATGCTGGCTATTCAGAGCTGGGAAAGAGCTCTTTGTATCATGTATAGCTGCTCTTGTGTTATCATGTGTTAATTAATAGTCTTATTTTTATAAGGACCACAGAACCCAGGACTTTCCTGGCTGCATTGAGGCATTATGTCTCTTGCTGTAGCTTTCCAAACTGCATCATACAATGAAAAGGGAAAAACAACACCAAGCAAGACATGCACATGATTCATACCAATTCCCTGTTTCTAAAAATGATGATACAGTAGAGCTGCTTCAGACCGAATAATACTTGATAGCCAAAATCATGTCCCTTATTTTGGCAACATTGCCTGTGAACATCGTGGGAACGATGGCTCTGAGGTAACATTTTAAACCCAGTGGCTGCTGCTGGACCCTGCTTCTAAATTCACTATACGCGGACCCTGCTCTCATTTAAGTTGTCAACAAAGTTCCCATTGATTGCACTAAGTCATAATAATTGAGCTGATTATAAGTGATTCTTGGTATGTCAGCTGAGATTTTAAGGATAGAACAGAAAGTCAGGTTACTACCGACAGGTGCTTCTTTACATGATCCTGATAGTGTAAAGAGATTTTTACATGGATAAAGAGTGTGGTTAAACACTGATGTAAGCATAAATCTGCACTCAGATTCCTAATAAGGAACCAGATTTTATCTTTAATGAGTAGCCATACTAGATGCAATAAGCACATTTCAGATTTTGTTTTATAAAATTAACTTGATATGACATTGGCCAAGGTTATGTGAATGTTAGCTGTTTTATACAAAGGGACATCTTGGAGCATTCTGAATTTGTTTGCTTTTCAAAAAAAAAAAACCCCACCCATCTGTTTTGGACAGCCTATTAAATACTACACAGTACAGACTGCTTTAAAAATAGAATAAGCTAAACATTGATGGTTTTTAATAAACCAGACTTAAACACTGAGTAAGTTCAATAAAGCGGATACTTAAGACAAGCATAATGAAAGGTGAAGGTCTGTTTTCTTTTTATTCCATTTCTTAACCTCTACTCTTCAATCCTATGTTTGGTTTGGGGTTTAAAATAAATTATTCTCTTAAATTAAGTAATAAGAGAACTAGAGTGAGGAACTGACCTGTGCAAAGAAATTTATTGTAGATAAACTAGCAGGCGGGGAGAAAAAAGTTCCTATATTAACTACAAAACAGTAAGTGCTAAGACTTTAATAACTTCATTGCAATGAAAATGTTTTTCGTAGAGTCAAAACAGATTAGTTGCAAGAAAAAATATTTAGTTCTTCTACTTGAAGCCAAATGGTGAAAATTTCAGTTAATCTAAATAGATTTATGGCTCTCATCGTCGTCTGTTCCCTCTGATGATTTGGTACCTTTTTTCTGTAATTAAACACCTTGAGACTGTACTCAGACTAAAGAGAAAAGTAGCCCCGCGTGCCCTGCTGCCCTTTCGTAGCCTCATCTCTCTCATCTCCCTCTGGTTTCTTACCAGCTCGTTTCTAAGCGCTGGTTTGGAGGAGGTGCATGTAAATCGCTGCCTCTTCTTCCCAACTTCTACAATTTGAGGAGATATTGGACTTCAAATTTTATGATGCATTGCCTCATTTTGTGTTAGTAAATTTTGCAGCTGCTCCTCATTTTTTTTTTTGCCAGCACTACCAGGCCTCAGTAAATGCAGGGAATTTTCCCCAAAGCCTCTGCCCGTATTGAAAACAGCCTTGTGTTCTGAAGTTTTCAAGCAGAATTGTTTCTGGCAAAAAAAGGAATTTCAACATAAAGTGAAGTAGAAGGGAATAATTTTCAATTTTCATTGTACTGATTCCTGAAAGAAATACAAAGGGAGACATATGCATATGAAATCTAGTTTAAACTTAGTTGTATGTGAACAGTGGCAAAAATGGTTTATTAGTCATATAGCAATATTAAGGTATTGTGTAAAGAAGCTTTTATTTGGAAAAAAAGTATTGCAAAGTCATGAAGGCTGTAAACAATTTAAATTTGACAAGTGAAAGAAAAAGAGAAGGTTTTTTTGTTTTGTGTACTTGTATACAGATGAGCACCCACTTATGTTTATGACCTCTATCAATTTTATCGGGAGGGACCTCTGTATATCACAGTTTTACAGGTTATAATTTGCAACTATTAGATGATAGCACTCTAGTAACATATCACTGTAACAGTATACTCCTTGTGACTATTTTATTTGTTTCTCCAATTCACATTATATGTAAGGATAAAAATGAAATTTCTCCTAATGACAACGTTCAAATTAGGTCCACTGGCATTAATGAAGGAGTTGATTACAGTGGACTAAGGTGACTGGAAAAGATGCCTAAGACATATGTGGTTTTTGCTTTATTGAAGCGAAATTTTAGAATTTGAGTTTCTTTTCCGAGTTTAAGAATGTTGTGTTGCTAAAACAGAGGGACATCACTGTAAGACAGACAGACAATAACTCTGCTGACAAAGGAGTTAGTGAGATTAATTAACAAAGTCAACCAACACCATTTTCTAATCAACACATTATTTCGGGATTCTCTTGAGCTTTCTCCTATTTAGTCTGTTTTTTCAGATAAAACATTCATGATGAAAAAAAATCAGCAAATTCTGCAAGCTTTATGTGATGTTCCCTAAATAGGATCTCCTTTATGTGAGTTTAAAAGGTACAGATATACATTAAAAAAAAAAGGACTTGTACATACTTGTTGGTAAGGCAGTCTGTATGTCATGAGATTTTCAGTTGGTTTTGTTTTCTTGCAAGTAGGTGTATAACTCCCCTCTTAGCTACCCTACACAAGCTTAGGATTCAATGGCTGATGATTTGAGAATAAAGCTTAATCAAGCTGTTGAAAAAATATAGGCAACAATTTGAAAAGCATTCGCTTTTAGTTATACTGGTGTCATATAGACAAATACTGATTTGACTACAAATATAGATTTGACTCAGAGTTGCATTTTCTTTTCCTCTGTGTGTGGAAAACCATTTTCTTATGCTCCTGCTGTTAAGACTGTGCTCCAACTCTCTCGATATTTTAAGTAGGAACACGTGTTGCCCGAGAGACCGCACTGTCTTTGCTGAGACATTTCACCTGTTCACTGTGTTATTCTGAATTCATGAAAATAATTCACAGTTGCCGTTTTCATGAAACAGAACCTCATTTTAAGAAAGATAAACACGCCTGCCAGGCTGCCACAGACCAGAGAAGGGATGGCTTTCCTCGTGACAGGTGAGGTGAGCACGGGTGGACCGTTCCCAGAAAGCACAGCCCTGCTCCAAGCTGTGAACCAAACACCAGCTTGCTTTCTCTTTAGCACCATACTGGGAAGAAAAAGAAAAAAACTTTCATGTTTTTCCAGCCACGATGTTGATAGGTAACTCTGGGAAATTCTGGTTTTAAGGCAGGAGCGGTTTGGGGAGTTTTTGTTTTTTGTTTTTTAATTAGTTCACTGCAACAACAGTCCTAGTGCATTAGGGAGTGGGCCTTATTGGAGAGGGGGATTTTTGGAGCTGTGAAAATGTGAAAGCCCTGTATAATATCACTGCATTCATTCAGACACCGCTTCTGACAAGACTAACTGTGATAACATGCAGAGATGAATTTCAAGTGACTGTTTATACAAGCTAATCTCGTCGCAGAACATCAGAAGAACGTGAGTCCCTTCCCAGCCACGCACGCCTTCCTGGCCTCATCTCAGTGGGAGCTCATGTATAATTTCATGTAAGCCTCGCTCTCTGCTGGGTGGATCAGTTATTTCTGCCACTTCAGCTGCAGCTCCTGAGTTTGTCATGTGGCACGTTAAATAGCTCCGCTCCTGCTCCCAAAGTGGTTAACTGTTGGGAAGACTCAGTGCAGAACCGTAGATACTCTGAGAAACCAAATGACATCCATTTGACTGGGTTTCCCAACTTCTCTGCATGTGTGGGAAAGCTGAGATGCTTTTGACTGTGTACCTACTGTGTTTTTAACTCCTTGCTTGCTCTGCCTGCGCTACTCTTCCATGTCCTCCTTGTGGACCATGTGAGATGCCACGTCCAGAGCGGTATCACGCAATGCCCTTGCACGAACCTGGCTGATGATTTTTCCTATTCTCACGTGCGCCATGTTCAGCACTCATAACCCAGGCCCCTTCCACCTTGGCCGTCCCTCTTCCAGACCCCTACTCTGCAATTTGACAGTCTGCGTGTCCACATTTGTCCCTGCAAGGACCATGACTATGCAGCAGGCATCTCCAGGAGGAGCTGCCATAGGGGAGCTGAGACCTGAGCGTGGCACAAGCACGCTGGCCCCTGTGCCTGGGTTAGGGACTGCCTGCACAGGGATGGATGGCTCTTCATGGTAGTCCTGACAGCAAGCGTGTTGTGAGCTAGGTTGGAGGGGATGCAGCATTTGCAACAGAGGGTGTTGAGGATCTGAGGATATTCAAATATTCCCCCTCCAGGCTGGTATAGGCGGGATATAAATGTCTGCTGTGTCTTCATGTTATGGGAATGAAGGATCGCAATAGCAGCCTTGGGCAGAAGAATTATAACTGAAGTCATACATCTGGATTTTCTGGATTATTTTTATTTAACTACCTTTTATTTAAGTTTATTCTACCTGGAAACAGCACAGAGACATTGTCACACTGATTCTTCTATGGTAGTGCATATAACAACTTACGCATATCATACCACATAAATTGTACATCAGTTGCATGAAGGATCCTGATCCTTCAGTTGTTGAAGAGGAGGCAACTGGGTTGATCTAATTTAGGCATTTTGAGTCTTTCTGTAGAGTTGTTTTGACACAGTCAAGATTGAGAAGCTGAGTTATTTTCTTCCTAGTAGTATGAGAAACCTATAGTTTGCAGTAAAACATCAGTTTAGTTGGCTTTTTTTGTTTTTTTTAACAAAAAGTGTCTTAATATTTAATGCCTTCATAAAGAACTTGGTCATCCAGTGAAATATAGAAGGACATATTGCAAATTTGGACTATTCATACCACTTACCAAATGCCTTATACCTTTTGGAGGACTGCTCTGAGCTGCTCTAAGAACTCCTGGGAAAGAACCACAATGGCTTTTCGCTGCAGCCGCACATTTCCTTGGTTGTGACACTGGGATGCTTTATTCGTACAGCTGGACTGTAGCTCGGGAGGTGGTGGAGTGCACAGCTGTGCTGACTCAACACCGGCACGGGAGCCCAACTGTGACGGTCACACTTTGTCTGCAGTTTCTTCCCTGCTGCGGGGGGAGTTGTCACCTGGCAGGGCGGTGCCGACGCCTTTCCCTCCACGCAGTGCCTGTCCTGGGCAGGGGCATCCGAAAGCCTCCAGAAAGTCCCAGGATTTTCCACTCATTCATGCTGGAGGGTGGCACTATCCTGTAACAGGGTGGGCAGGCTCCTGAGACAGGGATTTATCCGCCCCACGTAATGATGCTCGGCGAGGCTGGAGGCAGCTCCAGAGAAGGTTGCGCGCAAATGCTAACTTGGGGCCTGAAAGCACCAATGTCACGTAGGCACCACGCTGGGCTCGGGTCGGGCAGCCTGCAAGCAATCACAGCCATGCCCTGCAAGCACAGCCATGCCGTGTCTAGCTCACACCTTTGGTTCTGCGGAAACGCATTGCGCACTGTATGCATACTCTTTGGTAGCCCTATATGTTTTATATGCCAATATTGGTACACTTGGCTCCCTGGCTCCTCTAGTTTTCTTCTCTGTCCACCTCCTTCTTTCAATCCCATGTTTTCTTTTTCTCTTTTTTTTTTTTCTTAGGCTAGGTTTGTGGTGGGCATAATGGAATGAGTTAAAAGGTGCCAAATTAAATTAGTTCACAAATTTGGAAGAAAGCCAGTCAGGAAATAGCAACTGCTTTTATAAGAAAGCATGAAAGAAGGAGAGAGAGAGGGAGACGGGGAGGATCTGTCTGCCTCTGTGTGTGTGCAAATGGAAACCCTGTGCCCAAAACCAAAGTCAAGGGATTATAAATGTTTTGGATCGATGCAACACATTTGTGAGTGATTTCTAATACTTCTTCCTGGAAAAATCCCTTGTTTGTTCATAGAAACAGCCAGATGTACAGCAGTCATTGGGAACAGGTTTAAGTTCTGTGTTGGCATTTTGTATGTTTAATGGTTATGTTGCTATGCTGATCAGTGAACAAGCTACCATCTATACCTTATTAACTTGATGTAAGAGTGCACGGTAGAAAATAAATGCAATGTATGCAGCCCCCTAACTACATAGTAATGGTCTACATTGCTTTAGCTCTCCTCTGAGCTTAGTAATGCAGCAGCCATGAGGAAATCTTTCCAGCTACAGTTTGCCTTTGCTTTACAAGTTGATCTCATTTCATTTGCTCATGTGACTTCCAGCAAAGTTAAATCTGCGGAGGCTTCCTCTCACTTCATTTCATCCTGAACTCAAAATAGTCAAAACCCTTTTATATGGCTTGCAACAGAAAACAGCCGTGGTGGCTTTTAACCAATTACATCATGATTATGCGGTAATCTGTGTTTTCTCTGTGTTCAAAAATGTATTTTTTTCCACAAGTGCCTGTTATAGTAGAGTTATGGAAGAAAAAGGGGCACACTTTCTGCTTTGTAAACTGGATATTTTATTATATTTGGGGCTTGCCAAATTTCTAATATATTTTGTGTCAGCCTGTTGTGGGAAACAGTACAAAATGGAATACATTTCTTTCTTTCTCACGATTACTGATCTCTGAAGAAAAGTACAGACTATACTCCACCAGTTTATTCTTGGTGCAACACTGAACATCTATATAGGATTATAACTCTTTGGTAGATTTACTGTAACTCCTTTAATCCTTCGTTATCAGTGGCACACAATGTATTGAAATACATTGCTTGAAGTATTGACATTGTGGTTACTAAATGTGTTTTGAATTATTTACATGTATGTACCTCTACTGAAGGTCTTCAGAGTTCTTTACAATGGCTACCTTGCACATTTATTTATTCTACATTTAAAAAATATATAACGTATGCTACATAATGTATGTTAGATACATTATACATCTTACATCAGTATAAAGTAAAGTATAAAGCTAGAAACCAGGAGAAACTACGTAAATGTCTTGCCACAGCCAGAGAACAACTGTGCGGCAGCGTTAACGATGCAACATTAACAATAAAAATCAGGAACTGTGATTCTTGGACTTTTATTCTAACCATTAAGCAGTAGTTTTCAATTCTACATTGGCATTTTGTAAAGGCTTGCTGTTTTGGAGAAGAAATGCATAATGAAACTGCATTGAGGAAGTTGTCTTCAGCTTCCCAAATCTGAAGTATTTTGATTGAAAGTGCCATATGACCACAGCTCCTTTAGAGACTTGGTAACGTGATAAAGGCAAGTAAATGACTAGGTGGGAAAAGCCAGTATGTCTTTGGTATGGGAATAAATGGTAGCCAGAACAGTAGTTATCTTGCTGCTCTCTCCTTCCCATGCTCTTTTCCAGCTTTCAGCATCCTGATGATACTGATCACTGACCACAAGAAAAAAAGAGAAGGTTGCTTTCTTCACAACAAAACTGAAAATGTTTGCTAAGGCTGAGATGAGGGGAAAAGGATAATTGGCTTTTCAGACTTTGCTCATCTTTGCTCATAATGTGTCAGATTAAGCGGCAAATTTCAGGTTTATTTACAGTTTATCTCATAACAGTATGGGTGAAGGTCACTCAGTCCCAGAAACTGACTTCTAGACTGGCTGAGCAGTGAGGTGCAGATTGCTGAAAAACCTCTTTGCTCTGAAAATAAAGAGGACCGTAAACAAAATATTGGCAATTGACTGGACAGAGGAGTACTTGTTCCACTAAGAGGAGAGATCAGAACATCTTTTAAAAGAGAAGTACTTCTGGAGTCCAGTATGGGACCTGACACCATTGGGTTCACTTTAGATGTTGGCTTTCTGCTCATGTTTCTCCTCATCTTCCTTCTCAGTCGCTTTCATTTTTCATATGTGAAGATCACTAATAGAACTAAATGCCTAATAATTTTGTAACTCTAACTAAGCCTCTGGTCTAGCACTTATTTACAATGAATGCAGCTAAAATCCTTTCATGAATGATTCCAGAGCTCATAGCTCCTGTACTTAAACATGAAAGAGCCATAAAATAGACGGTGTGAAGATATCAAATGAGACATCTTTCATGTGTTTGCAAACTGAGACTCTTTTCATCTACCTGGCTTTGAAATATCATTTACCTGTTTCACACAGCTGAATGACCAAATTCTGGGTACTTTGAGATGCTTTTCTGTTAACAGCACCTTCCCTCACTGAGATCAAAGTGATAAAAGTAATTAATCTGTCTTACATGGCATTGATAAGGGTTTGTTTAGCCACAGCAAAGTAATGTTTTGTGGACAGCATCTTGTGTTCCAGCTTTCCTTTTCACCATGGTACCATTGTGTCTATTTAGATGCACTTATGCAGAGGTGCTGGCTGTTTTGCATTCTATGTCACCAATCTCACAAATATTTCTAAAGCAACCAAGAGATGTATTAGAGCATCTTGTTTCAGTTAGATTCCTTGAAGATGTCCTAGTGGTGAATAAAAATATGATATACCATGCATAGTGCGTTTCTGAGAGAAAAATGGGCCCCTAAGTTTTTGAGACTGGGAGGTAGATTAAATGAATGCTTTGCCTCATTACTTAAGTAGACAACCTTGGGAAAACCTCATATTCTGAGCTTTATTTCAAGTTCAAGTTAATTATTCATATGATTATTTTTCTTTCCTAGGTACCACCTTTCTTCATTCCATAGTCTGACAATAAGCGATATATCTAACATGCCTATACTTTTGGACCAAGGAAAACACACTCAACAGTGAACTTACTTTGTGTATGGCAATCAAAGTTCAATAAACATAAAGAATTAATCTGTTTTTCATTTATACAAGCACAAAAATGTATTTAAGAAAATTCAGTTTCCTTTACATTTTACACTCTTTAGACTCCAATTTGGCTTTAGTGACTTTTTTTTCCTACTTAAAACTTTGTTTGCCAAGATTCAAACTGAGTGAATTTTTATTGCACAGTTATAAAACATTGAGGGGGGAGAATTATATAATGGAAAAAGGTTGAAATAACCTTAACTCTAAAAGTGCAAATAGCATACAGCACCCATTAGAGAGAAAAAAAGGTCATCACTAATATTTTCATTGACATGCTCCTATAATGCTTTAAAATGCACCCAGGGTGCATGTCACAGGTGGAATCAATGAACATAATTAAGGAGTAATGACCAATGGGGAGGGCATTTCCTGACAACTAATGACTAGTTGGGGTAAAAGGTATGGTGAAACCACCAGGCCTGTCTTTCACAGGTCATTAACTGTCAGGAAATGCCAAACTTGAAGGTCATCATTACAAATGGAAGCTGTGAAAACCCAAAGATGTAAATAAAACTAACTAATATTTTTGTATATTGAAAATGTAGCTATGGAACTGTTTATTGCATCTGATCCATGCTTCTGTTTGTGGGACAGGCCTTCTCCTTGTTGGTTGCGGACGGCTCAGCCACGGGAGCCAAGTGAAATGGCAGCGTGATGTTAACTGCCTCATCGCATGGAGTTCACAGCACGGGGAAAGCCCGATGGGTGAGCTTGAGACTTTACTCATGGTCATCATGAAAGAAGATATGCATCAGGTGAAGACATTAAGCACAGGAAAATAAGTATGCTACATTTATTATTAGGATCAACATTAATTATAAGCAGAAAGATCGTGTTAAAATATCTAGTCTAAAGGTCAACTTCCAGTCTTGAAGTGAAGCTCAAGTCTTATTTACCAGTGCCCTGTTTATGCTTTCCTGTAAGTAAAAGTATTCTACTGATTCCCTATCTGACCCTCCTTTCACCAAACTTACTGGGTGCAGGTGGTGGGTGCAAGCAGAATGAGGACATTTTGGAGAAGAGAGAGGGGAATATTGGGGTTCTGATGATGTTCAGGGTGTGGTGCTTTGACTCTGGTGGTCAGATGAGCATCCTGATGCTCCTAGCTGTACAAGAGGAGGAAGAGAGGACAGAAATACCCAGGGACATGTCAGCTACCACCCAGGAAAAGCTGGAAAATATTTGGTCTCTGTTAACAATGGTTTGGAGATGTTTCCAAATTTTTCTTTTTGAGCCTGACAGCTGCCAAGACCTTCACCGGTTGTTACTTTGCATACTCAGTGATGCAGGTCTCAGTGATTATTTATCCCAGCAGAGCACAGCCTCCAGTATTTTTCAGCATAACCTTTATGGTCAAATCTTTGGCTAGTTCAATGATTTAAACTGAAATACCGTCTGGCAGCAATATGAAGTCCAGTGCAGTCACTCACTGAGTCTGGTGAGAGGCGAAATGGAAGAGTAGGAAAGGATCGGTAAAAAGATACAACTGGGAAAAAAAGGTTCTGTATCAGCAATAGTATGAGGTACTGCTATTGTCAAAATACTGTCAGGGTCAGTCTAAGAAATTCTACGGTATGTCTTCTTGATTCCCTCTTATGGTTAAGTTTTATGAGGGAACTGTTAATGAAAGAAAACACATAGTTTTGAGGAAAAGAGCCAGGGTTCGTCTATCGTAGGAAACTATTTTCCTTTGGTGGAAGATGACTATTGCCATTTACAAATGCGTAATAATGAAGGGGAACAAATAACATTCATTATAATTCTCTTGAACCAACAATCGGAGTCTGTTTAAAAGTCAAGTGTCTAGCAGTACATGAATTAACTTGACAGAATTAGGAAAATACTATGGAAACTGGAAAAAGTACTACATAAAGCTGACTCTGTTTTCCCAATTCATACTCCAGTGCATTTGTATAATCTTTATACATAAATGAAGCATTGTGTAATCTGCATAAATCATTTATAAGTACTGGGAGCTGTAGTATCTAGAGCATGAAGTGAATGGAGCCAGAGAAAAGCTCTGAAGAAACAGTAATGTTAATGTGATGACTGAGAGGTAACTACATACCTTGACTGTCTGTAAAATAGAAAAATGTTAACTGTTACACGAGAGGCATAATTATTATAGTACAGCTTTTTCACAGTTTTTGAGGACAGTATATATATCTTAATGATTTTGTGCATCAATGTATGCACCAATTTGAAAGCAAAAAAAAATTTTGACCTTTTTATTTTAACATTTATTTTTCTATTATTATTTTTCTATTATCACTTTGTGAATGGGACAGCAAAATGTTCTCATCTCATGTAGTTTCATGTGACTTTTGTTAACGTTTGGTGATGTTAATAAACATCACCAATAATTTGGTGATATTTGGTGATGATCTTTAATTTGGTGAAACTCTGTTTGTAATACATCTTTCCTGCGAACATTGTTTAAATTAATTTCTTCAGGTTTCAGAGACATAAAGTTTTAAATATGAGTTTCCTAACATTTGCTGTGTTCTGAACCACAGTGATCAGGACAATAGGAGCCTTAGATTCTGTTCTTTAAATGAAGAAATCCTGTAGAGGCCGCAGCTGTTGAGCATGTTTAGAAACAAATATCCAAAGGCTCCATACTCAACACCTGGGAAAAAAACTCATGGCAAACTCACTCAAGATACAACACACAAACCCTCTTCCTTATTCAAGAAAAATCTCCTAATTTTAAACAATGGATTCTTTCTCTACCTGCCATTGTCCGGTAATTCTGAGTAACTCTTATTTCGTACAAAACTGATCTTTTGCCAGGACATTCAAATACTATGAAAGTAAAAAATCTATACATACAACAATCTCACATAACAGCAGGATGGACACTCAGTAAGTTTCGACATGACAATATCCAGAAGCATAAAAATAAGTTGATATTCAGTAATCAAACCAGTTTTGCATGTTGTAGAAAGAGTGAGACTTAAAGAGTTTAAAAAAGAAGACTAAAATGGCTTCAAAAAGAGATGGGGGGCTCAACAGAAGAAAGAAGAGGTGGTTAGGGGAGAAACTGATAAAATTTCTATTAAAGGCCAACCAGGATGGAGAAGGAATAATCAAATCATAAGCATCAATTATCCTATTAGAAGCCTTTCAGATGGTTCCACATAACGCCGCATTTCTTTCCTTTTCCTTGGATAACTGCAGTCCACTCTTCATAGACTGCAATTCCTTGTGTCTGACATCCACAATACGAGCAGTGGTCCAGATCTCCGGCACAAAACAACAGAATGACTGTTTGCATGGGTAAGTAAATAGGGACACCTGAGCTGAATTTCCTTTAAGTGAGCTGACTTGTGAATTTTGTTCTGGCAATGTTATGGTGCTTTAGTCTCTAGTATGGGTCACCAAAGGGTTCTTTGTTGTGTTTCAAGAACAAATTCATTCAAAAACCTTGTCTTCCTGGATATCTTCATAGTACATGCAAAGACCAACCACTTTCCCCAGCTTTTGGCAAAGTATGAAGTACCACTATTCATTTCCAGCCCAGGGATATTTGAAACTTGCTTGTTAACAGCCTAATAAAAAGCCTTCTCTTGAAAAATATGGAATATTGATCCAAATTGTAATCCATATTTGTCCATTAAGCATGATTCCAAGATCATCATTTCAGTGCTCTGTCATGACTGTAAAAAGCTGCCTCACTGTGAGGAAACTCTTGCTAGATTTCTCTAGGGTGTAGATACGAACCTGGCTTTCTCACTTGCTTCTTTTTAAGAGCGCGAGGAACAAGGAAACTAATTTCACCGACTGATTTAGAGCTATGTTTTCCATAGTAGACTGCTGCTGAAAAAGCAACAACCCATCCATTTGCTGACACAGGAATCAGATTAATCAGAGTTGTAGTTTTTTTCCCCTGACGTAAGGCTACACAATCTCCATCTCCAAGAGTTAGATGGGTCAAAAATCTTCTTTCTAGTTAAGCTTTTTGGTTCGAAATGGGATTACCATAGGACAGGACAGAGTGGTCCTACAGCAAGTAGGCAAAAACTTCAAAGGCATACTTCTCATTAGAGGTTTGGCAAGTAAAACACGAGAAGCCTCTGCCAAGCCTCCGATGTCCAACAGTGCCTAGCATCCTACGCAGAATGAAGTCTAGTGAAACTTTTGATACCTTAATGAGCTAAAGAGGCCATAAAAAAGTAGTGTTTATAACATGTATGTTGTGCCAGAGACCAAAATGAATCCACTTGTTCTCTCCCTGTGTGAAGGATAAAGAGGGAATTCATGGCAGAGAAATAAAAGAAGTTACCTCAGGCTTACAAGATTTTTTTTTTTTGTTTGAAACTTTTTTATATGCTTTATCAATTAATTACCCTAAAGTAATGTTTATCTTTGTTACATTTCAGTGGCAGCTCTTACTCCTTATGATTTCTTTCCAAAGTAAATGTTTGGGCCTTTTCGACCAAAATGACAGAATATACCATTTCCATTAAAAAACAAAGCCGTAAAAGTCATGTAAACAGCTTTTACAGACTCCGTAGTCACCTATGTATGTTTCTGTAAGCAGACCAAAGGACACAGAGCTCTGCCAGAGCGAAAAACTTATCTGGTGATTTCAGCTGGCGACCAGCACCGCAGCCCGGCGTGCGCGGGCCGGCGCCTGTGCCGCCGCCGCTGCCGTCAGCAGGGTGTGGGTGGCTGGGCACAGAGGGTCCCAGCTCGCCCCTCCGACCTCGCAGTCGACGGAGGGTCTCCCGCACCTGCATGCCCCCGTCCTCACCTGAAGCTGCTGCCCACGCGACAAGTCTGGGTCTGCTTCCACCCTCAGCCAAAGTGGAGGGGAATGGTTTTTGCAAATTTTGGAGGGCGGTGAGATATGCAAGGTGAAAATTTTCATTAGTAGGCTGAAAGGCCCGTTGAGAAAACACGCATTCTCTCTATGCACTGAGGTAGCTTGTTATCCAGAGAATTTCCTTTTTCTTTTCTTTTTAATAGTATTTTAAATATATTTTTATATATATTATTTTCTATATATTTATTTATACCTATTTCTATTATGTAACATCACATGCAAAAAACCCTGGGAAACAGAAATGTTATTCTTCAACAGCAATACATTTGTAGGAATATACCTTCTATATGTGATTCAATATGTGTCCATATACACTTGTTACACCATCTAACCACTATTTAGCTGTCATTCATAATATCAGCAACATGCTGACTATGTCTTGAACTTCAGCTTCTAAAGCAGATCACTAAAAGCCGCATGCTTACACAGAGGAGGAATTTGCTATACGATGTTAGAGTTTTTATTATGAGAGAGCATAAATTTTAAAACTCAGGATGTCTTTTTGATTTACTGTGCTAAGACTAAGATGTTCACAATGGTTTTAAAGCTTTCTGTGGAAGGGTCTAATGTCTATGTATAAAAGACCAATTCAAGCAAATCACTTTTACTGCTGTTAACTCACGTAGGTCCAGAAGGTAGCATGAAGATTTCAAAACCAGCTAGTGGTTTAAATCAATATCAAGGCTGTGAGCCATGCTATCAGAGTACGCTTCTCCCTGATCACTTTTTTGCATTGAGGAGCTCTGACAGAAGAGCACAGTTGACACTTGTGCCTCAGAAGTCACCTCAAAGTGAATCTCAAATTAGCTGGTAAAACCTCTCAGATAGATTTCCTCTGCTTAGGGTTGACTTGCTTTGATGGAAATGTGTCTTGAAACACACCGTATAAGCTATTATCCACTGGGAAATACAAATATGTACTTTCTTAAAATGCATTCATGGTATTTTGAAGTAAAGTTGTAAGGATGTGTTAAATGGACTTGCCAACTGTGTCCCATCTTTCCTTCCTCTTCTCTTCCCATTAATGCAATGGTAAAGGTCTGAAACCCTGAGCTTGCCACCTCCTTCAGGGGGATTAATTGTCCCAATGCAAGGGAAGTTGAAAAAAGAAACAATATAAGCATAATCTTTTGTTGCTGTTTTGTGCACTTTGTAGTACTTAAATTGCAAAATGGGCTTTATGCTGTTTGGATGGAAGATCTTTCCTCACTGAAAAAAGGTCTATTCTGAGTTCACCAGATTAATTTAGTGGATTGCTACAGGCCTTTCCCTAATTTTCCTCTCCCATTCATCCCTAGTGCCCAACCAATAGCTGTAGGAAAAAAGCTCCATTTCTTCTGTTGTCCTTTTAGTTAAAAACTTCTGCTGGAATGAGTGCTGCTGCTAAGAAATGAATTGTGGGCATTTATCTGTATGGCCATTCACAAATGCTTCTTATTATGTCAGGAGGTTATCAGGGCAACTACTGAGCAGCGTTGCCCTTTTGGGTCCAAAAATTTGTTCACTGACATAAGACGCATCATTGTCATGTCAGATGTCACTCTCCTTGCTAAAGATTCCTGCCGCAAAGGGCTTTGCTTGGGATTTGCTCTGAGGAGTCACCAGTGCCATGCAGACAACCGTTTGCATAGGGCACGTCAATCACAAGAGGACAAAACTCTGGTGGTCTGAGTCTGTTTAAAGCCTTAGGTCAGAGTTTCCATCTATAAACATTCTCTTGTGTGTTTATGTTTTTATACAGCTTGATTTATTGGAGGTGAAAAACACTGTATACTAACTTTTTTAAGCTGATTAATTATTGTTGATGGTAGAATACACTCATCAGCAATAACTCCTATGATCAGTGCATAACACCATACTATTAAGTTCATCTGCGTGATGAGCTCTTCGGTTAAATGTCAGAAAAGTGGCCATGGATTTTCTCACCTTTTGAAAAAAATCGGTTTAATAACTATAATGTTGCTGTTTTAAAATACATGTCTCCAGAACAGATGAAATGTCTCTATTAAATTTCTGTCTGGGTGAAATCACAGACCTCTGGTACACTCAATGGGTGTTTGTTCATAGATTTTCAGTGTGAATAGAACTTTATATTGGGAGCTGGGAGCCATTCCTGCATCTTCACTCTAGACACACAGACATACTTCATGTTTAGGGCAAGACATTTAAACTTTGGGCTGTAGTTACAATGGCAGTAAAATAATACTTCACTTCTGCTTGTAAAGCGCAATAAAAGCTCCATGTTTGTTTTAAAGTGAAATATGTTAATATATAGCAAGATATTTTTCATACATGTGCACTTAAAGCATACCTCTGTGTACAAAGCAGTTCATAGATACGCTACTGCAAGAACTATTGAGCGAGCTGTATGATTTGGTCCTAGCTGAGTGCTTTATTCCCGAAACAAAGGGGGTTTGCACAGCTGCTGGGCAGACACAGAAGGTATCTGCGGATCTGCCTTATGCTCATTGCAGCCCTCCCATTCTGCAGTCTCTCCTGCCCCAGGGCGACAAAACGAGCTTGTGTGGCACTGACATCCAGTGTGATCTTCTCGCAGGGCTGAATTTTTCTGTAGCAGTGCTTTAGGAAAGGCAATATGTCTTCCACTAAAAGCATAATTTTTCTTTTTTTTAATACCAAAGTTTAGTAATTTTTTAATGTGTTCTTGCCTTATCATTGCTCAGTACTAGAGCAGCACAAGCAAGATCCGTAGCCTTTCTGAGACATTTCTCTTTCATTTCCATATCTATGGCATCAGCTGCTCATATTTTATAAATTATTCAATGTGTGCTAAACTAACCTTTTTTAAGTCCAACTTTCTTTCTTTCTCATAAGCCAGATTCACTTCCTTCAAATGCAGAGCTTCCTAACCTTGTCGCTAACTTGAAATGTGGAGCAGAGTGGAGCAACCATTGCTGCTGTTCAATCCTACACAGTTCAAGCTAAGCTCCAAGTGCATAAATGTAATGAAGTGATAATACAGGGATGAAAAAGATTTCTTTGGGTGTATCTAGCAATGCAGTGTTTGCTAGTAAAAATAAAATCAGCACAAAATGTTGCTTTGAAATCCAAAATCAGTAATTGCTTTTTAATTGTTAACCTCCTATTTTGAAAAAAAAATTTTAAAAAAATTAACCATGTTGTTCCTTTTTTTTTTTTATCCATCTGTAGGCAGAAGTGTGTGTTAGTTATTTTATGATCTGTGATCTGATCACAGGTGCAAACAGTTTATGGCACTGCAGTCATACGTAGGAACTACCCAACATCAAAAAGCAAACAGCCTCTCTGACTTTCACTGTTACACTATTCGGAAGAAATTTAGTTTCTGGGCCTGAAGTAGCAAGCAGGCATGAAATGCGACATTGTTCAATGGTGAATTTCAAACCTTTCACAGGGGGAATCCAAGAGAATAATGACCTCTAAGCAGCCAGAAATCACTGGCTGCCAACTGCTGACATCTGTACTTCTGGTGATGCTCTGAAATTCCTGACATATGAGGTTGAGCAAACAGAGTAAATTAATAAACCAAACATAATAACTCTGGATTTCAACTTGGTTTCTTCATATTAAAAGTAGTGAGCAGAAAACTTCAGCATGGCAACTGTTTCTGAAGAAAACACGTCTTGCTTTGATATCACTCCGATCCCAATTCAGCTCTGTGCTTGAATTGGTTAATACCTCCAGATTCAACCTTTAATGCCATGGCAAGGAAATGTTCCCTCGATGACCTGATCTCGCATTCTTTCAGTGTGAGATTTTCTCAGTCTTGAGATATTCTTTAGTAGCAACCCAGAAGTTCGGGACTCAAATCAAAACTTCCAGCACGGTCAGTCCGTGCTCCAAATGTTATAGCT
Source organism: Pelecanus crispus (assembly GCF_030463565.1). Lineage (NCBI taxonomy): Eukaryota > Metazoa > Chordata > Aves > Pelecaniformes > Pelecanidae > Pelecanus > Pelecanus crispus. Next base: position 8,820,319 of record NC_134646.1, read on the forward strand.
CAATTTCTTTTTGTTCATGACTTTCATACAGATACTCAAATAGCTACAGGGAAATCCAGTATATAATCATCATTTTCCACTTTCTGCTACAAAGTTTTTATCTTTCTGCATTTGTTTCTATGGTGGGATAGTTTCTGGTTTGAATTTTATCTAGCATAAAAACTGCCTAAAGGAGCAGACCTAGATACTATTCTATTATTCCTTTCAGATTTTGGCTGAAACTGAAACATGGAGGAAAACCAATTGTCCTCCTTTTTCCTGTTCTAAAAGATAAGTGTGACATGAAGCACATGCCTCTCTTAAATGCTCTCGCATGTGCCTAGCATTTTAGGTCAATAAACCCAGCTCTGGAACAAGGCTGAGGCAAGCATTATGGATTAAGGATTTGTCATGAGGGCCAGATTCCAGGCAGAGGTTTCTTTGTTCCTCCAGAAGACTTTATTCATACACATTACTCCTCTTTTTATGTTTCTGCTTTTCTGTGCTTAGCCGCTGTATACTAACAGGATGCTGCCGTGCTTCCCCACTGCCCCCATGTCTTCCCCATGTGGTTCATGTCTTGCAATGCAAATGTTCAAAGGATGTAGATATGGATGATCATGTCAAGTCTCCCTTGGCAGACCAGAGGATGTTGTTGCTTCTGTGTTTCCAGGACTCACAGCAACCCAGGACTCACAGCAACCCAGAACTTGCAGCTTCTTTGTTGTCTTTTACGCATACATTGACCTGAACAGGCATCTGAGCTTTTAAACACTTTAGAGTTGTAGCACCTAGAAGCATTTCCCATCAGTGGAGGTGCTAAACTTGTTCTTGGCGACATTGCTTTGGGCCATTTCTCGGTTTGGGCCTAATGCCAAACATCTGTGTGACATCACATAACATCTCACTACGGGCTGAGTGACAAAATGATTCGTGTGCTACCAAACTCACTGACTGTTAAGAGACAGCGGCAAAGGGGTGGTACCTGGTGCAGCCAGGTTAGAAGAAATTAATTTTTTTTTAAAAAAAGGTGTGGACCTCCACACTACTGTTCCAGTTAGCTGCTACTTCACATCCTGAGAGAAAGCTGTGCATGTGCTGAAAAAGCCATTTCATACTTCAGCCACTCTCTTCACATTTTAAATCTGTTGTTTTGCTATGCCTCAGTGAAAACCTCTATCTTCCAGGAGAGGTTAAGAGTTTCTATTTGTTATGGCCTCTTGGAAAGCAGCTAATTCTCATCTGAAGTGAATTGTATTATCTAAGCAAAACCTGTCCGGATAGCATTTGCTGTTTTTCCTTTGTTACCTGCCTAAGGATACCAAGAATAGGTGCACCAGACATTCATATACTCAGTTAACTGTTAATCAATTAATAGTTGATCCAAGCCTTTCAAGAGAAGATCCACACAAAGTAGACCATGATTTCAGACAGCTTAAGTAAATTAGCTTACTATCAGGCAGATGAGACTTCTTACATGGCTTGTAAATTATATCCACTTTCCGCTGCTTTGTTTTAAAGCACCCCATTCTCTTTTTCTTCTGCTGGTGTGATTTCTGCCCCTGGAAGTGAGGCGGCAATGGCTGCACAAGCCCTGTTCAAGGACCAGGGAGTGCGGGGGCAGGAGAGCCGGGAATGCTCAGCTGAAGACAGGCTTAGTTTTGCCTTCCAGTGCCTCCACTCCTGGGGATTTTCTGTTACTAAATAATGGTCTTAATGAGATTTAAGTCTCCCATAAAAATAATTAAATTAACTCTGTCGAAAGACTGTTTTCCTTTCTGACAGTAAGATGGGAGATTAATGATCAACTGATTGCCTGTTCCTTTCTCTCACCCCTTTAAAAAAAAAGTTATAAATATAGATTTTAAAGGATATGAGAGAGGTGAGAAAGGAAAATTATGGAAAGACTGGGGCCTTATTATAGGTCTGAAGAGTCTCAAGCACAGCCTGTGGCTCAACATAGGAAAAGCTGAGTGGCCAGCATTGGCAGTCAGAGCCGATTGCCTTATGCACTTCCCTATGGTTTGGCTTAGCTCATCTTCCCCCATAGTTTTGCCTTTCCTCAGCCTTGACATCTATATCATTTTTACTTGTCCACTAGTGACATCTTAGTCAAAAAGTTTCTTTTTGAAACAGGAAGGGTATGGAGCAGATCATCTTGAGTGCCATCACGTGGCATGTACAGGACAACCAGGCGATCAGGCCCAGTCAGCATGGGTTCGTGAAAGGCGGGTCCTGCTTGACCAACCTGATCTCCTTCTATGACAAGGTGACCCACAGTGGATGAGGGAAAGGCTGTGGATGTTGTCTACTTGGACTTTAGTAAAGCATTTGACACTGTTTCCCACAGCATTCTGCTGGAGAAGCTGGCTGCTTGTGGCTTGCACGGGTGTATTCTTCGCTGGGTAAAAAAACAGGCTGGAAGGAGTTATGGTGAATGGGGTTAAATCCAGTTGGTAGCTGGTCACAAGTGCTGTTCCTCAGGGCTCAGTTTTTGGGCCAGTTCCGTTTAATGTCTTTATCAGTGATCTGGAGGAGGGGATTGAGTGCACCCTCAGTAAGTTTGCAGACAACACCAAACTGGGAGTGGTTGAGTCACCATGCCTGGAGGTACTTAAAAGACATCTATAAAACTGAAGACCTAGCTCCACTAAAGGCAGGGGACGCCTCCAGCAGGTTTGTGGTAGGACTTAGTAGCCAAAACTGAAATTCCAGCCTTCAAAATGTAGACTTGACTTCTTAACAGTCCTATAAACCTCTGCAATCTAGATGTGCTTTGGTTTTAGAAGCTCAAGTTCTGATTTCAGCTTGCAAGTATTTGATACCTGTGGTCCTTAAATTATCCTGCCTGGCTGAGTGTGCAAATATATACATACATGTACAGGTGCATCTACCACATTAGACTTCATGTGAAATATAGCAACACCCATTGCTTTCTTTTAAAAAATATCCCCAAAAGAGGTAGAAGTGGTACCCGACTAATACATTTTACCCCATGGTGAAAGGTTCCCTGCTTCTATACTGCAGCTATGAGGTTCAGGGTAGGAAGTTGTACTTTAAGGAGGCTCTTGCAAGCAGTGAGCAGCTGTGCAGAGGTTCATGCACAGCAGGTAGAATTCAGATACCAAAGGAAGCATTTCTCCTCTCTGATTTTTGAATGCTCCATGGGATCAGAAGTAAATGACCCAAGAAAAATAGCCTGATGTGGAATAATGAGGCAATGGAAAGCCCCACCAGAGCAGAAGGAGGATGAGCTAAAACAATTCAGCTGTGCTTCACTTTATAATAGCAACTACAGCAACTACAGCATGAAAACAAACAACTTCCTAATGATAGCATCTTCTGGAACACCTGGATTAGATCTAGGCACTTCCTGTTCCACATTTAGTGGATAAAAGGAGCAAATTGATCTTAGAACAGAGGCTGAAGCTGAGGACAAATTTCTCTATCTGAGGTACTGTCCTAATATTGAAGCAAAACTTACATTCTCTCTTACTGATTCACCCCTTTAAGAAAAGAGTGGTTAATATTTTAACTTCAGGACCTAAGAATGTCTTTCTATATGGCTACTAGAATAAGTAGAAGGAAATATGGTACCTGTTCTGTGCTTTGCTATGATTTCTGGTGGAGAGCTTCTGGTCTAAAAATTAAAAAATATGTAGTTTGGAGTAAGGGGGTCATCCACATGCCTGTATTAGCAATCTGGAAAAATTAAGAGCTCCAGAGATGACAGAGACCACCACCTTAGGTGTGAAGCAGAAACTGTTCATGTGTTCTCTTAATCTGTTGTGATGTTTAGCAGAACAGGCTTGTGTTATCAGTGGTCCTACCACAGCTGAAGGCATTGGGTTTTTTCTTCTGTGTTTGAAGATGCACAGGTCTTTGAGAAGTAGAATTTAAATCTCACTCATCTCCTCAGTATTTCATGTTGAAAAGCTTTAGGTGCTTGCTTATTCTGTTGTTCTAGTACGCTAGACTGAGGTAGCACCTTTTAGATCTTCTCATTTTAAAGATCACGACCTGAGGCAAGCTGCTTACGGAGTATATATATGCTTATAGTATATAGGAGGCCTTAAGTGAAGGCTGTGAATCTTTGTGGTGGCCAGACAGCTGTAAATTTAGTACAGTGACAGCCAAAATTACTCTGTGCACCTAAATTCTGATTCTGTAAAATCTGTCCTCTCTGCTTAGCCAGAAACCTTTTACTCTGTGGGGAGAGTATGATGAATTGTATGGCTTTAAACTGTTAAGAAACATTAAAGAATATGGGTCCTTTGCCTTTATAAAAAAAAAAAAAAAATGGCCCTGAGGTTTCTTATATGTTTACTTTGGCCCTAATGTAAAGGAGGTGAATTAAATTAATTTCTGAGATGAAATAATGTTACTTCTGCTTAGAAGAAAGGAAGTTACATACACTCCAAGAACCTTTCTAGAAGCTAATTATCTCAGCAGTAATAACTACAGTCTTAATGGATGGGTCTTGCTTCTGGTCATTTAAGAGAAACCTTTAATAACACTGTCCTTTGAAGAATCTTCTATATGATTTTATTATCACAGTTGGGATTGCCTACTGATTCTTTTTAGCTGTCCTTTGAAGAGCTGCTATCTCTCTTCCATGCCATTTCCTAGGGCTGGGGAATTGCCTCATGGAGTGAACATGTAAGTTCTGACACTAGTTTTATAAATTATTACAGATGCTGCAGGTACTTTCACCAGCTGTTCTGTAAAGGTATCTCCTGGGGGAAAAGGAAAAAAAAAAAGTCAGGGCTAATTCTGATTTTCCTTGTACCAATCATCTAGTGGCATAAGTCCATCAAAACCAGTGAATTCCTTTCACTGATAGAGTCCAGAATAAAAACAGTAGTTTATTGCTTGCTTTTAATATTTCTGATAGGAAAGGTATGTTCTTGAATGAAATATAAAATGACTGGTTATTGGAGTTACTGACCAAAATGCCTGGGTATGTTATTCTTCTAAGTAACTTGCAAATTTAATGTTCAAAAACTGAAGGTAAATTTCATCTAGACTAATTAATAAGTCTAGAATTTCTCTGCGAGTAAAGCAAGACAGCAAGTATGGTATATTTAATAGTCCTTCTGTTATTGCTGGCATTTTCAGATAGTTATTTCCTAGAAAGTTCATGTCCTCTTCCTGGTAATGTCTGGTTTGCTCCAAGGTATTGGCTCTTTCAGTTATTAACATATAATGTCAGATTTCTAATCGTGGGCATGCCAGAACCCGGTGTTTGCCTGGGCAGGCGGTTCGTTCTGCGTATAACCAGCCCTGTGCATGTATCAGTTACCCTCCGAAATGGCAGTAATGGCAAAGGCACAGAAACAACTTTGTGTGTACGCCTCTGAAAACCATGCCAGCACTCTGAAGAGTGAACAGTTGTATTTATTCCAGTTTTTCTTGTACCTGCCTGGAACTGGCTGAGCGAGCAGAAGTACCGAGTGGTGCTGCATTTCCCAGGTAGTGTCAGCTTTGGGTATAAGACTTGGGAATAAGGCATGTCATTTTGCTCTTTAGCAGTCTCCTGAGCTTCAAATAAACACAGAGGAATAAATCACGTATAAGTCATTTGGAAATATCTAAATATTAAGACTTCAGCTCCTTCAGTTCTCATTGTTTTTTTTTATTCTCCCTCTATATTTTGAAATACATACTTAAACCACATACATTTCTAATTAATCTGGGCCGGTGATGGCAAACTGCTGGCTGGCATGTCAGCATTAACACGCAGCGCTGCTGTACAGCAGCAGGCGCCATCCCCTCCGGTCCCCAGTGCTCCTCCTCCCCCTCGTCCTGGCCCTGCAGCTGGGGAGGATGAGCTGCCCCAGGGTCAGCTTCTTGCTATGAAACACACAGGCACAACGACCGGCAGGAGCTCTGTTTCTGGTCATACAGGTAAAATCCATTAGAGGAAGCGCTCTTAGCTAGAATCCTTCAAGAGGTGAGCAGGATCTGGCCCAAGCCCTTGGCCCTGCCACGTCTGCGTGATTTAAACGCTGGCCCGGCAGCAGCGGGAAAGGGCAGGGTAGCGGAAAGGTTAAAGGAGCATCTCCTCTTCCCTTCAGTCCAGGGTGGCTCTTGCCAAGTCACAGATGAGGGCTTGTGCCCAGCTGAGGGCATGTCAGCAATGAACCAAGGAATGTCGTAATTATGGAAGCTGAGGAAAACTATCGCACTCAAGATCCCGATAGCCCCACCATTTATTGTCTCTCATGGTAGCGATAGCATATACTTCAGCATATACTTCAGTTTAGAAGGAGTTCCCAGAAGAGCCACCTCCTCAAGTGAATATTTCTATAGATGATGTAGACTTGTCATAGTATTTTCTGTTTATCTGTTGCTGAAAAGAGAGTGTATTAAATTACTTGGTAGCAGCTAGGATAGACGGATCCATTTTGTCTTTATTAAATCACATACCGAGGAAAGTTTAAACCATTTGAGCAAAACGGTGAATCAAAGTTCAGAGCTGTTGCAAACTCCGCTGATTTCAGCTGAGTTATATCACTTTCACCAGGGTTGAATTATTTGTGAAAGCAAACCCTTCAAGGCTATTATTGTGGTAAAAAGAATGGAATCCCACATTATTTTATATGTGATATTGTATCTGTTTTTTTCTACTTCAAGTCCTGTTCTTTACAAAAGTCTTCAGTTTAATTGGCTTCAAAGAAGAATTTGCCCACATTTAAGTTATCAAAACTTTAAGCAGAGCAGATAGGAATAAAGCCAATTATTTATACTTTATTTTTAGTGGACCAAAATGATGAGAATATAAAAGGCAAAAAGATTAACCCAAACTCTCTAACATTTTAAGGTCTCAAAAAAACAAGATTAGGACTTTGAAAAGGATCCAAGTAATAAATCTGCAGAACCAAAACACACAATTTTAATAAGTTTATTACAAAGAAACACAAGAGCTGATGGGCACAGATACTAAGCTAAGTTGAAAAAACTTTAGCAGCCTTTTGTGTTTGTGGACTTTAAAAAAATAAAGTGGTCAGATGTCCAAGCTGATGATGCAGTTTGCTTCTCTGATGCCAAAGCCTGGTGAGGTGCTGGGGGAAGGGTAGAAGAGGGGTGGGAAGAAAAATACTCCCAGCCTCCTGCCTGCAAGTAATACGCAAAGGCTGTCATTTTCCCCTCTTTGGATAAAGCAAACACTGAGGCTACGGAGACGTAAATTTGTCCGACCTGAGTGTCCTGAATGAAGTTGCAGAGGACCCGGGCTCAGTGTGCTCCTGGCAAGACCGTGACAATCATCGCTGCACCCGGAGAGGGGGCCAAGCTCCGGGTCCGCACGGCTGGGGCAGAGCCCCATGGGTGGGAGGCTGTACAATGTCTGTGGGGCAGGGGATGGAGCAGGGGTGCTGGAGAGATACCCCACGTGGGAGGGGCTCGTGCTGCCGATGGAGTGTGCCTCTCAAGGAAATGGAACTACTGTTTTCAGGCACAAATCTAGTCATGAATGTAAACATCCTGAACTTTATTAAGATATTTTTCAGCAGAGCTGTTCCTGGGTTTTATTTAAAATCAGAGCTGCTGGCTTTTTGGGGAAGGGCGTGTAACTTATTCCTCTGTAGCCTTGCAGATTTCACTGAAAAACAGAGGAGATGATTCTAATTCTGAATAGCAACACAGCCGTTTACAAATGTTGAATAAGCTATTCTTTTGCAAATCCACTGGAGACTTAATTTAGCCTGATGCACTCGCCAGGGAAAACAAATTCAGCTTTACTCTGAAATTTCTGGTTGCATCTCAGGACTGACAGAAAGTAATGCTCTAGAAATCAGCAATTCTGATATGGTAATGAATGGCAGATAGGAATAGTTTCGAGCGTAGTGCTTACTCCCAAGGCACCACATTTGCAATCACTTCAGAGTAGAAGTATGTTTTACGTATGTTTGGGTTTTTTTCTTTTTTTCCAGTCAGGCCTGGATGTGGTGGATCTTTCGTTTTCCTGTTTTCCCTCAAGCCATAGATCTCTACGTTCATTTCACGTAATAAACCAAAAGGAATCAGACCCCTTTCCATCTCTTCTTTGCACCCTTTGTTGTACTTCTTGCTGCCTCTAAGAATCTGGCCATGAGACTTATAGGTAGACAAGGAGATGTGTCCTTTTTTCCTGTGCTAACAACCAATGAATGACAAAGGATATTTCTTTTTATCCTTCTTCCTACTCTTTCTCCCATTTCTTCCTTTGTCATGTTCACATTTATTTTGGGAAGTAACTAGATGGAAGAGCTTAGAAATGAGGGACCTATTCAGACCCAAGTGACGCATCACTGAACATGGCATCACATTTTCCTATAAATTTATATTTAGCCTCTGTACTTGAATATCCCACTTAAGTTATATGGGTAGCACAAACTGACAAAGGTGTTAACTGATTGATTGGCGCAGCGAAGTAACTTCTATTTCATCCACGTCCTCCACCAGCTCTACATTTTCCATGCAGCTGGGCTGCCAATTCTCACACCTAACTGGTGAGCCCTTCTATTTTGTCTTGCTCAAGCAAAATTCCATCGGCATTTCCAAACTGATGCTTGCACCCAGGCATTTCCTAGCTTGCTGGGCAAGGTACTGGAAGGTGAAGGACATCCCATGCAGCACAGTCTCACTTGTCAATTGTTCTTGGAGGTGCTTCTCACAGCCTTTCCAGGCAGTCTTAGTGCTCCTCGACCATCATAGCCTTCTGACTGCTCTGTTTCATCTGCATTTAGTTCCTACAGCTCTTATTACAGCAATGGCAAAGAAACACAGATTCCCTCTTCTGACACGTCTCCAGCTTTATTGAGATATCCTGCGTGGGTTATTTCCAGGCACTGCTGCCAGCAGAGTGTTTTGGATAATGTATTCATGATCAAAATTATTCAATGCAAATCCTGGAGGCATCTGGTATTACCTGCACCTGAGGTGCCTTAGAGCTGACATGAAAATATAAACCCAATACTATGATGGAGCTGAGGAAAAGAATGGCTCCAAAGGAAGACTAGGATATTCTGTCTGCTCTGGTTCATTTTTGCAGTGCTAAGTGGTATGGTCTGGAGTAGGCATGGTTCTTCACTGGTCGTCCATGGGTATAGATGTGGTCACAGATTATTAAGTTAGAATCTCTGGGGTCTGTGTTTGTGAAATTAATTTTCCATCCCAGCAGCTCAGCCATTCTGGGGATGCACCTGTGTATCCCATCACAGCTTTATGCTGCAGTGACAGCAGGGAAGGCACGCTTCAGGATTGCTGCTGTGCCATCCACTCAGCTTTTCTTCATTGATTTGGGGAGAAGAAATAGGACTGATCAGTCAGAGGAAGGATGCAGTGGGCCAGAGTGCTTGTAATTTTGTCTGCCCCAGTCGGACAGAGAAATCTGAGATACAAAACTGTAGGGTGCAAAGACATAAAAAAAAAAGTTTGGCAAAGCCTGGAAAAGACAGAGAGGCCAATACATGACTGCGCTAGGCTGTAGCCTTAAGTGGTTTTCAAGTATTGACGGAATTAAGGGGGGGGAAAACATGCTTCCAGGTTTTTTTTTATAACACCTGAGAAGCAGAGGATAAAAATTCTACTACTTTTATTCCCAATTTTGGTCTTTTGTCCTGTGCACTGAGAGGCAACTTTTACCTAAAATTACCAGCTCTGCACATGGTCTTTTCCAAGCATGAACTCTTATAGAGGCTATAACATTGTACGATTTATACATGCAAAAATAATTTCTGAAATGGATTTTCCAGGTGCAAATTCGATCATCTGTTTAGCCAGGTGTGAGAATCTATCAGCTGTGCACACAGGTGTCAACGCCTGAAAAATGATCCAGTTTACTCCTCTGTAAAGAGTTTGCACAGGGGCCTGTGTCACTTAAGTCTGTCTTAGGCTGCATTTTGAGGATTTAAGTGGAATTTGAATAGTGCTTTCTGTGCTGAAGGCCCTCTGCATAGGGCAAATGCTTCACAAAGTGTATGCACAGATGGGCAAATTTGGCGGCCCGTAAGTGAGGCTGGGCTGGAGGCCCAAATCGATAATCTTGCCCCAGATGTGTCTCCTCCTAAAATGTGTCTAGCTCTTGTCAGGCTCATTAGAGAGGGATGGTTTTGGCTAGTTTGCCTATTTTTTTTTTTTTTGAGTAAAAACGTAGCACTTCTCAGTGTATTATCAATGTTCCCAAACTCAAATATTTAATAACCTCTGCTATCTAACACCTGACCTGGCTTTGCATTAGAAACAATTGCTTGCAAAGTGTTTATCTATTGAGTGAGAATGATTAAAAAAATTAAAGTGGTGTTCATATACTATTTTTAGGCAACAAAATGACCATGCTGCTATTTTAAATATTTCAGCGTCATTTATATTAGCTATAATACCATCAATAAGGCTGCTTGAAAATTAAGTGTCATTCTTGGCTTGAGATGCCGTGTGTGTTGTGGGACTGAATGCCATGTGCCAGAAAAAAAATTAAAACCAAAACCATGGTCAAGTAGATAAATTTATGGAGAGAGCAAGCAACATGGGCCTGAACAACACAGCTACTTTGGATAAACAGCAATTCCTCCACCTGGGGAAACCTTAAAGTCCCCCTGAACCCTAATAGCCGCTAAGCCACGGTGGGGAGAACAGCAGCAAGGTGACAAAGCTGTAGCTGGCAGTGATGCCGTCCCCTTCCAGCTAGGCAAAGCAGGGGGTGCCCAAAGCTCTGGGGAACTCGGTGGTCCTTATGCCCCCAGGTACTGAAATATAGTGATCCTTTCCCCTCTAAGGGGAGGATAAAATGCCCAGCTCAGTCTTTTACTGGTTTCTTCAGGGAAAATCTCTCCTTTACCCAGGTAGTTCTTGCGTCTACTTCTTCCTGTGCAAACCAGTTTTCCTCCAACGCAGAGGACGTTAAGTACGCGGTGCCAGATGAGGCCCCTCTAAGGCATTAATGCTTCCTTATCTCTGCTGGAAATCCCTCCCCTGTTACATCCCAGGAGAACATTTTGCCTTTTTCACAGCTGCATCACACTGATGGTTTCACGATCCTCCTGCGCCCCGCTAAGACGATGTGAATATTGTGGGATTTGGCAGTGCTTCCCAGCTTCTGGGTCCAAGTGCCGGTCCTGGACACATCCCAGATCTGTGCTGGGATGGGATCTGGATGTGCATTTGAGGCCTTTTCCTCCTACCTGTCCATACCATAGTTTCCATGGAACTAAATGCAGAAAAGCCGGCCAAAGGAGAGCCTCAGTACAGTACATTTTGGCCAGGTCCCCTGTACAGATAATCAGTGAACAGGATCTTGGCAAACACTGCAGCTTATATCAGTTGTTTAGACACAGCCATATATACCATACCTTTTTCTTTTTTCCCTCAGGTGTCTAGAACAGACTCCATTCTTCTCAGCTGATCCTATTTGACATCTCCTTTTCTCTCTCACTACACCTGCATGACATAAGAATATTTTGTCATTGCTTTTTCTACAGAGCAGCAAAATCCTGTCTTTTCCCTCCATTTAATCTATTTATCTCCTGGGCATCTCCTACTCTGATGTTTGTGACCTTCTCTTCTCTGAGACTTCCTGAAGAACCATCTGTTAAAATTATTCTTTGTACTTTCATGTAACCAGGTTGCTCCACATTTTGAATAAATCTACCAGCTCTTTCTTCACACATTATCAAATTTCAGCTACTTCTGTTGCATAGTATGCAACCTAGACTGACATTGTATAGCTGACTGCCTTCCTTGTACAGTACAGTAACCTCTTCATAATCCTCTGCAGGTGACAGTCTGCTTGAAATAATTTCTAAATCCAGTCCATTCACTGATTTCCCCTCTCTTTTAAGAGCATTGACAGAAAATCTTACTACTTCTGTAGTATCTTCAAAAACGGAGGCAATGAGGACAGTAGGAAGTACAGTGGTTCTGCTAAGATGTTCATGATCTCAGTTAGCAACTCGATCTGCTTTGAGCTGATCCATTTACACATTTGAAGTGTCAAGTCTAAAATTAAGATATAAATCCTTCGAGAGGGACATGTATTGCATCATATTTGGAAGTGAGATATGTTTGTTTTCCAAAGGATCATTCTAACAAGCATACCTAATCACTTACATATTTCTACTCCTAATGACAGTTGGGTTTTTTTTCAGACTTATCCCATCCAGCCAGAATTCTGGGTTCGTTTTTTTTTTTTTTTCAAACAATCTCAGAAACAATCTGGTTTTGTAGCTTTGCACTTCTGTGTATTTTTTGCTGAGTTGGTGAACCTCTTTAACTTTTTAGTATGCACAAAAGACCAATGACACTGAAATTTATGGCACAAGCCAATAAAAAAATACCTCTGGTGGTATGCAAAATATTCAGAGGGGTTAGGAAAATAATATCCTCTATCTATATGTGGCAAACTGGTATTAATAAGTTAAAATTCCCTCACAGAAAGTTTTAATTTAAATAGTAGTATTGCATTTTACCTTCAGAAACAGTCTGAGAAATATTTTTCTTTTGTGTTCAAATATTTGCTATCATAAAGACTTGTGAAATACTGCAGGAGAATTTTCAGGACACTTCAGACATGTGGAAATAAGACAGCATGTAAAATCTCGTACAAAAGCTCTGGATTCACAGCATCACCAATCCACTCAGACACTCAAGAGTAATATAAGATCTGAGTTGTGCTGTCATGACATCACAGTTTTTCCATTAACTTAAACCCCTCAAGACATTTTACTTCTCTAAAACTTTCTCTAGTGTGAGTGAACGTACAGATTACCAATACCCTGCAAAAAGGTCTTGTATCAAAACTCCTATTAAAGTCAATGGGAGTCCTGTGGCTAACCTGTCCATATAATGCACTTAAAGTCTGGGGCTGAATGGCTACCTGCTTAATATTATATGTGTAGGTCTTTTAAGAGCATTTTTTAAAACAAAGCAAAAATATTTTTGCAAGGAACATAAGAACTTCAACACACTAGGCTTTTCCTTTCTCTCTTTCAACAATCCCGCCTGGATCAAGCCGGCAACACTAGAGGGGTCTCAAGCTCACGCTGCTGGAAGGACTTAATTGCCCTGGGGGACAGAAAACAGAATCCAGCTACAAAGTTTTGGTCTCTATCCCAGATACTTAGTCTATTAAATGAGTCAGGAGGTTACGACTGAAAAGAAATAAGCCCCACAGCAGAAGTGTATTTTGCAATCTGCTCGCTTTGGAAAGGTGCTGACGCAGAGTCAGACTGCCAGCATCAGGAGATGTACTGATTGCTATTGAACCAGATGGGTAGGGGCAGGGGGGAAAGGAGGGGGGAAACAGGCATTTGCAGGCTTGTTGAAGAGGGCAAAAGTCGTGCTTTTCTACACCTTTAGATGCTTACTCCCCCCGCAATGTTAGCACACGGTTTCAGCAAGACGTGACTTGAGGCAATAACACTTTCCTAATGACACAGGCTATTGAGTTTCTGTGTGACGTGGCTGAGGAGTGTGGGAGGTCTAGTAGCTGGGAGCAGAGGTCTAGGAGCCACTCAGTCACTTTGTCACTTAGGGCAAGTTACTTGACCTTTGTGTATGGGCTTGAGCCATGTCAGATAAAGAAAGTGGCTTGACACCAGAATTTCATGCAATATCAGAAACCTAACCTGAAATAAACTTCCTTTAGTTCACTGAAGAGGTCATCTGTATAATCTTGAAATGTCACCCATGTCAGCTGGGTGACAAACTGAGAAAATCCTCAGTCTACCTTCCAAAGTCTGGCCTGTCTCTACATTTGCATAGAAAATTAAGTATTTATAAGACACAAGCAATGTTTGTAGGCATAGAGTAGGTAACCAAATTGTGACTCAGCATTTGTAACTGCTGTAATTCTTGGTAATTAAAATCTGGTGACCTATAACCGTGTAAATCTAAAATTAGAAGCTGTTTCTGAAAGTACAGGCCCATGTAGGCTTTTCAGGTTGAATCAAATAGTTTGTGATGTTGGAAAAAGTACATAATTAAGAAGTGTTCTCCTTCTAGTTCACTGCATCTTTACTAGACTGCATCAACAGGTAGTAAAACTACTCTGAAACAAAGTATTGGAGCATTTCAATAATTCATAGGCATAGAAATATTGCAGTTCTTGTTTCTCTTTGTGTGCTTGGGTAGTAGAGAATATCATACAATCCTCAAATATCATTTCTGCTTGCTGTGCTTTTCCTCCGGTCTGACTGAAAGGGTGGATATTTACTCACTGGAGTTGTAGCTGAAACTGCTCACAGGAAGCACACAGAAATTGTTTGAGGCCACTGAGTAGGCAGAAATAACTCCTGCAATTTCATGGACATCTTTATGAAAAAGGAAAGGATATTAGGGTTTTTCACCTTGAATTACCAAGTGCTAATTTGGGGGGGGGAGGAGGGGGGTGGGGAAGACAAATAAAAAGGATTAAAAATTTCCAAAGTGAAAAGGGAAATTCATTAAATCTTTGGATTGGGGAAATAAAGTCTACTTCTTGAGGTCTATACTAGATAAACTGCCCACTTTAAAAGTAATTTTCTCTTATTATTCACACAGAATGCACGCTTGGTGTTCAGTGTGAGGAGCACAATTGAATGGTTGAGTTGATTAATATACTTGCTGCACCCAAATCCCTTAAAATCCAACCCCCTTATACTTAAGTAAGTATAAAGAGCATACTATTTCAGTGTTTGAAACTGGTTCCATATGAATATGTTCATGTGCCAGCCTTACACAGTTAAGACTGATTTTGAACCCGCAGTGCTTCTCCATTGAGGTTGCAACTGGAACACAGGAGATCATGCAAAAATACCTATGTTGCTATAGTGCACATAAAAGCCCTATGTGTATGTTTTTTAAAAAACACATGAAAAGGAGAAGGCAAAAGTTTTGTCTTCATTTATAATTAATGGAAATTTTTAAAAAAGGCAAATTTTTTCCCAGGTATTTACTTTGGGTCTTATTTGCTTATGTCAGTATAGCCTCCTCTTTGTATTTCGTTCCAGTAAATGCACAGTAGTCATGCTTTGTAGTGGTAAGATGTAGAGCTGGCTTGACCTCTTTGATCACAGAATCTGTTCCGACTCCTGCAAAAGCTTTTGCAGCTCAGCTCCTCCTGTTGTCTGCTGCCCCCAATTTAGTGACTGCACTTAGTAAAACCTAAAGTTAATAATAGGTCCATCTAATCAGCACTGAGTTAAAGAACATGAGATGCAACTTTCCTTTAAACATATGGCATTTTCCATGAGCTTGAATAGTCGGCAATTACTGTGCAACTGAAGAACAGAGGTACTGTATACCTTGCAGTTACATAAAGCACTGCCTGTTTTATTTTTCAGTAATGATCCCCATGCTTCTCTCTTAGGTTCAAACTCTTTGTAAAGACTGGAAAATTGTGTAGGTGATGTTTTCAAATTGCCTGAAGGCTCATAAAGAGTAAGTGTCTGGGGTATTTCTGCTCACAGCACATAGGTCACTAGAGGAGGTGTGTGTTGGGGAGTCAATGGTTTTCATACCTAAATATTTGTTCCTTAGGCCAAGAAGAGATCACAAGATCAGCTAGTACAGACTTGTAAAACACGCCATTATATGTCTGTCAAGTATTCTGTGTCAAGACCAAAGACTTCAGTTAGTATGTATATTAGTGCTCAAAGGCGTAAAATGTGACTCCGCAGGCAAAGACCCCGCTGGGAGGATGACTGGATGGCTAGCTGGATCCCTGGAGGGGTTCCTCCTACCCCTGTGCTGTAGAGAAAGCTGAAAGCCAGAAATGTCTCCCCACCTATGGCTGGTGGGAAAATTTGTTCTGTCCCCAAATAAGTAGAGCCCTGAGAATGATGTACTAAACATTCAGCAATGTCCCCTGGGCTCAGCACCTTGTCTCCTGCTACAGTCAGTCTCTGATGCTGGGGAAGGAAGAACAAAGCAGACATATTCCTCAAGCAAAATAATTCTACTCTACCTCAGTAGAGAGCCTTCATGAACAGGAGTCAATTACAGTTGTTGCACAAATGTGTAGCTGTTGAATGTGATACTGCATTGCAAGCAAAGATATTTTTCAGAAGGAAGCGAATGAAGGTGATAAATGAAAGGGTCTTGTCCTACTCTTAACACATACATAGGCTGAAGAAATTCTCCCTAAAACTGATCAAAGCATACTTTAGCAAGATATCTGATCTTATGTCAAAGCTCACCCATCTCCTCAGTAAGTGATAATAACGTTTAACCTTCGCATCTTTGAAGGTGTCCATTTCAAGGTTCACTAGTCTAACTAGGTTGCTCCTAGCCACTGTAGGGCTTTGATAGAGAAGTCTTAACAGCCTTCACCACCAAACCTTTTGTCTGTGCATGTCATGTCAAGGCATTTCTTGCCTTCCTTGCTGTTGTGGTTTAACCCCAGCCAGCAACTAAGCACCACACAGCCGCTCACTCACTCCCCCTACCCCGATGGGATGGGGGAGAGAATCGGAGGAGTAAGAGTGAAAAAACCCCACTCCTGGGTTGAGATAAGAACAGATTAATAATGGAAATAAGGTAAAATGATAATAATATAATAATAACAATATACAAAGCAAGTCATGCATAATGCAATTGCTCACCACCTGCCGGCTGATACCCAGCCAGTTCCCGAGCAGCGATCGCTGCTCCCTGGCCAACCCCCCCCAGTTTCTATACTGAGCATGACATCACATGGTATGGAATAGCCCTTTGGGCAGTTTGGATCAACTATTCTGGCTGTGTCCCCTCCCAGTTTCTTGTGTACCTGGCAGAGCATGGGAAGCTGAAAAGTCCTTGACTAGCATAAGCACTACTTAGCAACAACTAAAAACATCAGCGTGTTATCAACATTCTTCTCCTACTAAATCCAAAACACAGCACTATGCCTGCTACTAGGAAGAAAATTAACTCTATCCCAGCTGAAACCAGGACACTTGCATTGCTTAGAGCAAGCTGGGCTCCTTTGGCCTCACCTCAAAACAACTCTGTTCCAGTTCTGAAATCTCTCAGTTCTCACTGGTCCTGGCTACATCTTTTTGATGCGCAACACCAAACCTGAACACGAGGTTTTGCAAGATGCCTTATCACTAACATTCTCATTAATATACCTTTTTTTAAAAAAATATATTTAAGGAAAAGAAGCCACATTTGCTGCAGCTTTGCCCCAGGAGCTCATGTGGAGGTAATTATCCATGATGACCTGTAAATCCTCTTCTGAGTCATAGCTTCCCAAGACAGTCCACCATTCCATAAGTACAAGCTGTCTCCTCGTTTCCCAAGTGTATTACATTGCATTCGGTTGATTCAATAGGTTGTGTTTTTAATATGTGATCATATAACCCAGTGAGATAAACTGTTCCAAGTGGTAGTCTGTACTCTTCTTTTGCTACCCCACTAATCCTTTTATCAGTTGCAAGTTTTACCAGCAATCGCTTTAGAACCGTGTTCTTCGTCTTGTATAAAATTTCTGAATAACAGACATCAAGGATTATGCACCAGCAAGCCTCTAAAAGAAATTAGTATCTGCATTGAATCTGTTGTCATATTTTCTGATGGGTACATCTCACTACCAGTGACATTCAAGGTACATTAAGGGCACAGGTTTCCACAGAAAGACTGTGGGTGAAACACCTGGGTGAAACAGGGGTGAGTCTTCCAATTAGGAGCTTGTGACTAACAAGAGGGAGGGGAAGAAGACTATTTTTGTGTATATTCATGAGCCTTCCTTGGATGAAGTTCCTTTTGCCTATTGATGACTCAAAACTGAATCAAAGGTGAAGAAAGTGGATATGCTAAGAGCACTGGTCATTTTGTCTTTTCTATGTGTATGGACAGGAACCCTTCTTTAGATTTCTAGTTTACCACCATCTTAAGCAGTCCTCTTAGTGAATGCTGACCAGTGGTGCAGCTGACTGTACAGGTATGCTTCCCCACATCTTAAAAGTGGATGATTATTAGGATCATTTAATTTTCTGCCTTGTGTACTCAATCAAGGGCTTTCAAGTGCACAAAACTGTTTCAAACATAGCAAAACAAATTTAGTTTATCAGCTCCCATGGTCAAAGTCTGAAGTTCTGCTGTACAGGTGTTTTTCAGTTTTCCTTTTAAAAACCTGTGACAAGTTTACTCTCTGTAGCCTTCTGCAATAGAAAGAATGAGAAGAATTTGACATTATTTTAATCCTTTCCTTTCTCAGGTAACGGAATGTAAAGTATGGAGAGAAAAAAAAAAAAAACCACCACACAAAACAAAACTGCTTCCCAGAATACTGAATAAGATTTCTAGGAAGGGATTAAGCAGAGGAGTTAAATATTTTGTAGCCTTTAGCTTAATCAGTTGCAATTGGGTCACTGTGATAATGTGCACCAAGATATGAGTTCAAGGCCAAAACATCACATATCACCTCACTGCTTGCTTCCTTTCCTCATTGTGGCCTAGTGAAAATCAAAATGACTTTTATACCAATTGTTTCACCCTTCATTGACGCCATTTGCCCAGCGGTGCTTGCCTTCCCTTTGCTGCCTGGTGCTGCGCGTGGCAGGAGGTGGTCTCAGCAGTGTCCCAGCTGGGCACATGGATGGTGTATGGACTGATGGAGTGGTATGTGCAATACAGCCTGTGGGGTCAGGAAAGCAACAGAGAGGGCTCAGGAGGCTCCGTGGGCAGGTGAGCAACCATCTGAGCCAGGAATCCCTGGTCATTTGGAAAAGGAAGGGTGCAGGGCATCATCTGGGGTGGCCACCTTCCCATCAGCTCTGACCAGGGGGCCCCAGCACCGATGGGAATCCCAGCCCAGGATTAGCAGCATGACTGGAGACCAGAGGGTGCATTGAGAGAGCAAGGGAAAGCAGGAATAGTGTTTCTACTTGCAGCATTAAATTCAGCACTTGGAAGATTCAGTGCTGTTAGCTGACAGAAAATAGTAGATGCTGGAAAATACTTCTGCGGCCAGACGAAGTGTCTAAATGCATGCTTGTCTCCAAATTGGTGATTAAACTACATTGTTTAAATGAGGGAAACTTTTGGGACTGTAACCTTTTTGAGCTTACTGTAAAAACATCCAGTTTACTGGGCTTTCTAATGACTTTAATACATTTTGATTATTAAAATTGTAACTTATATGAAGAGTATAAGGTTGTTTCTGGTCTAGTGGGCTTACTTTCTGTTCCATGGATGTTACAAATAATAATTCAAAAAAAGGCTTTTTTTCTTCAGCACTCATTAGAAATGGAAGTAGAACTTATCAGCAACTCTGACCAGGAAAAGTATGGCTAATTGTCTGTTTGTTTTCTGGAAAACATGCAAATATTGCACATAATTTGAAAATTGCTCCTTAAAAACACAGTGTATGCAGTGAACTTTGTTGGATGCAATAGCTTAATAGTGAAGAGATGTGCAGGAAAAGCCCATTGAAAGTAGTTTGGTATTCAAGCAGAGCTGATGATTAACAGCTGTCAGGTGACCATTTGGTGAAGGATTAATTTTCTGCTTTAGTTATCTCACTCCAAAAGCTCCTTCCCAGGTTCAAGCACTTTCCAGAGACTCAGGGAAGGAGGCACAGAAGGGCACATGATGAGGGAAAAAAACCCAAAAGGGCAAAAATAGAGCAAATATTGTATCTGTGGTCCTTATGCAGGTCATATGTCAAGCCAGATATATACAAAAGTCTTCCACCCCAGCCCAGTGCCTTGGCCAGCTGAGCAAAGCTGCCTGCCTGCCCACCGCTTCAATGAAGAGGCTCGCTTTCATTTCTCTCGGTGTGGTAGATACTGAGGCTGCAGTAATGAAAGGATTACCTGGGTATGTGATTGGATATCAGAAAAGGGTCTTTGCAACCAAGCAGAGAAGGAGGTCCTTAATTTGTTTAAAAACAAAAGCTCATATTCTGACGGAATCTACAGCACAATCTGTGTGAAGCTCTAATTCCCCAAATCCATCTGTGCTTCCACTGGTAGAGAGAATTACTGACCCTAGTAATGCCCCAGATGGCAGATAAGGATGTAGAAAAGGCTTGGTTATTTTATTAACTCTAGCTACCTGGGGGGAGGGGCTAAGCCCACTATTTCAGATTGAGGACACGGAGAATATACGACAATTAAATCCAATTAAAATATCTTTCATGAGAAATTGTGACAGAATGATGCTGCTAATACCTTCTTCTCTATGTGGCTGGTGTGGTTGAAGCATGTGTGTAAAGCTGAAGGAACGAGTCCTGCCTCACAAATGGAAGAAGATGAATTAACAAATCTTGCAGCTAGGAGCAGGGGAAAAGGGCTGTTTCTTTTGTGATATTTCTCTGGGAGCTAAGGGTTTCCATGAAGTCTAATTCAAATGCCTGGTCTTTCTGTATAGTTATTGGAGAGACAAAGACTTCTGCATATGGACTTGGAGTCCTCTGAGGAGGACTTTTTGATTGAATAGGGAACATCGGTTCCCAGTACGGGTTCGCATGAGATATGAAAAGCGTGTGAGTGTGAATATCCTGCAAAGTCTTTCAAGATCTTCCATTTCATTTTTAGAAAAAAGAGCTAGAAGTCATGTACACCTGAGGTTAAGGGTCTCATTTACTATGACAAACACAAAGCTTATTTTGTCTGCCAGCATTAGATGGAATATCGTTTCTGCAACTGTGTGTAATGAAACACTGTGGTACATCTAGAAAGTAATCTTTCCACATATGAACCTGCTTTCCTGTGCTTTTAACCATTTTATTTTCCAGTAATCAGAAAACTGTATGAATCACTGATGTGAATTTCACAGTTTTGCCATTGACAAGACAGATACAAAGCTGTTTCATCAGGCTAAAAATTATTTGCTGTTCACTGACAATACGTTTGGAAAATAATGTAAAGCAAATGCTTTCTTCTGGTTTTGTGTTTTTGGATTTTTTTTAAATTTTGATGCAGATCATAAGTTGTGATCTTCACGAAAGTGAATTTTCAGTAAGAAGAAGATGCACACATGTCTTCTAAAGTCAATGAAGTGGCACAAAGACTAGAAATTTAAAAAAAATTAAAAAGAAAGAAAAAAAAAGAATGTAAGATAAAATCTGTTGTAAAGCTGTACTTCCTATATGACAGCCTCTGAAATGAACCCATGGTATTTTCACAATATAGTTTAAAATGAGCCAGGCTGTGTTTAGTTTACAACATACATCAACACATAAAAAGGCACTTGCAAAAAATACTGGGAGTGAGTAGGGGAGTACTTGTTTACCCATCAGACAAAACCAAAGCATGATAGAAATGTGAGCAATAAAGTCATTAAAATATCTGTCACTTTATGAGGGGGAATATCAGTGATGGGATGAAGAATTGCAGTGAGACTGAATCTCATTGCTGTGTTGGTTGTTTGGTGTTTTTTTTTTTAATAGCATATGTAATCTTCATCTTACTGTGATTTTGCCTGATGTACTTGCTCTAGAACCATGTACTTTAGGGATGAGTGCCATCTGGTAGAAACCAGCACCCTGTATTAAGATTGATTTTGACCAGTCAAAACAAGGCAGATTGGACAATGTAAATCCCTTTAATGATTACAAGTTCAGCTGATGCGGGATGGATGCCAAATGTTAGTATTGTGCTGAATGAATACTTTAGTGTAGTATTTGCCTGATGGATCCCACAAAAAAGACATATGAAGCAAACAAAACTGATGTACTTTGGCCTCCCTTTACTTTTACAGAAAATGGTTACTTTTGCTGGAAATGTTTTATCTTAGTTTACTCTCTTAGCAGAAAACAGACTTTTTTAGCTGAAGCTTTCCTTGCTTATTGAAAACAACTGTGCCAAATTTAAGCAGAAAGTCAGAGTTTAACTCCCTTGTGCTGTCTCATGCCTCTTTGCAGTCATAGCTATATGATCAACAGCACTTTATCTGGGCTTGGCAGCCCCCAGAAGAGCAGACACGATGGAAATCATAGAAGATCTTTCGAGACCCCTGTTGAGAGGGAACTGCTTGGAAAGTTAGAGGCTTGCACGTGGTTTTTGTGTGTGTGTTTTATTCGTATATGGAGCATGGAGGAGAAAGAGGCTATAAGGTCTCCATAAGCGAGGAGATAACACACATGCAGGCATCACAGCAGAACTTTTGGTAGGACCTCTTGAGACTGTGAAATGCACCCAGAGCACTGCACATGCAGAAATATCCCGAAGCTGGGAGGGATTCAGTGGTTCAAGAAAAAAAATATTTCAAATGAAACAATGAGTAAATTTTAGGCAGCTAAAAGGTGTTTAAACCTTGCTTGCATAATGCAGCGTGTTGTCTTTCCTTGGTGATAACATGGCATGTTTTAAGTCTAATGCTGTAAGTGCCATATGCCAGGAGAACGTGGCATATAGCCCTTCAAAGGAAGTATTGCTGGGAATAGTAGGATGAAACTGAGTAACAGGGTATGTAGGCTAACGGAAGGAAAAAATAATAAATCTGTTTTGTTAAGTGAACTGTGAATAATCTGCTGAGGAATATATTGGAAATCTTATCCCGTGAGTCACTGGAGCTATATAAATCTCTTCAATGTGTTTATGGAGAAGCATCACCATGCTGGCACAAAAGTGACTTGCCATTGATTTTCTGGTTGTAGTCTGTCTTCAGGTCAGAAAGACTGGTTCAGCTCTAAAATTGGAAACATTGGTTTGTATTTTTTTTTTTCTTTTTACTTGCATATTTAGCTTAGTTTGTATATTAGGCTCTGAAGTAGCTGCTGATATGAAGTGGGCTGTTTTGGGGAGAGCTGGTGCCCAGAGCAACGCGCAGAGTCCTGCACAGGTTGTGGCCATTGGGAGGTGGTGCACAGGTTTGGCTGCTTGCATGAGATCTGTCACCTCGCTTACTGAAACAATGGGACTTCAGTTCTCCCGCAAGAAAACCACTCCACGATCTGATCTAGAGAATGTGCTTTGTACTGTCTCTGGGATTACCAGAAAAGATGTTAAAAAGTTATTTCCTTTTGCTGAACAACGGAGGGGAGAAGAGCCAGGTCCTTCTGGGGAGAAAAAGGGAGGGAGAGTTCTCCTGCAAGGATGGTCAACAGGTACAGGGACAGGTCAGCAGCTGCTCTTGTGTAACGGTAGTGCTTCCAGCCATGCTGATAATCCCCATCCCGGGACTGTTATACTTGATCCAAATAATTTCTTAGCAATGACAAAAAGTCAAATGACACAAACAGCTTAATGGCATCCTGGCCGGTCAGAAGCAGAATCAGTTTTGAACCTGAACTACTCTTTAAGGCGACTTTGGGACTGCATTCAAAAACTTTGTAGGAAAACATTAACTGTTTGGACATAAAGGGGCTGGGCATGTATCTTTCTGGGCAAAGAAATCTCAGGTGGGTCCTGGGGATCAACGTTTAAACAACTTGAAGGAATTTGAAGGATTCATTCTGAGACACACCAAATGCGAAGTGAAGGTAGAATTAATGAGTATGTTACTTGTAACCAATCCTTGAAGGAGAAGAACACAAAAGAGAAAATATTTGCCTGTATGAGCATATTTGATGATTTGATATTTCATCTCCTGACCAATACTGAAATCTGAGCTCTCAGCACTGACTGTTAAGCATTGTTCCTGAGTGCTAATGAGCAGATCAGAGCCACACATTTTATACATCAGTTTAGGAATGTATTTTCCTAAAACACCAGTTATTTTATGTTTGTCTAAAATGATTCATTTCATTTAAAAAAAAAAAGTAGCACAGTTTCTTCCAAAATCCTCATGAGAGTACAGAAGGCAGCATGATACAGATTATCAAAGATTTCTGAAATCAGATATCCTCCCTAGCCATGGGTAAAGAAATCTTGCAACAGGCACTTATGAAATCATAAACCAGGATGACAAATGTACTATTTAGCATTTAAAGGTTCTATTTCTCCACAAAATAGGAGGTAGTGTAGCTCTTTTTAGGTTTGGGGCTTTTTTTTAATTATTAGCCTTACCTAAAACAACATGGATATTCTTATCATGCACACCAATGTCTAATATGAGTGAGATAAATATGTCTGACTTTCCATTCTGTGTTCATGACTCCTCTATTTAATTGTGCATTCTCTATTGTTGAATGATATCCCAGGAAAGCTTCAACTACAGGGAAGGTCTTTCCAAGTAGTTAATTTTCACTGGTATTTAGTCATTACTGAAATCACCCATTAGGAGTTACTCAGGAATTGTTTTCTTGTCTTTGGATAAAATGATCTGTGGCTCTCTGAATCCATCCCGTTCTGCAGTGTATGCAGGGAGATTGCAGGTAGAAGGGATCGTGTGGGGTATGAGGAATATGGGAACATTACAGATGGTACTGTTGCTACTCCCCAAAAGTTAAACAAAGGAGAGCTGTCTCGCTGAAAACCTGCAGTCACCTAAAGAGGAACAAAGAGAAAGGCTATAATTGCACAACTGAGCTATGCTGATAAAACTACCTTTCAAAAACAGGCCTGGATATTTTTTTTTCTCCACCAGTGAAATCTCTGGAAAGCCCTAAATAATTGACTGTTCAGAAGCCAGCAACTGAAATAGAAGTTGGAAGTGCTGTTTGCACAGGTGGCTAGCCTACAGGGAGACTAAATGCTTACCCTCTCGCCCATATCAATTATTCTGAGACTCTGTCTGTTTAATGTCTGCCAGTTTTGATAACAACAAAATCCTTTTAGAAAACTGCTGATGCAACATTTATCATGCTATCTTTATGGGATTGAATTTTTCTTTTTTTTTTCTTGTTTTCCTTTTTGCAAGGATATAGTGAGCAAAGGTACTGGAGGAGCTGCCAGGACAGTAAAGTAACAAGCCAATTAAACAACTACCCCAAATTTCCAGGTGTCTAAAAGTAAACAAGCTGAGAGAGCCTGTGGGGATCTAGATTGGTTTACTTTAAAAGTGTGGTATGGGCTTCTGTACAAACAATGAAATTCAACCATTCATCCTTGCAGTTGCCAAAGGACTTACCTGTCTTCTGAAAAAGCCTGACTTATATGAAACTTTGCTGCCTCGTCCAGACACTGCAGCAAGTCCCATACCACACACAAAGATTTGCTTAAAATGAAAGCTGCAACTTTTATTAGCTCGTCCCTGTGCAAAGCACTGACCGGGATAAATCCTGCGAGATTTCCCCAAATAAGCAGATGCTGAGACCAGAGCAGTCCTTAAAAGGAGGCAATGCCTCATCTTTCCACAGAGATCCATCCAAGCTACAAGTATGAAGTCCCCTTTGGAGCAGATTGAGACTTTTGGTGGCATCGCACATCTTCTGCACTGTGTGGTTCTCTTCAAGCCTTGACTTACTAAGTCAAATGTTTGTGAGAAGAGCAGATCTACTTAAGAAAGAAAAACAAAATGCAACAATAAATTGCTAGGCCTCCTATCTAAGGAGGAAAGCCAGAAAAAAACCCCAAACCCAAACTCTAACTGGTGACCTCAGTGCCAAAAATGTACAGATTTTTGGTCCTGATTCCTGATTGCAAAACACTTGGATTTCCAATCCTGTGCAGTTCAGAGCAGCAATAGGGAGTCAAGCAAATGCCACCCACCAAGTGTTTGAACTCAGCAGCAGCTCTGTTCCTCTTGTTACCTCAGCTAACCTAGACCCGCTCCCTACCCAAACTGTTTGTTTAACCTAAAGAATAATAACGATCCAGTGCCGCCAATTTGTCATGTGGGAAAAGTTATTCAGTCCCTTTTAAAGAGCTCGTGGGCCAAAACATAAGAGAAAGTGTGAAAGCTAGCAGTGAGAAACAGGAAAGCCCCAGTAAAGGAGAAATGGTGACAGAAAACTGCTATAAAAGTCTATGAACATCTCAAAGGAGAAACCTAAGTTGCCACTTTAAGGTGTGCAAATCTCACTGGTCATCTTAGCCTTGCTAGATGAGGGCATTTTGTATAAGGAGTCACATGCACCAGGACATGGGGTGGTGATTAACATTGCCTGCCTCTGGATGCACCTCTGACACTGGGTCATGTGTGAGGGACCTCGGAATTACGGCTGCCACAGGAGACAGCGTTGCTTATCGGGGCTCCTTTACACTGAAGCATGTACTGTTGTCATTGCAGTGCACTGGTTTCTCTTGCTCATTACCCTGACCCCAAATGCCTGTTTGCTTGGCTACGCAGAGTTGGAACTACTCTGTTATGGGATGGAGAAAATGTATGAGCAGACAGAATAGGTGGAAAGCATGGGTGAGGAACAGAGAAACCTTGCGTAATGAAAAAAAAGGACTTAAAAATAGTTTGAGGGTGGTTACTTTCCTTATACAATGAAGCTGAAGCAGTGATGCTGGAAGTTTCTGAGGCTGTTGATGTGAACCCAGCATAAAGAGATGACTAGAAATGCAGAGAATAATTCTTTACTTTTATTAACCCAAAGCCATATTATTCAAATACAGTCAAAGAGGAAAAATCTGGGGACTGTGGTAAGCCAGATAATGTATTGGCAGATTTTCTTCCCCATTAATGGGAAACTTAGAAGGCACTACCCTTTACAAATATAAAGCACTTAGGAGTTCACAGTAATTTCATGGACAGTTATTCTTTCCTCTTTGTTCAGATTTGATGTTAATGAGAATTTGATGAGACTGTTGCAAGATATAGATTACTAGCAACATCATAAAATTCGCAGTCACATACTAATGGCTAAAGAGGGGAACCCAGTCTCCACTGATGCTAATTCTGCATCCCGCCCAAGTATGTTGTCTTTGCTTTTAGACAGAAAGTATAAAGGAGCTCAAATGGTAAAGTTTTCCCTATAATATTTTGTTTTCAAGCCAACTCCCTTTTCACAAGGACCCATCCTTAACAGGCTGTCATCAGGCTCATGCAAGGTAGTACTGAGAGCCCACCTACCTCAGCGACTAATCTTTTTCTTTTGGACGGGGCTGAGTGTGTGGTTTCCAGGTCAGACAAAGTATATCCCCCATGGAGAATGATTCGACTTATGGATTTCCTGTACTTTCCTATTGTCTAGCAGTGTCTGGGAGCTAATGTCAGTACTGTGCCTAGTTATCATCAATCCACAAATTACATTTGTTTTTTAAAGGCCAAAAAGTCCTCTTGGAGAGCGTCGTTTGGTCCAAATTTCTGAAGCAAACTTTCTCACTCGTCCATGATTGCCTGTGTAGCAATGACTTTTCTCTCTGTAGATCACATTTTAAAGTTCACCCTATAATCAAATGAAATGAGAATAATGTCCTCCAATGTTTCTCTGGGTTAGTGGGTTTTATGCAATCAGCAGCGACTTGGTGGCAACTGGTCATTTCTTATCATCATCGTCCAATTGCTCTGCAAAAGAAAAGCACATTCAGCAAGTAGGCAAAATGACCAAGAGCTGAAAGAGGAGCACCCGTTTTCCTTTCAAAGTTCATTCTCTTGGTAGGTTAATGGGGTAAACTAGCATTATCAATGCCTCTGAGATGTTTTGTGGAGAAAATTGATGCTGCTGTCTCAGAAGCCTGAGCCAAAGAGCCAAAAAGAGAATCTTATTTCCAGTTATGCTTGTGGACACAGATGCTTAAATACAAACTGGAAGAAACATGCATGGCCACAGACAATCTAAGATAATGCTGTAAAATAACAATTAATTTCTTGATGTCAGAACTGGATATATACAGAAACATTGCCATTGCCTGTTGTGTGCTTGATGTGTGTGATCCTGGAGAATGAAACAGAGAAAGAACAGTCATCTGTGTGTCTAAGTTTATAAACATGCATATACAGTACAAAATACTGAAAAAAAAAAAAAAGAATCACTGCATGTATACATGTTTTATACAGTATGTCAGCATTTGTAACAGATGTATTGTGATAATGATGTCTGCATGACAAATTGCAGGGTCATTTGATAAACTGAGCCCTCCTGTGTTAAAGGGCACTCACTTTTGACCTCTTCACCTACAAAATATTTTTGTGCTAGGACACTTCCTGGGGCACTCAAACCAATGAGTATCTGTCTAACAACAGCTGCCTTTGAAAAATAACCAAAACATATGTATCGCCCCCTCTCACACAAGGTC
The DNA here is from genome assembly GCF_030463565.1 of Pelecanus crispus. NCBI lineage: Eukaryota > Metazoa > Chordata > Aves > Pelecaniformes > Pelecanidae > Pelecanus > Pelecanus crispus. The sequence continues at coordinate 8,848,248 of NC_134646.1, forward strand.
TTTATTTAAGATAAATATATTGCTCTGAATTGGAGTCTGCTGCATTAGTTGGCGCTGGGTTTATTACAGGTTTCAGATCCAACAAGCCATTGCTTTCAGTGCTAGGAATTTGTTGTATCCTGGTCTGGTTCTTGTCTGCATAGTTTGGGTCTTTCCATGATCTTCCTTGCAATCTCAGTCATCGTTCTAAAGGTCCGTCCAGCAGTGCTCCTAATTACCGGGGTACTATCTGGAAAGAAGTCAGCTGTACAAGTTGTTCTGTCTCTGAAGTCTGTTCATATGGTTTTGTGGTACAGGACTTTACAAAAGAGACATGGAAAACAAGAGCCTATAAAACGTATTTTGAGTTCTCTAAAGAACCAATAAGTGACATACAGCACCCAGAGCGATGTCATTCAGTACCCAGTTTTACTAGCAGTTGTTTAGGTCGGCTTGTACAATTTCCATGTGGATGTCTGCTCTTCAGGGTAACTTCACTGTTTCTGCCAATAAGTCTTTCTAGGCTGTTCTCACAGTCTATGGTGTTTAAAGTATCCACTTAGAGCAGCATGGTTTTGAGGTTATGCACTCTCGAACAGAGCGTCAAACAGAAGCTTTCACTGGAAAGCTTTTAGAAAATCCAGCTATTGAAAAGTATGCTGTTCAGGTGAAGGGCACAGTAAAAATTCTAATTTACCTGTGAGTTCCACAGGCTCACAAAATGCACTGCAAGGAATAAAAAACATTGAGTGTTTTGTATTTTCATTGATTGTATCCTTATACTCTCCTCCATTACTTCCTATTGTCAGTTACCCATCTCTAATGCTGTAATAATTAGCAGTTCTAATGGCAAGGATGAATGGATGGAAGGTGTATTTGTTCTTACGAAAACTGTCTGGTGATCACAATCCTAATTGTTTCTTAATTAGATTTGAGGAGTTGTAGAAGTTGCCTTTGAATTTTCACCTCTGAAAGGACTATCAGAAAACTGTCTGCCCTGTTAGTCTTGCAAAAACAAGCACTTGTCATGCACTTTTTTCTTTTTAATACTGTTGAGGTCTGACTATTCTTTCCTTATAGTTCTTCCAGTTTTGGGTGGTGTATTACACATTCTCTAAATAGTGAGTTACTGGGACCTGATCTTCCATGGATTAAAGCATAACACATTTACATTCAGCTTTTAAATGTTGGTATCAAAGACAGTTTTTACTTGCAATATGCTTTAATGTAAGAGGTGTCAGACTGGAATGGATAAGCAGTGCTTCGTACACCTTTCCACATTTTTTAATGGTAAGAAGTGAGCTCCTTTCATGTCTCTTCACACAGCTTGGTGTCAGCTCTTTAAAAGCCTGTCACAGAGATGAAGGTTTGGTTTTTGTAATTCACAGAAGTACCTTTTATAATGAAATTGCCCAAGATGCGCTGCACAGAAGCAGCGGTTACAGAGACTAGTAAGGAAATGTCAGTGAAATTCATGATAATTGCGACTAAAATCCAAGGCCACTCATACTGCCTCTGAAAATAAATATTATGTGACATTATAAAATGTCCTTTATAATTTAGGCATTGTTCATCTCATGCAGATTCTGCTAGGTCTATTGGAAATTACCTGGGGCAGGCAGGAGAACCCAAAAAGCCTTTCTTAGCCTGAATCGCCACTCTTCCACAAGTAAATTATATGGAGAGGCATTTTCTCTTACTGGTGTGCATGACTAGCATAGTTGAGGCCCTTCCCACTGTTCTTTAACCCCTACAAAGCTGCAAAGGCTTCATGGGGTAGGTATTGGAGCAACAAATCTCTGAAGATCTTTTCTTGTATAGCATGTTGACTCTGCCTAACTTAGATTGCTTGTAGCATCGGAAAAGTCACTAAGGCCTGATTTTCAAAACAAGATATGTTGTGGCAGTTGTGAAATGCTATCTTTCATACTGACAGAAATACACAAACAGTGACTGTCATTTTTCTTCAGCGTCCATTATGTGCTTGGTTAACCTTGTTTTCGCAGACATGGAGAAAATTAAGCAGCTGCCTTCTCATTTATGCATCCCCTAATTGTGCATGCAGCTGAAGTAGCTGTTGCCCAAAATTCAAAAACTGAGTTCCTAGAGCATTTCTAGAAGCATTTCTAATGAGCAGTTCTGATGCTGATCACATAACTAGCATGAAGACAGAAGTGTGACCATGACACTTGTGCAAATACATTTGGCTCGGCTGGTTTTTAATTAGCAACTGGAAGCACGGCTTGCCAAATTCTGCGCCCTGCCTGTGAAGAGGCAGTTTTATTAAGGTCAGTATCCAGTTGTGTGTGCTGCTAAGCACTCACTGTTTCTTGATTACCTACTGAAAGCTTGCAAGTCTGCAAGTTTTCTCCGTCCATATCTAGTTGAACAAAAAAGTCCTGTCAGGCAGCTGAAGAAAATGAAAGCAGTGTGAGGAAGGCACTGCGACAGAGTTTCTCATCTCTACCATCCTTCCATGAAAATGGTACCTGTTAACTTGGTAGGAGTCACAGCCAGTCTTCTGCCATGTTATGTCAGCTAATTTTGACATTTCAGCAAATAAAAATGATTTAGTGCTATTTCCTTATACTTTATTGGAACTTAGAATATCAACCATACACTGTATAGAGCTTGCTTTCTAATGTACACAAAACACAGAAAACAACTGGAATTATACATAAAATTAAGCCTATAGGGTAAACTTGTTTCTACATGCACATGTGCTATTTATAGATTCTAAATGAGTTTTCTGGTAGAAAGTTTAAGGAAAGCATGCGCAACATCCCCAAATTGCTTACACTACAGCACTGTCTTTAGAAAAGAGTCTGAGGAAGAAAAGGGGTCTGCTCTTCAACTTTTATTCTTTGAGAATGTCATAGCCAGTTGAAGAATAAGCAGTGAAATGAAAAGACGTTTTCTTTACGGTTCTTTTGACACGTCTTCTTGAGAGACTTTGAAGGACTTTGGAGTTGTCACGGTGATTTGTGGATGCCAAAAAAGTCAGAAAACCTTAGGGATAAAATCTTAGAACAAATGTTTTTATTTCTGCACTGTGGTATGGTCAATGCAGAATAATTAATGTTTGTGAGGCTCCTGAAGAACAAAGTATGCATTATGGGCCATACTCATGGAGTAGCTTTCTTTTACTCTGTTTCAGTGTCTATGAATAACTCACCCAGCTGAAATGATAAAGCAAGCGACTGCTGGGAAACACAGTGTACCCAGGCTGTTGATACAAGCAATTAGTGAGGAAAACTATGTAAAATAAAGTTTTGCTCTGAACTGAAGGAAATTGTACAAGAATCTGAGTCTGGAAACATCTGAATATGTCTTCATTTATTGCTTTTCTTGCAGGCCTGGGGGCATGAATACCAAACACAATGGGAAAAGTTCTGAAGTTTCTGTAACTAAAAGCTTCCAAAAAGTGCATTGGAAACCAAACTAAATGCAATAGCTTCAGAGAAACAAGAGTTGGCAGCGTCTAAGAGACCAAATGTCTCTTAGAAGATATTTTGCAAGCCTCTAGAATAGTTGGTCAGATAAAGAAGTTCAGGGGAATAGAAATGCATCCTCAAAGAGAACTTGCAAAAGTATGGAAAATTTAAGGACTGGCCTGTTAGGTAGATACTGTTGAGGGCTAAATTGCTACAGATGATGGCTGATGTTTAGTTTGCAAAACCAAAACAGATCGGAGGAAGCAGTAAGCAATTAGGAAGAGGGGGGGGGAAAGGAAGAACTGTTCAGTCACTGCTCACAAACCACAGGGACCAGAAGTCCCAGCCTGGCAGCTTCCAGCTCTAATTTTCAGCTTGTTGGCTTTTTGCAATGTTTCTATTATTGTGATTTATAAATAGAAACCAGCCAGACCTAAAGTGTTCTGAACAAAGGTTTCATAATCTTGACACATTGTCTTTGTATGTTACTTTTACATAGGGAGGGACTAGTAGAAGAGACTCTCTTTAAAAGTGAAGTGTATTTTGAATTCTATTGTCTAGCCTATCTTCCTTCCCTGTTTGGCAAAGGAAGAGTCCTTTCTTGATCGACTAATGTGTCACAAAAACCCTCAAATTCATAAAATCTTAGGATTGCTATGGAGAGAGTGGAGCTGATGCATTTCAGAGCTAAATGTGTTACATCCAGGCTACAATATGCATTTTGTTCTGTCAGCACCAACTACATCATACGCGACGGCTCCGCTTGCCTTAGAAAAGACTGCAAACCCAGCATGAGTGCACCAGACGTAGCACTGATCTAGCACCTGCGAAACAGTGCTGCACTGAGAGCTGCTTTCACGGGTCTGTGCACAGGATGGCTTTATCTTACCGCCCGTCTCCTCGCAGCATTGCTGGTGTGTGATGCACCAAGCTCTGGCACCTCTCGGAGAACGAAGGGGAAGGTGGAGCAGGAAGTGATGAACGAAGGGGAAATGGAGCCTCGAAAGCCATGCAAGCTTGGCAAAATTTTGAAGGGCTGAATGTTGAGCAGCTATTGAGCACTATTTATAGGATCTTGCCGCCTTAAGTTTACAACGAATTTAAAACAGAAAAAGAAACAAACTACTGTAGGAGACACTCTGACAGAAAGACTCCATCCTTTTATGAAAAACATTTTTGTATGAACATAATCTATTAAACTTCCCATAATCTAACCACTTTGATCTTAGTATAAAACATTTTCCTTTTTCTCCTCCTTATGAATGCATTTTCTAGCTTTTCTTCCCTCCTCCCCCTGCTCCCTTTGAGGGACAAATGAGTTCATGAACTTCATCGATAAACAAGATTGCTCCTATCTGGACTTTTGTTTTTCTTTTGAGATTTTTGCTGAGACATCTGTGGTTGAATGTTCATGATTTTGAACATATACTATTCCAACTATTCCTTTTTCCTAGTTCCTAATATGGCAAAGCCATTCCTACTCAGTAATGCTCGTAAACATTTGCATAAAGTGAATTGTGTACTTGAATTGGGGCCTCCAACATATCCTGTTTGATATACTAGACCTCATAAAAACAAGAGAAAGACAGACGCAATTTGTGCCCGTCTGGAAGTGAAGTGCTTTGCTCATGTAAGGAGAGCATAACATCTGGGTACTGCCTGCTTTTGAACCAGCCATGACAGAGGAGGAATTCTTTTATAATGCAATTAAGTAGTAAGTGTGAGAAAACCATGTCTATAAAATATAAATAGCTTCTGAACAGTCCAAAGCATTTTTGGCTCCCATGCTAATCAGAAACCTGGCAGGGCTCTTTTTCTACTTAGTCTTCCTCTCTACTTGCTCTTCCTCTCTCAGCACATGCTGCACACTGCAAGATGTGAACCACAGAAGAGTGAGGGTAAATGGCTGTTCAGTCCTGTATCCTGTCTCCAGCAACTCTTATGCTGGGAGCACAGGGAAGAGTATAAGAATGGGAAGTGGATGGAGTGCTAGGTTGTTGATATGAAATGAATATGTAGTTTCTGAAAATTCTCTGCCTGTACTGTCCAAAATCTATCAAAGCTAAAAGTGTGAAGGGTGACTGAGGTGATTTAAATTTTCCTTGGTTGATTAACAAGCAAGGAAGAAATGCCTGCGAAAGGAAAAGGACCTACGGGGTTGCCTTGTTTCTCCTAGCAAACATGGGTGCAGAAGCACTTAGGCTAGGTCAATGTACTTTCCATTAAACTCTCATCAGTTAAAGTGTAAACACTTCTTAGGGTAAGAACTACAATCCATGATTTTGGTCTACCTATTGAGTGTGCTACAAGGCCATATTAACTCTTACTCTCTTTTCTAGCTCTGCAAAGCTGTCTTTCTTGCAATGAAGAACTGCTCAATAGGAAGGTAAAGAAACGCCCACTTTGGCAGCAGCCAATGTCTTGGTGTTAGGGAAAGCATCTGGAGGTCTGATATGAGTTTGAACAGCATCAGGCAGAGGATCTTCAACATGCTGTGCAATTGCTACAGCCTTTGCCTTGAAATGTACCCACCTTCATCCAAAACTGTCTTCCTGTTTATTGCTGAAGTGAATGGGTGGTCAAATAGGCTGTGAATCTTTGACAGAAATTAATTTAATATATTGAGCAGCTTCCTGCAGTCCAAAGATACCAGTGTTAGGGGAAGCTGCTCTCTGAGACATGTTCTTGCTCACCTGTTCCTTTTCAGCCAGCTGCGAGGGCTGGTTCCTGTACATACCATGTGAAGTACCACCCTCTCCATCTTCTCGCTGGTGAGTCACCAGTGCCAAACTCCAGGTTATCCAACCCCTTCCAGGGAATAGGGATTTAAAAATACAGGAAAGGCAAAGTCTACATGACTTAGATAAGATTGCATCATACAAAGTTTGTGTTGGGGTAGGGAATTGAACCTACATTTCTGGAAACCAGGTTATACCACTGGGCCATCCTGCCTCTATACACATGTACATAAAGGATGATCTTAAACAAGAAAACAGTTTGGCTTATACCGAAGGGGAAAAAAGAATCTCAAATTGTATTTCTTGTACGATGTGTAACAATAAACTTCATGAGGAAATATCGAATTCCCTTCATTAAGAATTAATTATGTAAATGTGATACATCACAAAGATGCAGTGAGGACAGTAGTGCTTTATGAATCATTTAGGTCAGGGGTTTTTTTACTATTATTTTTTAAAGGAGAAAAAAAAATAGCAAGGTGGCCAGCCAGAAAGCCTAGGGGAATCATTCGCATTCAAGGTGTTAGTATTAAAAGGCATGATAGGAAGCAGATGTGCAGAAAAACAAAACAAAACTGCAGGCAGGAAGGAGTACCTCAGGCTATGGCTGTTCCTACTGTACTAGTTAATGAGAACTCCACAAGGGATTACTGATTTAATTACAGCTCACAGGTAACATGTTAGCTTATCTTTTATAAATGATGCATCAGAAGTGTATGTAGGAAATATAGGCTTTTGCATGGTTCAACACCAAATGAGGAGGAGGATAGCTTTGATATTAAAAAGAATTCAGTCTGCATATGGCATGCTGGCCACTGTACAACATAATACAGAATATATTACCCCAATATTATTTTGGCCTGGCATTCACAAAGCAAGAAACTGGAAGACCTGAGAAAAATTTTGTTTGGTGACCCTATCACCAGGACAAGGAAAGGGCTTATACAATTTTATGAGAACTTTTCTCAGTATGAATACATAATATTGCTTTGGCTATGCCCTTCTAGCTGAAGAAATAGGGTTTGGTAGGTCAGCGTTTGCCCCTAGGCTGCACATTAGGTGTGTGCTATGGAGTGACCCAAAGTTGTTCTTCCCAGCTGTCCAGAGAAGAGCAAAATGCTGTGTGGCAACATATTTCATGACACAAGGTATGCACGTGGGACTGGGAGCACAAGGAGTGACTGTAGATGCCACTGCTCCCCCTCCAGTGAATATGGACCCCAGCGCTTGCCCACAGCGCTGGTACCTCTCGTCCTGTGTCCATGTGCGGCTTTGGCTGCAGTTCAGAGGCTTGCCCTGTGTGTGGAAGGTCAACTGCTAGTGCCGAATTAGGGCTACCCCGAATAATTTCTCTGTCTGTGTCTAAGTATTCTAGCAAATATGGCAGATTCTAGATCAAGATGTACTGAAATGACTATCAGACCTGAAAAAATAGTTTGAGTGAGATTTCAGGTCCTTCCCAGCTTATATTAATCAGCTATAGTTCCTGAAATAGGACAAAATCCTTGACCTTTATGCTGAATAATGAAGGTAAAACCCAGCTTTGTGAGACAGCTAGTTATTTTAGAGGCCATGTCCATCTTCAGATGACCAAAAAAAAAAAAAAAAGTTTTGGTTTGCAAGGATATTATAGGAAATTTAACCCAGAGATTTTTCCATAGTTTCTGCTCCTCTCACTGACCTGATCCAAAAAAAGGGGGAAGGTAGAACAGTTAAAAAAGTAAGTCTGGTGCTATTAAACGGTCTCCTGAATGCAAAAGATGCCTTTAGGAACATTAAAGAAAAATTATGTACAGCTCCTGTGTGTCAAGGCTCAAATTTTTCCAAAAACTTTATTGTTCAACCGGATGTGTCAGAAACTAAACTAGGTTCAATTTAATGCCAAGAAACTGATGGTAAAGAGCATCTAGCACTATATATCACTGAGAAATCATTCCAGAGGGGATAAAGATATGCAACAATAGGAAAAAAACCCAAGAAATTTTCCCTATAAAATGGGCTTTAGAAGCACTTTTCTATTATTTCTTAAAAAAAATGCATCTTAGTAAAAGATTATGAGCTCTCAGTATGAATAAATATATAGGGGGGGAAAAAAAAAGGAACATATTAGATAGCTTCTGATATCATGCAGTATGTCACATCAGTAGCATACTGTTGGGTCTGTACCTGGGAAGGCGCTCCTGACGGGTAGAAGTATTTATCTACAGGTTTTTGTCAATTAGGGAAGTCCCATATTGATGCATGTATCGGATATTTTTTTTTTTTTCCCATGTGCGGACAGACTTTAGAGCATGGTTAAGAGATTTCCGTGTCAGGATTATTCTGACATTTGCTCCATATGAGATGGGAAAAAAGCCAAGCTGGAAAAGCTGGAGGGAAGAAACATCCTTCCAGGCGGGAGGCGTTTGGGGCGTTACAGAGGCTTCCCTCCTAGTGTTTCGCTTTGTTCCCTTAACATAGGAAGGAGGGGGAGCAGCTCAGACCCACTCATCCTATTTGTCACTCTAATTAAATATTTGTTGCCTGGGTACAGTGCGACTCAGATAGTCCCTTGGGTGTTTTGTGTGTGTGTGCTGGGCTGGGTGGGGGAGCTGGCTGCTCTCCTGCCCTCCTAAACATTCCACAACCTCTGGACATGTAAGATGTTTATATAATTCTATATGTGCAATCTGGAATCAATTTTGGCACCAACAAACCAGATTTTAGTTTGTCGGCAGCCTTGTACTAATATGTGTGTGTAAATTTAGAAATATAAATATATATTGGCAAGCTATGAAGCTGTCTAAGGTGGGTTGCAAAGTCCTCGTTGGTTCTGACTGATGTATGGAGATGCTGAATTGCTCTCTTGCTCTGACTACAGACTGTACGTACATAACGGGATCAGTCTTTTTTGTCTTCTGTAATATTCCTCTGCTATTCAGGGTTCATTATTATCCCCACAATACACCAGACTAAGATACTAATGACAGTCTAAAGGCCAGTGCCGTACTGGTTTGGAGAGAAGGGATGAATGCAGTGGAGAAAAGCATAGTTAGCATGCAGTTCTGTGTTTAATTTTCCCACCACGCCCTAACTTGCTCTGTCTGAATTTACCACAGTATCTTCTAGATATCAGACTGCAAATTTCAACTGCACAGGCTTTCTCTGGAGATGCCTGTTAATTGTAATCCTGGCTAGGTCTAAAAAGCTACAAGCTTTCACTTTAGTTCTCTAGTAGCGATTCACTGGTCCCTTATTTGAAAGACAGAAATCAGAAAAGGTCTAGGAATTGTGGTCAGACAGAGATGACATCCACAGCTATACCAGACTGAATGCAGGGTCACAAAGGAAGAAAACTTCATGAACTGGAGTTCACGTTTTGTTTGGCAGTCAGAAACATGACTTTTTCTATTGTTTATTAAGTCAATGTCATTACCTATACTTCCTGATTCTCACATAGTTCCTTTCAGGCTAAACAAGCCCCACATATTTTCTTAGGAACATAGAATAAATACATAGTGTGTAGAAATGTAGTGGAGAGCTGTAACCAAACAGTATACTTCATAGACCACAATGTCGTACTGGAGATAATTACCATTTTGGCTAACTACATCAGGACAAAATCCTTTTCTGGGTTGGTTTGTTGTTGTTGTTGGTGGTTTTAATTATGTTTATTTAGAAGAGAAAGGATCCTAAATGCTATCTCTATTGCCAAAAGTTAGACGTTATAATCTACAAAGAGGCACCTAGACAGACAGCCTAATTTTGTAAGGTTTTCAAAAATCAGACAGTAAACTACCTCCTCTGAATAGGTGACTAATCAAGAACCAAATTAGGATTGCTATGTTGTTGTTTATAACTTAGTCTTAGAGATCTCTCCTGAAAACCAAAGAACAAAGAACGAAATTCCCGAGCTCCCGAAGCCAAGCCAGCTGACGCTCTCTGTTGATGTTGTAATATACAGTTCAGCTGGTTGTAACGAGTGGGGTGATATATATTTCTCCCTTTGCTTAAACTGACTAAATGAATTAGGGTTTAAACTGTATATTTGCTCTAGAATTTCATCTAATTCCACTCTCATCACAGCACAACATTTAAACATAAAATAAAATAGTAAACTCAGTCTTTCCAAGTCTATAGCTTGTTGACATTGAACCTCACACAGTTCTTACGCCGTCTGCTTGGGCCGACATGGCGCTATTAGATCAACAATACCAGCTGTTTTTTTAATTCTCTTGGGAGCCAAAATTTAAATAAAGCTAAATATTAGGTCTGTGCTTAGATCTATTCTATAAATATTGTCATTAATTTAGGAGACATTTGTTTGGGGGTTTTTTTGCATTTAATTTTTATTGTTGATCTTTACAATCTTGCGTTTGTCATTGGTTTTTAAGGTACTTATAATAATTTTTTGTTTATCATACTTTTGTAGTGCAATTTTTCTATCATGATTAGATATTTCTAATAGGCTTCGGGGTTTGTTTGCTTTACGTCTGTAGTAACTTTAATTACAGGTCCACATACTTTATGCCACTGAGTATGTCAGAAAGAGCAGGGGGCTGAGACTCAGTAGGATTTGGAATCACTTGCCTCCTTCTGGGTGTCTTAGTGATGGCTTTTGACCCAAAAAAAGTCACTTACCTCTGTGATCTGAAATTTTACAAGCTCTCAAACAGGCAGCAGGCAGCACAGTTACCAGGAACTGAATGCAGTCTCTATTTTTTCTGTGTGACACAGCTCTTTGCTGCTGCTTCATACCATGGTGGGAGAAACTGTGGGCATTACAGGCTTTGCCTTGGCAAAACCCACCCACTATAGTGGTCCTCTACTTACCAAATCAGTATGTACGTTAGAACAGCAAGCTGCTCCTGGTGATGCTGGGAGGTGATACAGGCTGATCATCTGCATCAGGGAGTGCAGGGTGAGCATACAGCTAAAATTATCAGTGGTGAGTACCTAGACAACACTTTCAGTCACTTCAAGTGGCAAAAGTTGGCTTCTATATGCAGTTTTCACATCAGGAGAGTAACATAACAGTTTTTAAAACAGAATAAATTTAACTTGCTGGTTTATACCTTGTATGATTAACCTGTGAGACATACCAAAGTATCAAGCTGGGACAAATCAAGGTATCTCACCGAGGTATCACTGAGGTGAGAGCTTTGCAGGGCTTGAAACAGGAGCCTATGACCAGTCTGGCAGGGCACTGCCATGTAAGTGGTGTCCAAAATGTTAACTTACCTGGAGGCTGGGAAACTCACACAAACACAGCATTTGGATTTGGATCTCGCCAACGGAGTACCGTTACAGAATAGCTTCATTTTGGTGCCTTTCTGTGCCTGTATAACATACACCCATCCCATGTACAGATCGCCTTCTGGTTTAGCTGCAGTTTTCTTTCCCTTGGTCTGCTAGTGATGTTCTGGGGCAGAGCTGACACCGCTCTTCACCTGTATGAAATTGCTTGGATAACCGTGGTATGTTTTCTCAGTAGCAGGCATAGCAGCTCAGTATGAGGACATGTGAGGGAAGAAACAAAGCATGAATTCGTAAGCGTAATGGTTATTTGATAAAGGTAAATAGGTTTTATGCATGAAGATGCCACAGGCATTTACAGCCAGCGGATGAGACATTTTCATAATGCAGCTGATTTGTCCTTTATTTGTCCGTTGTTTGTCCTTTAACACAAAGCTCACATATTGTATACGGGTTTGCTGCGCACGCTCACGGTATTTCTTTCACAGCATTATATCAAGCCACCCAGGTCCCGGAGAAACCATAGCAGTGCCTTCCTGCCATTGTGCACCAGGAAGGGCCGGCCGAGCGCTCACGTCCCGGGGCCTACAGTTTCCCTCCCTCAGCTCTGGGATGCATTATTTTTAAACAGATGGAGTAACAGGAACAGAAATTTGCTCCTCCACAGCATAGGAACACCCACTGAGCTATGGAGCCAGCTGGCCCCAGCATCCCCACCACAGCATCCCCAAGCTTGAGGGTCGCAGTGGGCTGGTACCAACACCCACTTCAGTTGTGATGGAGGAGAGGGATGCGGTCAGCGTCACCCATCCTGTCGCCCTTTTGTGTTCACTGTTTGCCAGCAGACAGCTTTCGGTGGAAAAGGAGACAGAGGAAGATCAGGTGCACACCTCCACGCCTTGCCGTCCCGATACGCTCACCCACAGCCTGTACAGTGGCAGCACTTACAGTGAATACAAATTAAGGTTAGCATATTCCTGTAGGTCTAAAACGAAATACTTTTTTATGCTTACAGCATTGTCTGAATGCTGTTAAATACAACATAATGTACTTGTTTTACCAGAAGTGGAAAATGAAACCCACCTTTATGATAGAGAGCTCTTCAAGAGTGAACACCTGAGGCCAGTTGCATCAAGACCCTTGTGTGTGAATCAATGTAAAAAATCAGAGGCAAAATTAATTATTCGGTCTTTGCATCCCTTCACATGTCCTTTGGTCCAACTTCACATGCCACAGTGAACTACTACCCCCCAAAGCTCAAATACCATCTGTCTGTGCTGTTTCCTGGAAGATTAAGCTATCATTTTGGGGTGGAAGGTGATAATTTGCAGGACTTCACCAGAGGTAACAAGGTTTTATTTGTTTCTGCATAGAATGGGAACATGAAAAAAATTTAACAGCAGAAAATAGTATAGTTTCCAAAGTATTAAGGAAGAAGAAAGACAGTAGCTTGAGAAGAGATGGTGATATACTAGACCTGATTCTCCCACCATTTATACCAGTGTAAATCCACAGGAATTGTACTCATATTGAGTCTCTATCAAATGCAGAGAGGCCCACCATCCTTAGAAAAACTGTGAAACAGTGGGGGGAAAAAATGTCAGGACATGAAATGGCTCCAAAAAAAGAGATGTGCAAAGGGTTTTCTATAGAAGAAAAAATTTAAGAAATAAAAACTGTGTTGGATGATTTGAAATATCAAATACCTTAGTTTATACACATTGATTAAAAGGAGAAGTAAACTCAGCATGCCCCAAATACTTGTGAGACTCATGTGGGAATTAGTGATGTGCTTCACCACATAAAGCAAATGTGGAAAGGACTTGATTTCAGACTTTTGCAGCAAATTAGAAAAATAAAGGATCTTCTGCTAATGATGTGACTGGCTGCCAAATAGTTCTTGAATATATGCAGCGTTTCACAATACGATTAGAGAAATGGGATTATCAAGTTCATTTTTGCTTATGTTATTAAAAATAGAAGAATTTAAAATAAATAGGTGTTTTATTACATTTTATTATATAAAATCATGAATAAAATAACTGGAGGAGATTCTGAATACATTCTATTACAGAAAAACGTAATTGCCTACTGCTCAGTGTCAGGCAACATTTCTTCATGTTCGTATGTTTTGGTCCCATTATTCATGAGTGTTTAAAGTATAAAAAGGGATGAAATAGTAACAGAAGTGTTTTAACCAAATTTCTCCCCAGATGTATGTGTTAGAAGGAAATTTTACCACCCCTCTCCATGCAGAGTGGGTGCAAGCCCCTCAGCCAGACAAGGTGGGTCTCTGGGCAGGAGCTGCACATTTCTGCCTCGGAGAAGTGCCTACAACATTGTGGACACTATGGAAAACACATGTTGAAAAATCATTTTGTTAGTCAGGCTGTTTGGGGTAAAGGCATTTCATGTCCTGAATCTTTTGTTTTTCAAATTCTTTCAGTCACAGCCTATTGTATGTCACATCGGTAGAAAGAGGTTCCAAAGTGCTTTGGCAAAGATTCCTAGAAACGCTGTTTTCAGATTTTAAAAATCTCATCTGGGAACACCATTGTCTTGCTGAGCTGCCTCGAGCGGGTTTTTGAGGCTCCAGCATTACACACTCTTGTTTTTGTGATGCTTAAGTATTGGAAAAAGAAGCAGAAAATATCTGTCTAATGAACAGCATCCAAGATTTAAAGACATCTCAGATTAGACATTGCAATTAAATCCTTAGCCTGAAAAATCCATGCTAAGCCTCTGAACAGCATCAGCAACAACAGGAAAAGGCTTTTCCTCTGTTTACCTCCAGCACTTTGACTTGGAAAAGGCTTTTACGGATGACCCTGAAGCAGGATTTAACACTGCAGACTGGAGCAAAAAGGGTGTCATGAAGGTGGGCTGACGAATCAGACAATTTATCCCAGCTGAGGATTTGGCTCCTAATACATTGTTAGTTTAGTAGAGACATATTAAAATAATGAAAGACAGTGAATCAACAATCTTCACAGCAAACCGAGTAGTTTTGGCTACAGAAAGTTCAATCTCCATGAGAAGTCGTCTTTTTTCAAACATTTGGACATCAGCTCTGTCTGCTATGTCTTTTTGAGTTTCCTCTTTCTAATTCGGAGCAAATTAGTGCACTGAGCTACTTCCACGTGTCAGAGCCAGCGTCACGTAGCAGCTGTAGTCAGGATACACCAGAGGCAAGCCCTGCTCTGCAGTACTGCACTAGCTGACGCAGCTGGGGAAGAAGCAAGCTGCTGTCAAGGGGATGCTCTTCTCCACCTGTTTGGCGCAAAAAATCTCCAGTTCCTGAAAAGTGTGATGCTTCTCTCCCTCTTACACCACCCCCCCCCCCCCCCCCAAAAAAAAAAAATAGTATCATTTCTGCCTTTTCCTATAGAAATAGCCTTCTTCCTATTGCAAGAGTAATCTGCAAGTCAACGGAGAGAACAAGGGGGTCTGTCAGGCAGTACACACCGGCAGCATGAGCAGAGCCGCTGCCCTGGGTACCTCAGTGCCCCACTGTCGCTGTCTGAAGGCTGTCTTCAAACTGATGCTTATACCTTTTCCTTAGTATGATTTGTCCTGGCTTAACCAAGGGGACAAAAAAAAAAACCAAACCCCAAAGTCTCTCTAATGCTTTTTAATGCTAGGTAATACAGGTATGTAGCCTCTGGAGAAAAAATTTTAATTAATATTTAGAAATAACAGAAATTTACTACAGATGTATTGGGAAAGTAAGGGTATATGATCATAACCAGAATTCTGTTAGTAGTGCATTTTATTTGATCTATGGTGGGTTTTTTTTCTCTCTTTATTTCCACTTTTTTTGGCTTATACATGACGGGGTTCTGCTTTTGAGATGGAAATAAATAGCTGTGGGTGAAATCAACAATATTTTTGTGAAAAAGAAAAAAAAGCAGCTAATTTTAGAACAAAACCCATTGTTGTCCTGTTTTACTCTATTATTTTCAGCAACTAATCAATTTTAATGAAAACATCTTTAATGGACAGGGTAAACTAGCTGTCAGCTGAAACTGGAGGAAGTCACCAATGAATACATTTGTTGGGGAGAGTCATCTGTTCTCTAGCTCTTTAGCCAGTGACCATATATTTTAAATTTCTGTTACATCAGGTCTGGTAAAATTGTCAAGCTGTCCTGCTGAGTGTATTGAAGTCAATTCATTAATGCTGCGTGTGGAGATGTTTGTTCATGTTAACCAGAGAGAAGCATTACGTTCACTATTGCTTTAACTCATATCCATGTGTCCTGACCCACAGAAAGTAAACTTTAATATGTCCTGTATTTAAAACAGCAAAACTATGTGTAGGGTGTATTTTTATGCATATATTATACAGGAAAAATGTAGGGATTATGAATGCTAAACCCAGGTATTATAGTGGCTTATGAAGCTACACTATTACATACATTTAAGAGAGTCTGTATGGGAATTATTTTTATACATGATTCTGAAGTCAACTAAAATAATTTTAATAGTAATGACAGTGGATTTTCTCACAAAATCTGACTTGCCATCCCCCTGAGATATTTCTGTTACCAAAGGACAGATGAGCCTTATATATAACATCTCCTGCTCACTCATGTTTCATCTTTTTTTTCTTTCTTTCTTTTTTTTTTCCTTCCTCAAGAGGTAATTTATTCTGAATTAATGTAAGGTATGAATTCTAGCTATGGGTAATGAATGAAGTGGAGGAGGGAAGGAAATAAGTGTTGCTTTTCCATCATTTCTTCACATATTTAAATTTTTAAAGAAAATCAAAACATTTGCGTGTCAGGTACAGGTAAAGAAGAGAAAAGTCAGTATCAGATTCTCCTGAAAACAGAAAGATTTGTTACAGATTTCCCTGCAGTTTGCTACTTAGCAGAACAAAATATATCTTAATTATGAAAGAACCTAAAAAAAAAAGAAAAAAAAAAGAGAAATGTAGTTAAGAATTATCCAGGGTTTTTTTAGTTTTCATATGTAAACAGAGGAAGGATGATATTCAGGCTTAACTGTGACTAATGAAAGTAGAAGCACCATCCCTTTGTCTCACCTAAACAAAACTGTTTGTGGAGCATGGTGAGCCAGGTTACTGAGTTCTCATGATGCTACTTAATTTAAATTAAACTATTATTGGCAGAGGAATACCACAGGAAGAGCTGTTTAGAAAAATCTGCCCCATGTAATTCAAGACTTGCTGATATATGTTAGTCTTCAACTAATGAGAAAGCTAGTAAAAGCTGTCGAAGATCACTGTTTTTCCAACGCAGCCCTAAACCCTACACCCGCATGGGCCAGCGGCGATGGAGAGACCAGCCATCCCCACAGAATCCCTCAACCCACATTATCAAACAGGGCTGTAATATCTAAATAAACCTGCATTTGAATGCCTGCCAGGTACGTTAGAGACGATCTATATGGTTTTATCAGTTCAGCCCTAGGGTAGCACGTGCCAGA
Source organism: Pelecanus crispus (assembly GCF_030463565.1). NCBI lineage: Eukaryota > Metazoa > Chordata > Aves > Pelecaniformes > Pelecanidae > Pelecanus > Pelecanus crispus. The sequence continues at coordinate 8,865,084 of NC_134646.1, forward strand.
CGGGAATGGAGCACACAGTGAGCAGTCGGGGAGGTGTGATGGCTGCCGCAGCTCTCCGGAGGACACTAAGTGCATTCAATATGCTACAGAGCCAGGGGATTAATCTTTTGGGATTTATTGTTTTTGCAGTGACGAGTGAATGCAGTAGGGAAATGATGAGCGGAAAAAAACAGAGCAATTAAAGTCATAGGACTGCAAATATATGAAATACGGCCACAATTGTCCAGCCTGCACCTTTCCCCAAATAAATAAAACTGACTTCCAAGTAAGAGATGGGAGCCAAGAAGTTGTGGAGAGGGTAAAAAAAAAAATAAGGCAGCCTCCCTTCCATCTGGGTGCAGGATTTATATCCATAATCTCTGAGGAAACCAAATAAAAGAAGGATGCATTTTTCATCTCTCTCCCACCCTGTGAACTGCAATTGTGGTAGAGGTTCCTACCCACTTTCACGTGGGAACAGAGAGCAAGTTCCACCAAAGAGTGGGGAGCCTTGTCTTCAGTATTCCCCAGAGATGAAAAAAGATGGAACCAGTAAAGCCCCACCAGGTTTCTTTATTTCTGTTGGAATGTGGGAACTGGAACTTTTAGGTATTGTGAAATCTCAGCTCCTTCTACCCAATGAACTTAGAAGAATTTATTGCAAGAAGAGATGATATTGAGGTTCAGTTTTATTTGTATTCAAAGATCTGGTTTTGAACTTGGCAGAACAAATTTTTGCAGGGTTTGGCTGTTCTTGCAGGACCTAATCCAAAGCCCATTGAAGTCAGGACGAATCTCTCCCTAGACTCCAGTGAATTTTGGGTCAGACCCCTACAGTAACATTGATTCTGATGGTTGCAGAGGTTGATATTTTATTACTGTAATCTACATAAAATATGCCTGGCTTTCCTTTTAGATATTTCCCTTTTTCTTTTGCATAGAGTTCAAGAAATAATAATTTTTTTTTCTAGGAAAATTATTTATTTATTACTAGATGAAATTATGAAATCTATCATAATTATTGTTATATTAAGTTATGGGGAATTCCACAAAAGACTGGACTCAAGGTTCCATCCATTTCTCTCATTTAATTTCCTCATGTCTTTTGATGTTTATTACATTTTTACATTATAAGACATGCAGCTTTTAATTCCTTTTCCAGATGAAGATTATCTCCCAAAATGGAAAATAGCATGAACAGAGACTACAACTGACTTAATCCAGGTTGGAGTCCTAATTCTGCATATAATTCTGGATATAGTTGAACTGAAATTAACATCAGTGCATATAACACTCAATACATGGCTATCATGCTATCTTAGGGTAACTTAGGGTCTGTCGAGCCATTTTGAGGCCATTTTAGAGTCTACACTGAATCAAAAAAGACCATGGCAAAGACCACAAGCAGGTGGTTCTTCCTTCATAGGAAAAGTAGTCCCCTTCTGCAACACTAACAGGTTTCTTCTGGCCCATAGTAATTGCTGGGTACGGACACATTTGTTTTCAAGGAGCTCTGTGAGGCAAAGCATGAGCAGAGCTCGATTATGGCAAACCAAGCAACAGCTCAACAAGCCTAACTCCTTCCTCTAAGAAGCTGGCCCATGTAATCGGCCTCCCAAGCTATTTTCTGCACCAGAATGCATATTTTTTTTGACACAGATGAGCAGCAGTGTGCAAAGTCCTCAGAAAGCTGCAGGTTTTGAGGCTTGAGGCATTTAGAATTTAAGGCTACCCTAGTTTGATTCTGTGTTGGATGTAATCATTTCTATTTGCATACTTTCATTTCTATCACTTCTCCTGCTCTTGTCCTCATATTTAGTACATTCATCCTTACACAGTGAGATCTTTAATATGTCATATTCTTGCTATATAATACTCAAATGTTCTTTTCCTCCTCTCATTTTCTAAATTCAGTAAGATAGAAGACAAACTAACAGACCAAATAACACTTTACGGTTTAGTTTAATATTACAACAACTTACAGTTTAACTTCTAAAAATTCTTACTTAACCTGATATATAAAAAAAAATGTTTTGTGTGATTAGTCTTTTTTTCTTCTTCTTTTGTATCTTTTTTTAAATTCCTATATTTATTTGACAGTTAATTATCAAGCTAGAACTCTACTACAAGATTTATTCCTTTTTCTATTGGGATACAAACATCAAACACTTTTGCATTTGGATTTTAAATGTGCTCAGGCCATGTTCAAATCCCTGTGCCTTCTACTCAGGTGTATCCAGTAAGCAGTGCCTTAATATTTCAAGGTTTGCAATTTCAAAACTGAAATCACTAAACAAGGAATTTTGGGGGGAGTGAGAGGGTGTGGAAACTGCACATGTTCTTTAGTGTCATAGTCTCAAAACCTGTACAACACAAATGATAAGTAGAAATATTCCATATCTGGAAATTGTACTTTTCAGACAACACAGTATGACAAATTTATGTAGGTGAAATTGCCATGTTCCTAATATTTTTGGTAACAAACGTGGGGTGATTTTATACCCAGTACTTAATCCCCAAGGCTACTTTGAGATGGAAGAGAAACAGAATTAGTGTTGTGGAGCTCAAGGAGTGATGGATGGTGCTGTTATAAATTCAAATCACCCAGCCCTTGATTTATTCAGGAATTTTCAAGAGTATGGCAATATATATTTCTAATTTCCACTGAGGATGAATTTGGTGAAAGGAAAGAGAAATTATTTGCTAAAATATAAGCTGGAATCAGGTACTGGATGCCAATATTAACACTCTTAAAGAAGAGTTGTTTCCTGAATTAGACTACAGTGCAAGCAGGACTTTCGGCAGTGAATTGCTAGAGCTGCTGACAGATGCCCCCCCTCATGCGAGGGCTGGTGTGTTTGATTAAAAGATGGTGATGAGAGCTTTCACTGCCAGTCCTGCCAGAGCCCGTCCTCCCCACAGCCTCCCCTGCGCCTCTCCCGGTGTCGGGCAGCAGCCTCCTGGCAGAGGAGACAGCAAATTCCACAGGCAGGCAAAGAGGCTGAGGGTATTCCTCTATCCCTTCTGTTTCCTCATAGGTTTAGGGAAAAGAAATTATGAATTACAGCTGCATCAATATGAAATATGACAATCACTTTGGCAGGGTTGGGGGGAAGGTGTTCAATTAGCTCAGAGCTTTAAACTTCAAGCAAGGAAAAAAGGCAGCTGAGTTATAGACAGTATGCACAGCTGAATATCAAGCATTATTTTCAGCTCTGAATATAATAATCTGAATGTGAATAGTACTTTTCATCCGAGAAGCTGAAGCAGTTTGCAGATATTAACAAATTACCTCCCTCACTGATAGAGACAGGAAGCATTATTATTGCATTTGGGATTTGGGGAAGATTGAGATACCAAGAAATTAGTTTGCTCAGGATGGCAGGGTGAATCAATGGCAGAGTGGAATAAAAGCTGAGAGGACTGTGTGTGTGTCGCTGAGTCCTTGCTGCTTCTCTGAAAAGTGTTTTCAGAGAAAAGGCATTCTTTCCTATACTTTCACAGCACGTCTTTGATTAAATAAAAAAAAAAAAAGCTTTCTCTCATGTCAGACTGTAATAAGGGTCATGTGAGGTATAGGATGACCCTTGCTGGCCAGCAGATGAGGGCTTTTTTTCCTATGTGTGATCCGGATGGTGCATTATAGTCATTTACAACTCTGTAAAGTGAGTACAAAATGAGCATAAGGCACTGTGACCACAGCATTTTCACTTATTACTCAATGAGGTAGAAGGCAAGGTCAAGCTCTTCTAGAATTGCAGTCGTCTTTTAGAAATTGTTTTATTTTTTATTGCTGCTGTGAGGTATACCAATAAAGCCAACCTAAGCACATAGGAATTTCAACTCTGTATCTACCCTAAAATCTTTAAATTTGCTTTAAACTCTCGCTCATAAGGAACATAAAGCCTAGACCGTGGTGAACTTTCTAGACTGTTGTAGGGTACTATTATGCTTCTCTCAGACCTGGTCAGTTGAGGGCCCTGTGATTGATTTCTCAGAATAAAGTAAAGCAAATAGCCAGTGCCAAGACTGGGCTCAACCTGCCTTGGTTTTGGAGAACTTTTGGGAGAAAAATGAGAAAAACAGAAAGCCGGGGAGGGAGCAGCCTGTTGCCGTTACTGTTTAAACTGCAGAGGTTATGGCTAGCCTCTTTGCCAAAGCCTCAGGTCCACAGCTTGATGTTTCTTTTAAAAATTACTAAACAGACAAGGGCAATACATTGGTCTAAATTTCTGGCTCTTACAGCATCCATGAGCAAATTTTAATTACCACTTAGGTATATACATATATATATGTGTGTTGTAGGCACATATATATATATAAATATACATATGCATACATGTGTGTATAAGGATTTTCTACAGTCTTCCAAATCCAAACTTAGTGTCTGTTGGCTCTGCCTGCACCAAGATTTAACAAACAATAGGTCTGTACTTTGCAAGAATGTTGCTTTCATAAAAGTTAAGTGTTAAATGAAATTTAGCTCATTAATTTCATTTCCATTTACAGTGCAGAGAAGGGTGGTGGCAAGCAGTGTTCTCTTGATGGAAAAATCCAAATGGGTTGGGAAAATACGTATTTCTGAACTTTGAGAATCTGTTTACAGACTGTGGGGAATATAAAATAACATGTATTTATTGAAAAGGTCTTGATGGAGTCTTTTTGAAAGCCTATGCCTGAAATAGTCTCTGCATTTAAGAACCAGACCATTTTGTGATTTGCTTCCTCAGGATGGAGCTTATCATACCTCCCAACAGCAACCTATTTTTGCAGAGGGAGAGAAATGTTAAATGCCATGACTGCTAGACTGGGAACTTAGTTCAACTAACATGAGGTTTATGACCTAGAATGGAGGTAAATGGCCAAACCCGATCAACACCCCATTAATCTAAGGATGATCAAGTAACATTGTATTTGGCAAAGCCACAAATAACCATGTAATAACTTTGTAATTCTATGGTAATTTCTTACACATGGTTATTGATGCCCTGTAAAATAGTGTGTTACCAATAATCCCATATTACCTCTCTGCTCTTAAATATAAGGTCACTGACAGACCATGACTGTTTAATGTACTTTCAGTCTCAAACAGAAATTTTATACAATGGTTATAAAAATGAACCTTAGCGGGTGACCCTCTTTGCTCTTCTTTAATTTTTTTTCCTCGAACATATCACATATACATCAGGGGGACTTTAGATAGTTTGTAGGGTATTAGACTTAATTTATATGTAGCCCTTCCTTTCCGCTTTTCACCTACCTGCAATTAGGGATTTTAAAAAGATTTGGATTCCATAAGCTGTACCCACTTTCAAGGGTAGAAACAGGACCTAGTTAGTGAGGCAAGTGACTCCTGTACTAGGATTCAAACCACCCCAAAACCAGCCAAGTACCACAGTACTGTGCCATATAGCTTCAGCTTATTTTGAGTGTCAGTCACTGGTGAGTTGATAAGAAACACTGGATGCTCCCATTCTAACCTCCTGTTGCAAAGAAACCTAGAAACCTGCCGAGTGCCGGAAAGACCTGTCAGAACAGGGGAGGCAGGCACAGAGACTTGCCTATGAGATAAACTAGTGTGCAGCTAGGTTTGTGTCTCTCAGCCCTGGACATTATTGGACTTAAAAGAACTGTAATTTTTAATATAAACCTTTCTTTTCTACCTGTGTGCAGAGAAACCTGTTAAGGTTAACCTCCATAAGTTACTATTTTTCTATGGTCTTTCTACGTAGTGGATCTAAGTCATACTCTATATTTTTTTTCCTTCATTCTTGTTGGAAAAGACTGAAAGAAGAGACAAATTCTAACTTTAATCCTTGGTCTTAAATACTCTTAAAATTACAAAACATTTGGAACAGAATTTACTCTATATTTCAGGGCTAACCCTCTTGTCTTGGTAAACTAGACATTGGAAAATATGTATCTGGAGGCAAATTTTATTTTGGCAATTGATATGTAGCTCTAATTAGGAATATCAAATGAATTAGCAATATGGCCTCAGAAAGCTCAATCTTGCACTATTAAAATGGATGTGGAGTTTTGCCATTGACTGCAAGGAGAGCATGATCAGGCATACGGTCAAGAAACGCACTCCATTCCCACAGCTGGGGCAGGTCTGACAATGTGCTGGGCACCTCAGAGCAACTGCTGCTGCTCAGCATCCCCTAGGCTTCGACCTTTAATAAATCCACAGGCTGAGGCAAGGAAACACTTGCACACTTTAAAATCTCATTTTCTTCTTTCATTTACTTACAGTTCTGAGATTGTGAAAGTTATTTTTATGCCTGTAATTCATCAGGGCTGGTATGTTTTGTACAGCAGGGCAGCAAAATTTAATTGCCATTATTATTCCTACACAGAGGAGGTGTGTAACTGGGGTTTTATAATGCTCTCCAAGAAGCTGTTGAGGACAAGACCGGGTCAGCCCTTTTAGAAAAACAAACAACTAAAAAGGTGCTACAAGATGGAAGATTAATCCCAAGAATAGTAAACTGCCTCTATGCACAAACGAAAGCGCCTCGTCCCAGCACCAGGATCCTCATGTAAACACCATGAGCTGTCCCCGCACTGCAACCCCACGGAGCGGAGTGCTCAATGATTCACTTGCGAAGGGGACTCATTTGCAGGATCAGGCCCCCAGCAACTTCATATTCTTTTTGGCCTGGGTGGAATTAGCATATGACTAGGCTTCCTTTGACCAACTGTGATTGTCAGGTAAACAGGCTTGAGGGGAATACAGAGCCATCTGTACCTAGAAATAGCAGAGAGTTCCCCTGGCCTATAAACCCACTGGAAGCCACGTATACTGGGCTGTGCTGGGTCCTAATGAATAAGAGCAATGTCTCAGTCTCTGGCTTGACACGATGTTCTTCAAAATACACTTCTGAATTTAATTAGTTTTTAGAAGTCTGTTTATGTATTCTGTATACAGCTGTGGAGCACAAGGAATCATGTGGTTTCTGTGACCTTTGGTTGCTCCTTGCAACGTTTTCTCTGATGCTGCCTTTCAGACACTCCTTTTACCCATCATGTTATCGTGTGCATTGTTCACATCCCTTAAAGATGCAGTTTGGGATGCAAACGTTATTTACAAGTTTTACAAGCTCTTCTGTATCTTCTGTACCAGTAAGAAAATCATAAAACTACTTTCCAGTGCTGCTGACTGGGACATAGCTGGAGTTCTCCATGGCATGGAAATCCCTGTTGACCCCCAGAGCTGTTGGCAGCATTCACTCTTTACACAGACCCTTATTAAACAACTTTTGACTTGGGCATTGGTAGACCAGAGGACGTCACACAGCCTGTAGACCCTGCTCCTAAAGTACTCTACTGCAGTTACTGGGTGAGACGGTCCCTTCAACCCTGCACTATGCCAGTCTGTCTGTACCTTGTCTGGAGCTGCATACTGAAAGCCTGCTGGGGCTACTGGTCCCTTGCAGAGTGAGAGGGCGGCACATTTCTCAGCTCAGGCTAAGTGCACGAATGGCTGCTGCCAGTAGGTGCCTACCTGGCCATCCCTGGCAAGAGAAGCTCTAACTCTGACATACTGGGGAGGGAAACCTAAGAAAGCCAAGTTAAAAGTCCCCCCAGAATCCACCAAACTTGCTCTAATAGTGGCCATCATCATTTGCTGATGAAGAAGGTGTTAGAAATGGCACAAATCTACTGCTATGCTGCCCAGGGATACCTCTGCCCTCTGGCCAGCCTGGACTGTGAGGCTCCACTCACTGGCAGCAGTGCCCAGAAAATACTGCAAACACTTTTGCATAAGGGATTGTTTGATTTTACTTAAGTATTTTGATCCTTTTTATGTTTGCCTAAAGGTACAACTAGGTAGTCCAGGTTCCTTTTCACTGCACTTGAGTACCCAGACCTGAATACTGGTGAATCATTACTGTCAATGACTGTATCCATAGCCATGGTACGCAGGGCACAGCAGAACACTTCAAGAGCTTGAGCATTTTGGTTTTGTGATAAACCAATACATGCTTCAGTTCCTTAAGAATACTTTGGGAAAGGCTTTGCGGTTCTTTGGAGCTCTAAATCCTGACATTTTACTTAACAACTTCTCCTTGCTGAGACAGCCAGGGCCAGAATTAATCCTTCAAATTATTCTCTCACTGCAGTATTTTTTCATCTCCAGACAAGAAATAGATATGGTATCATACAATTTCTCACCAACCAGTAGCTGCTATCTAACACAAGATTAATCATTAGTTTCTCTAGCAACTCTTATATTTGAAGGAAAAAAAGAAAAAAGCCACAGAGCTTATGAATAAATTCAGATGTTAGAGACGCAGAAATGGTGACCATTGTCCTCCCTCCTAAGTTCCGTGCCAGGAAGCCCAGGGGAGAGGTTAGTCGTTCAGGTGGAAGTCTGAGGCTTAGGGCTCGGAATAGAGTCACTGAGGTCATCTTCCTGGACAGAGACCAGAATACTGGAAGTGTACTTGGTGAGCTCTTGGCCTAAAAAAGATTGGAGTGACAGAATGGATTGTTAAAATTTGTGTAGAACTGCTTTGCTCATATTTCAATTTCTTCTGTTTAGTGCTTACCTGACATTGAACACATTTTACTCTAACCATTTAAGGAAAAACACAATTTTTGTTACTTAAAAAAAAGCATGAGGCTTCAGGCAGAACGCTATCACCAGATAAGAAGGTCAAGAATCAAATAAGGCTTTCTTTCAAGTGATCAGCCGTATTGCAGAAATAAAGCCCTTATTAGAAATGAATTATGCTAAATGCAGACTCTTTCAGACTTTGACTTTCACGTGTATATATTACAAACTCTAAGTGCGCTTCTTGTTATTCAGATGTTGACTGCCTAGTTGGTGGTGACCCTGTGGTCCTTGTTCTTCATTTCCATTTGGGCTACAAAGCAGCCTTTATTGGTAGTCTTTTAATTTTCAAGAATGTCCTAATGTTAGAGGTACCATATGAAGACAGATATAATCGTGCCCTGGGTTCAGAGGATGTTCATAGGCTGCGTCAGAGAAAAGAAGGTGGTACTTACCTTCAGCTACTCTGCTCAGGTTCACCCACTGGTAATTTGAGCTATGGTAGAAATCAAGGATGAACTTCAAGGCTGCTCTAATCTGTATTTGATCTGCAATGTACAGCAACAAGGAGCACAAGAAAGCAGGTGTAAATTCTGGTCTCTTGCAGGCATAGATTCTGCCTCCCTTTGTATAAAAGTATTATATAAAAACGATATTCTTGTGAAGTTAAATCATGATCTTTCAGCGCATGAAGATGTGAGTCCTCTAACATTTTTTTAATTGTTCCTTATTTACTGAGTCAAAAAGAGTATTTTAAATTTACAGTTACTTGCAATTTCTATTAAGGGTTTGGATAAAGAGAGATGTTGTGTGGCTCAAGATTACATGTCAAGCTTTTGAACATGCAAAGAAGATGCAACATTAAAAATCTACTTTTCATGCTAATTGTCAGGCTTATAGAGTCATTTGGATTTACTAAGTCCATTTGCATGTCTGATAGTCAGTAGGATCGTTTACTGGTATGATTACTACTGGCAGCAGCACTCACTGTTTTTTCTGCAGCTTCTGTCCCTCTTCCGTGACAATCCCTGGTCCTGTCACTGAAGACTAGCCTTCTCCCAAACAGAATAATAGCTGCTCACCTCTCATAAAATGCATAATGCGTACTCTCTTTGGTTATTAGCTGAAAATTGTAAAATAGCATTTTAAAAAATTGTGTTTAATGAGGAGAGGAAATAACCGCAAATGTGCTGTTTATGTTTGTAAGCCACCCTATACTCAGAGGGGTATACCTGTGCATAAGGATGTAGAAAATGTTCTTAGCCCCACAGGACTTAAAATTAACTTCCAGACACTTGCAAGCAGTGAAGTGCTAATTTAAAGCCTTTTGATGTGGCACAATTCACTTCAATATGCGGAGGCGAGTGCAGAAAGAGAAAGCTCCAGCCCCGTTGGAAGGGACGGCGTTCCAGCACCAACAACGCTTTCATTGTTCTCCTGCCTGGAGAGGTTGGAAGCAGCGGTGACCCCAAAGCAGTCCCTTTGGAAAAGGAAAACTGCTTTGCAATAATAATTATTCCTTGAGTTCAAAAGACTAAGGCTTCCCCCAAAAGAAATAAAATGATTACAAATTCACACAACAGCTGGTTGAAGTTGAATGAAGATGTCAATTATGCAGATAAGGAAGAAAGAAATGGTGCTTTAAAATGCTTCAAAGGAATGGCTGTGTATAAATGTGTTTGGGTTTTGTAAAAATAGATCTACAGTGCTATGATAGGCCCAATTAATGTTTCTCTTTTGTATGCCATTCCTTCCTTAAATGCTTTCAGTTACTTGAATAACCACAGATTTCTCTGAAAGAATAAACCCTCCTGTTACCTTTTCAAAGTGTCTGAAAGCTTGATCTAAAACATTACTTGATCCTCTCTATCTTTCTCAGCCAAATCAGCTGTTGTTCACAGACAGATCAGTGTGTTGTGCTTACTTTATGAACAGCAAGAATAGGCTCATCCACCGTCTGCCCTGAGGAGAAGGGACAACTTATTTATTCCGTTCTATAATAGACCTTCCCTCCTGTAGTTAAAGGGATGGTCCATGCTCCACTTAGTTGGTACAAAACTTGGCTGCAAAACTCAGGATACAAGTGAAACTTGAAATAAAGGATAGCTCTCTGACTGCAATAAAAAAAAATAAAGCAAAAGGCTGGGGTTTCTTTTCCCCCTTATAAGACTTTGTGATCCTTCCATCAATGACTACCATAAATGTGTGAAGGGTGTATTTCCAGTAAGAATTAAGATTGGTCTTGTGTTTCTTGCCACTGCTCACACCTCTGAGTGTGGCCAAGTAACTATGCAGAATCCAGTGAATCACCAACGCTTATGCACTCAGGATAAAGCTCTGCATGAGAAAAGGGAAAAGTAACTTTTGAGGCTATTTAGACAAAATGTTCCATATATTAATGCTCTTTCCTTTATCTGGGTGGGCTTTGTCTGTGTCACAGAATGGGGTTAATAGCAGGCTCCCCCTAAGACCATGCAGTCACTCAAGGGTGAGCAATTCTGTATTAGGAAATTTCCAAGTGTAAAGCTCAGGAAAACGTGAATGGTATATGACATCCAAAAGAAACCAGGTTCTCGGTGCCGCTTCAAGGATGTCTTCTTTGTGGAAGAGCACTGGCTTTGTGCAGTCTCATGTCTTCCAGCTCAGGTAAAGAGAAGGGCTGCGCATTGAATAAATACATGGACTAACTGTAGGATTCTCTGCAGCCCTGACTTCTCAAACAAGAAACCAACCCACAAATCACGCACTCTGTTACCAGCTGGCAAAGGGCAAATGATCCTGTCATCTAATGCAATGCCGTTGTTATTTTGTATCCTGTCAAGTCACCATTTTTACTTTGTTCTTAATGCATTTTCACAGACAAATGATCTTGCCTTTGAAGTCCCTTTCTAGAGGGAATCTATTTACCTCTATTGGCTATGTATGCATTTTATTGACTCAGGCATTTACTTTTAAAAGTGTGTTGCTGGTAAATGTTTAAGTGCCTTTTAGACTCTTTTTCCTCTTTTTGGCTACTACACTTCTTCATATAAAAGTAATTTCCAAAAAGGATGACTGTGCAGTTCCAAGCTGTACTTGCATCCAACTTCAGGATAGATATGGAAAAAAAAAAAAAAAAAAAAAGATAAGATGTTAAAACTCAGGACTTTTGGGAGTCATGATCTCTTCAGGACTCACTAACCCAGCTGTTACCACTGTCCTTGGTCATCCTGAATTGCTCATGTTTTCCTTGGTGCACAAGGTTTTGGTGTTACCACAGAATTGCTAATGAGCAGATTCTCATCACTTAAAAGGCACAGATGTGGGATGGAGCACCAGAGCCAACTCCCTTCTTCGAGTTCAGTCCTATGGTGCATAACATACCCGTGAAGCACTGATTTTGTGAGATTGATAGCAAACATATAATCCTTCAAATGGTTATGTCTTCACAGCACTAATATCTGGATTTCCCCCGCACCCTCCCCACCCACCCCCAAAATGTGCTACAACTACTACATGCTTTTCTGGGCTGGTACCTATCTTCGGCCTTCAGGCCTTTAACCATCATTGTCGTTGTCATCGCTCAACAGACAATATCTTTCTTGGACAATGTTCTTCCACTCTCTGCCAGGAAAATGACTTTCTGAATTTCATTCATGCTGTCATTGGTCTTGTGGAGTATCTGTTCCTGAAAGAAACTGTAGACTAAAGAAACTGTTAAGGAGATTCAAACTTCATACCCAACAAATGATAGATTAGGTAAAATAGGAGATACTTTGTCATTTTTCACCTCCTCCTTTTGTACATTTATCTTCTTATAATGATGCTAAATATCATCCTTATAAGGATGCTAAATATCAGAAGTACTAGGTGCTCAAGCCTTGCTAGCATAGCATGACTTAGCTTGGAAACGCCTAAAACAGTTCTGAAATATTACCTGCACTGATACTCAAGTAAATTTTGCACATGGATGGTCTTCAACTGACGTAGAAAATAAGGTCAGTGTGAATGGCAGAGCTGGGTGTATGGAAAATAAATTCATCTGGGAAATGAAGAGAATAGTGTTCCTTTTCCTATTTGTTATCTGCTGGAAATATTATTAGAATACCTGAGTTAGAGTATCTGACTCTATTGAATGCTGTTATCTTAAGAAAACTAACTCTTTGACTCAGAGTAGATGGGGGTAATGGAATAGTAATTCTTGATTGGGTTCATGCTACTATTTGTGTATACATGATAGCATTTTTCTTTTTGTGTGCATGGCACATTCCTAAACTGTAATTGCTAGACTTTCCAAGTTTCTGTAGCTGCCAAATCCCCCACTGTGACTCTAGCAGTGTTTTGCATTAGCTGTACTGAACAGTAAATACTATAAAGAAAATAACCATCAGTAAGTATTCTGCTAATGCATTTAAACCACTAACCCCCTGAAATTACTTTTGACTAGTTGTATATGGCCCCAGATTTCAAGGCCGTTTACGAAAGAAATCAATCTATCTTTTGTTGTTGTAGTCATTACTCTTAGTCCAGCAGGCATTGCAAGCTGTGATAGCCTTTTTATCTTCTTATACCGTATCTGCAATATTTTAAATGTTAGCAACTATCCTTTGTTATTTTTTTTAGCACACTGAATATTGCAACTGCCCTTACAACATTGAAACCTCCAAAATACAATACAAAAGAAAAACAAATGCTTCCTGTTGAATAAAATAAGAACAACAGAAATCTGTTGACATAGTCACCACTGAAAGAATACACTGCATAAAAGGAAGTTCAGCAAAATGAATGAGCACCAATGCTTGGCCAATTCCCAGATTTTAAAATGAAATTCTAACTTAATTTTCTGTGGAAAGAATGGAGAGATAAAGCTAAAGTTATACTTCCTGCAGTTAGGAACACTGCACTTCTTACATGCTCTTAAAATGTCTAAAATCTCATTTGAAGAATGAATATTTCCTGTAACACTTCTTTTTTTTTTTTTTTAATAAGGAGGCAGCATGTACATCATTAGTTTATTGGACTGTTTCTTTTTTAAATTTATTTAGGGATGAGTTCTAAATGCTCAAATAAATTACAATGCATGAATCATTGTCCAGAACTTGAAATAAACCTACCTCAGATGCAAATAAAGTTTAAGAAATACTAAAAAGAAAACTGCTGTCTAAAAAGGTATGAAATGTAAGATTCCTTCAGAATGCCTAATAAGACTAAGGTGACCTAGGAAAGGTCAAAAGACTATGATACTAAACACCAAAGGCCTTGTTATGATCAGCTACTGCGAAACTGAATAATTTTGACTGAGAAAGTCATGGTGAGTGTTGGGGATTGTTAAACTAATCTATACGTGTGCGAGTAATGAAAGGGGTATTGATTAAGATCAGGCAACATATTTCTAAGGTTTTGAAGTACGGACTAAATTTGTTCACGGAAAATGGCTTTTCTCTGTGCTCTTTAAATCAGCTCTTTACAGAGATCAGGAAGTATTCTGTGGATATACAAACTGAGCTTGGAAAAACTGTTTTGGATTAGGAAGATTGATTTGGTAATGGTAGAGCTTGCTGAGGATCAGAGAAGTGGTTTTAGTAATGAAGAGGGGCTTGGGGGTTGGAGAAGGAATACAGATTGGTAAAGGTATACTGAAAGGAGGAGAAAAAAATGAGAAGGATTAGACCTGCGCAATGGGAAGAGAGTTCCCTCTGTGGAGCTGTTTTCAACATGCTCAGTAAATGTCCAGTGAAATGCCTATCTGAGCATGCACAGCACTTTCAATTATATGGACTCAACCTTAGCAGTTAGCTGCAGAGAAAGCACTTGTGAGAACTTGCAGTTCAGGAAGGCTCTGTAGTTCTCATGCTTGAAACAGAAAGTCAGGTTGGAAGAGGCAATTTGCCCATAACAAGAAAGAAAGAAAGAGAAAGAGAGGAAGAAAGGAAGGAAGGAAAGTGTTCTTAACTCCTAGACACTGAATGGAAGTTTTAATTCATATTTTGGACCTTCTTGCAACAGGCAGAGACTATAACAGGGTTTGCTGTGTCTCTGTTTCTAAAACACTTTTTCTGGAATGCAATTTTGTCCCATTAAAAAAAAAAAAACCAAACAAAACAAAACAACCTACAACTTTTCCCAGTTGACTGTGGTATAGGAACATGTGGAAGCCAGATCTTCCACTGCGCAGAAGGCAGCAAGCAAGAAGAGTTGTTTATTTGTTGGACTGTATTTGGAACAACAAATCTTAGTGAATACATAGAGAGGCAGAGCGTCCATGATACTGCATACTTATTTTCCTCAACTGTGAATTTGTTTCTATCTTCTGAAATTACATTTCTTTCCTGCTGGGTTGAAACGGCAAGGAATGGAACTGAACTTCATCAGCTCAAGTGAGAAATGCTTCACAGTTCAGCTGGGAATTGGCAATCGTCAGTTTAATACTGTCTTTCAAGACATACTAAGTTTAGAAGAGCTACTTACTTCATATTTATGTAATGCCCTGCTAGCACTATACTGTTTCAACAAATCAAGCCAGTTAAGTGTTCTGTTTGCAGGCTGAGGATGACAGGTCCCACAAAAGAATATATAAATAATTAGCATCATCCAGGCACAGAGAATTGCAGTGGTGGCTCTCTCTCCTCGCTCTTTTATGCGAGCTCTGTGTTGAACAAGTGTATAATTTACTTTTAATGAAATGTTGTGCTGCCTCACATAAGCGGTGTGCCAAGTGACTGTAGGCAAAGCGTATGGTAAAAATGCTGTGCTTTGTCAGCTCAGACTCTCTCCCGCTCTCTTTTAAAACAATGTAACATTTTTAATTTATCACCACTTTTCTGCGCTCTGGGAAAGCTCTTGTGAGTGTGGGTGTCAATTTCCAGGCTGGGTTCCTGCTGCCCCTGCGTGCTGCAAAGGAGTTTGCTTTATAAGGTGAGCTCAAGCACTGCTATGAAAGTCTCAAGGTCTTTCTTCATCTGCTCGGGGGTCAAGAAAGTGTTAGCATAAACTTTTCCCTGCCATTTGTTTCTCAGATCCCCTCGTGTTACCTGATGTAGCACATCTCTGGGAGATTTGCTTCTGAGACTGTTGTCCATTTGTGCCAGCTACAGCACCGCTATTTTCTGCAATCTGCATAGGATTTAGGCTTGATTAATCAGTCTGTCGATTCTTTATCTGGAATGAATGCCTGGATGGCAGTGAGACTTTACATTCCAGTATCTGCTGATAATGGCGTAACATTTGAAAAGAAAATGGCAAGGTTACATTTAAAGACTATAGCAGAGCCTGACTAAAAAATTAAGCTTCTGAAACACATTACAAATATTTGTGGTTTGCGAAGTAGCAAGGAAAAGACAGAACTGCCATTTAAGAAAACATTTATAATGCAACTGGATGACTCTGTGACAGATTAGACATTTTCATTCTGGAAGAAAACATCACTAGCTGGCCAGAATTAAGTAAAGATGAGGAAATCTTTTCCATATACTCAAGTGTTATGCTTTGTGTGAAGTTCAAGTGTTAACTCAGATATGATTTAAGGTGTCTCTGATTTAATGCAAATATCATGTCATAAGTGACAGAGGAATTTTAAAAACCGTGAACTTAAAATTATATGAATCTTTGGAAAATGACACACCAGCTTTATTTCTTGTCTTTTTTTTTTTTTTTTTTTTTGCAATACCTACAGCTACACTAAAAATTACTTTTTGTTTTGAAAAGAAGCAGGTTTTTCTTAGTGCAAAGCTTTAATATTTTGATTGCTTGGCTCAAGTGCTGAAGTTCATTTGACTTCATAACTTACTTCCTGGTGTAGTTAGTGGTCATGAGCTTTTCACAACTTGGAACACTACATCAAAATAATGAATGCAGCTAAATTACGTTACGGTATTAACCAGCTAAGTCTGCCTTATGCCATTATGCTCAGAAGGGCAGTAGTGCATGTCTGTGCAAACACCAGGGATGTCAGAGTGCGTAACTGAGTGGAGCTGTGATAACCTGTTCCTGGAGAAGGCAGCCAGAAATGTCATTCTGGAGTACTGGAATATGATCCTTATGCTTGATGTTCTGGCTTGTGATCAAAATGACCATCACAAATAAGTTTGGGTCCTTTTTCATGGTTAATTTTCATGTTCAACATCACACAAAGTAGATCAGTTAATGCTTGCACTCATATGTATAGGGAAGTATTTAAATATGAAGCTGGGAGAGCTTTACTGTGGATGTTCTCCCCACATGCCCAACACAACCCCCTTTTTTCCCTCTATGCAAAAGCAGTGCCCTTTATGCTCTGTTCCACTTCTTTACATGTTCATCTTTCACCAAAAGTCAGATAGTTTCAGATTTGAGTACAATCCTCAAATCAAAGGTACATTTGGTCTCTGGGAAGCGCAAAGATACTCCTGCAGTTTCACAGCCATGCCGGTGAATTCACAGACAGTAGGACTTTTCCACTGCTGAGACGACACTCACTAAGTCTGAATGTACCTTTTTAATTTTGTCATCAGTAAAAGGTCAAGAGAAGTCTTTATAAGGCACAGTGTTGCTAGGAAAATTTCTGTTTGGCTCATTGGAGAGGAAAGGTATATAAGTGGATGCACCATATGCCTCTCCTTTAGCAGATTGTGAAGAACTATTAAAGAAAACCCCTGACCTTTATACTTCATGTTTATTCCATAAGAAAATCTTGAAGAGATTTTACGGGGAAGTCTAGGAATCTGTGTAGATCTTCTCTCAAAATGAACATGAGAGGTAGGAAGATTACGTAAGCACATACACACTTGAGAAGCATTTTGGAGGTCTGAAACGGACATACAAAATAACTTTTTCCTCACAGGCAGCAAATTCCTAGAAATTACTTGTGGACACTGAAGTGCATTGTGAACCTCACAAAGTGGAGACATGTCTCCAAGGGAAGACGGGAGAGCATCTTCAAAGATATGAAGGACTGGCCCATGTAGAAGTCAGCAACAGCAGCTGACTTCATGGGAGCAGAACTTCCCCATACCTGACACACTGAAGAGTGCTAGGAAAACCTGTGTCAATTCCTCAGACAGTGTATATATGATCACTTAATAAAAGTACTCCTATAATTCAAATAGCAGGTGCTAGACTGTACAGGTATTAGGACTGTATCCAGTTTCCTGTCTGTGTAATAAAAGAGTTTCAATACGTCCCTCAGTACTGGCACACAGGAACCAAAAATGCTGACATCCACTTTGTGGCGAAAAACCAAGCACACACGTTATGTGAAGAAGCTCTTTCCAGCATCCTCACTATACATGCACTCTCTGTTCTTGTGCATACTCAAATTACTAACAAGAGTCCTAATAATTTTAGGAAGAAAGAGCCTCAGACTTTTTGAGACTACAAACAGAGGCTGAAATCTGGCGTTTGGTTATTAAACGTTTAAGTAGGTTAGTCAGGAGATCCGAAAGGGAAGATGTAAACAAATCACATTCTTAGTGAAACTGGAAGCCTTTCCATAATGTTTGGGTTTTTTCATGGCTCATTTGGACTCACTGGAATCCCACCCAGTAAAAAAAAAAGTTCCATTAATGAGTTTGATATGTGTTAGACATGCAACAGTTTTGAGTGCTGAAGGTATGTGGTACAAGAGTCATCTGTTAGTGTGAATGTCTTTGTGTTCCAGCTCCTCGGTGTATGACGGAAATGTTTCCAGTAGTATTGAATTTGCTTTTTGCCAACATGGCTTATAAAGATTTGCAACTATAACAAGTAGTTGCTTTCCTAACAAATATTTTAGCTTGTACTCTGCATAATCTGTGAAGCACCACAGGACAGTGATTTCCCTCAAGTACGCACAGTAGAACAATAAATCAGTTAAAATCTAATACGCTGTATGCAAAGACTGAATGTGCCATATTTTTTTTTCCCAGATGTACACATTAGTCTTAAGTCTTAAACTGAATATAGAGTAAAACTTATGAAAGTCTTCAGATATGTTAAGCTGTATTTCTATTGATTTCATTGACCTTTGTTTTCCAGACTTTGGTACATCTAAAGCAACGGTGATAGTATGGAAGAGACTGATACCTTTCCTATTATCTTTTTGCTGTAAACTGTATTTGAAGGTTTTGTTAAATCTGGGTTCTTCTTTTATTTAAACCTGGTCTTTTGTTTGTTTGTCCTTTGAAAAGCATGGGAGGACTTAATGGTTTGTCTATGACAGTATGTGTAGGATTTTTCAGTTAGGCACTATTATTTCAGCAATATCCAACATTATTTCCTACTTAGCAGAGAAGACACAGAGGTAAGGATCTCTGCTTTGACTCATTGACTGACTTGAACTTCTGAAGTTCTGACTGTTCTCTGATCCAAAAAGTGCTGCAGTTACCAGTCTCTCTAGTCCAAAAATTTTTAAAGCCAATTTACTACCGTATTTGAACAGTCATACGGAAGTGCCAACTCAGTCTTAGTTATGATTTTGCTAAGAAGAAATACTGTCTAATCCCATTTACTTCAGCATGACTTTTTCTCTCACACACTAAATCCTGCTCTTAGTATCCCCAGACAGGATCAGAATATATGTGTTCTAAGTATTTGTGAACGTTCCCATAGCACTAGAAGAGATATATTGCCCACTGCAGAAAGCTGCATGTGATCCCACGTTATCACAGTCTGCTATTCCTATGTTCTCCCACATGCTCAAACACTTCCTCTCTGTAGCAGGAGGGTATATTTTTAGAGGTGATCATCTTCTTTCAAAGTCAATGGCCCTCTGAGACCACATAGGATTGCTGTTCAGATGCCTAATTGGAAGTGATTTGGCCTTGCTAATTACTCACTTGGATGTTTTGTTTTCAGCTGTCTGTCCGCAATGTTCAACAGCATCACTGGGGCATTGTTTTTGCAGCTCCCTCAAATTGCCTTTAGCTGATGTCTAAACTTCAAACTGTTTTCCTTGCAGGCAGGTCTGCAGAGATTTACTTGAATCATGGGAACCACAACTAGTCAGCGGGCTAGAGAAAAAGGCCCCTCTATTGGCTCTGTCAGGAAAACTCTGCTCGTAATTAACCTCTGCTTAAGATTTATGGATCCAGTGCAGTGGGTTTGATTGAGCTGTTTATCAGTTTAGGGGAAAACCTCATTATTTCAATTTTCAAGTGAAATCTGTTTCAGAACAGAGACAACTCAGCAGGACCTTTTATTGAAATATTTGGTCTGCTTAATAACGGGTGGCTACTTGTTAATTATCTGGGTGGGGAAACAGGGCTCATTATCAGGATGAGTAGTCATGTCATCCCAATATTTTTCGCATCATTTCTTTTAAAAAGTCAAATAAGACATAAGCAATGAAAGAAAACTTCATGCAAGCTCTGAACTTTCAAGTGAAATACATATTTTTTCACTTCAGAGTAAGAAAAACTTTTGGGTTTAAAGCAAAAAAAAAAAAATTAAATGTTCTGTTTCCTTTTAATCCATATAAGGACACTAATAACCCTACCAGCTATACAAACAATAAAAATAAAGTAGCAATTGTTTTATTTTTGGAATCAATCTATAAAAACTTAAAAACATATCTCTAGTTACTTGTTAAGGCAAATACAAGTGAAAGATTAGCCAATTTGAAAACATAATCATATTTGGATGAAAAAAAGGGAAAAAGTGAACATCGCTGGAGCAAATCCCTGGTGTTTCTTGAGAGTCTTGTTAAGGTTTTGCAGCCAAATTGAAAGGAATATTGGGATGGTTTCCTACCACTAATGGAACTGTGGCACACCTTAGACACTTGTTAAAGCTGGTTATTTCTTTTCATCCTCTTGTAACTATATTATCTAGTGACCAGTCCTTGTACAAAACCAAAAGCAGAATTATTTCTGTCTAAAAATACGGAGTGGTCCTGTGACTTTTAGTCTTTCTTAGTTACACATTCTTCCACTCCACTGGAATGGACAGAATTGCTCCATGCAGTAAGGTGGCGATCACTTCATTTCATGAAGAATCTCCTCCCCTTCACTCAGCTAATTGTTGTTCTTGCTATACTTGAGAATATCAGTTTTATCACTTCTCATACTTTTTAAAAGGGCGCATTTCCTGAGTTTGCCAATTTTTCACAGACAGGTAACTCCACATCTTTGCTGCTACCAACTCTAATATCACAAGTCAAACACCACTTTATAAGTGCTCCAGCTTTTTTTTTTTTACAGGAATGAAGTGAAGTATAAACATTTCCTGCAAAAGTACATATAATACAGGTTTGTTTGCCAAGTGGTTTTATTTTCCTCTTTGGCTGTGATTCTCAGAAAATGTTTAAACAGTAATGTAAAAATAAATGAATAGATTTTCTTCATTACTATTTTCTTTCCCTGCAAGAATATGTGCCTCGGGGACACAAGGGTATAGAACAGATTAATAGGGAAATTTTGGTGGGAGCCCCTTGTTAAATATTGGCAGTACATCACTGTACTGGAGAAAAATGAAAGTTGGTGCCCATGGAGTTATGCCTGATAACTGATTGCAAGACGCCTTCAAGGCTGCAATTTATCTTCAAGAAATGCAATAATTAGATCTTTGTAAGCTTGGGCTGTCTCTATTCAGTAAAGACACAGATATGATTTCATTATTCAATTCCTGTGAGGTCATTAGTGAACCTGGAAATCTATTCAGGCTGTCTGGGTTAACTTGGCTTCCAAGAATGAGAAGGAAGAATAACTCTATTTCTAACAGTGTCAGAGAAGAACTGAAGCCCTACTGTTTATTTGAACACACTTAGAAAAAAAAGGGAAACTTCCTTGGTACTGCCATGTCATCATGGACATCAGTGAAGTGCCTACCAGAGCACCCTGCTGCCCACAGCACTGGGTCTGTCTGCCTTCCTAAAGCTGAACTTCTCTCCTACTTGCAAAAATAACTTAGAGAATCTTGCAAGTTCAGTGATATTAACGCATACCTCTTAACTCCTGGGCACCATCAACACCTACACTGGCTAGCTGTTTCTAAAGTATAAATGAGTAGTTACCCAACATTTTCCAAATTTTCTTTCTTTTTTCTTCCCCTCTGCCCCCCCCCCCCCCAATAAGAAAACCCAACTTTTACTGAGAAAAAATTCCTCCCATGGGGGGAAGTGGGATAAAAAGACATCGATCTGGGGAGTGGGGTGTTAAGTATACATTTACATGTAAAAGGCTATCATCTATCACCATCTCAAAGTGTTAGCTCCTGTTTCATTGAAATAAGGTGTTACATAAGGCTTAAATAATTTCAATGGCCGGCAAAGAGGAAAATCAATAGGTGTATATGTGATCTATCCAAACTACTTCTCATTTGAGTGGTATTATACATGGATAACACACAGCCACAGAGCAGCCAAGGAATGCTACACTCCATACCCATCAAGTTGTCTTTTTGTATTACACTATTATCAGGCATTGGAGGAGTCTTTTTTATACCCAGAAATATCTGTTAACTCATGGCAACAGAAGGCAGGAGGGTAATTAAGGACTAAAACATACCGGGGGAATTAACATACTTAGAGGAGCACCTGTATTTCAGGGAGCCCAATCCAGCTCTCCTGATTTCAATTTGAAAATGGCAACAGAGAAACAAGTGTGTTTACATTGGATGTGCCGGTAGGAGAAATAGAGGAAGAATGGCAGAATGAGGTCCAAACCAAGCACAGAAAGGTCAGAGCAATGATAATGAAAAAGCAGTTAAAAAAAAAAAAAAAAAAAAGAAAAAGATAGAAAAGGAAAAGCAGGGAGAAAGCACAAGAACCATGTTGGGGTTATCATAGCAGAACCTGAAGTTCTGTCCCTTCTTTGTTTTTCCTGGAGTCTGAGCAGACAGTGAATAGGTAAGCAGACCATTAATCCCATCTAAAAAATCCATTTGTCAACTGTGAGCAGTAGGAATCTCTTCTATTGTTTTATCAGCTTGAATTTTCAGAAATGTTAAAATTTACTTTTAAATACATCTCCAATCTCTCCTTTACCCCCTCTCCTCTACCAATATGCTCCCAAGTATTTTTTTAATATATACATATATATATTTGCACATATACAAATGTAATTAATAACTCTGAATTAAGTATTAATTATATTGCTAAGGGGAAATGTTTCCTTTTATCATTCCCTTCTCCATGTAAGTGCTGGGCAGGCTTTTCTCTCCAGCTGCGTCGCAAATGGAAACAGCCAGGGGAACCATTTACATGCTGTTATTGGGTTGTGAAATAAGTCTGCCAACTGCCTTGCTCGCTAAAAAAGTCACGATGGCACTGCTTAGCGCGGTGTTAACGGGCAAGTGGGTTTGGGCATGCCCTTTGAACCAGCTCAAAAGTGAGTGGAGGACTGTGCAGAGGACGACGTGAGGAGGGGGGTTTGCTGAGAATCCCTGTTCCCTGGTTTGGATTAGGCAGCACGCCGCAATGCCACAGGCTGAAACTCATCGCAATTGCCTATCTTTTGCCTAGGAGCTTGCTTGTGCGCAAATGAACGTGCCAGGTTTCCAGCCTCCTTTCTGGATGCTTATTTAAATCAGATGTCTGGGCTGTAGGTCCCGCAGCTTGCTTCCAGGGCGGGAGGGATAAACAAACAGCACAGAGGCGTGCACGTAGGGATACCAGCCTTGGAAGGCCAGCAGATTTGGGAAGGAAGCGGGAGACAGCTGGAGCGAGGATTTTTATGTCCAGATTGGGGAGGGTCCGGGTGGGAAATCCCGCTGCGGCAGCTGAAGAGGCTGTCACCCCGAAGAGGCCATCTCTTCTCCCGTGCCCCCCGGCCTCTGCCGTGCTGGCGGTCAGAGGGGAGTTGGGCTGCCGGTGCTTGTTTACAAGGTCACTGTACATGTTCTATACCGCATGCAGCTTGTTGAAAATGCTCGCCAGGTGTTGAGGCTGGGAGTTCCATGACCTCTTTGAGAGCTGCCCTCGGTTTACCGCACGCCCATTTGCTGGCTAGCCTGTGAGGGTCTCCTCATATATCTGAGGAGAGTGCTTCACTTTCAAATAATTCCCCAAAGGGGTTTGCCGGGCTGCAGTTTAGGTGTGAGAGTCAGCAAATGCCGCCCTCCCAGTGCCAGTAAACAAACAAACAAACAAAAAAACCCTAAAACAGCATCAGTCTCTTTCTGTCTGCGTAGAGGGAGAGTAGCTGGCAGGGGCCAGGGCTCCCTGGGGACATGGGGGCTCCCCACAGGGGTCTGTCAGGGCAGGGCCCAGCAGCCTGGCCTGTCCCACCACCCCAGCCAGGAGGGCAGCTCCAGCCCCAGGCATCAGGCACTTCCCTGGGGGCAGGCTGAGGCCAGGATATGGGCCCAGGGGCGATGGGTCAGGATCAGGCCTGGAGCAGGGAAGCGGGGCCAGACCCAGGCCTGGGACAGCTGGGCTGGGGGCAGGCCCGGCTGCAGCCACCCCACAGTGCCTCAGGGCCTCCCTCAGCTGCGCCAGTGCCAGTGTGCTCCGGGCCCTGACGATAACAGACAAGAGTCGCTCGTGTAAACCTTTTTTGATAAACTTTTGTGTTTCCCTCAAGCAAGTAATCTCTTCCTATGGAGAGAAATGCACCGTGCCTGTGTGTCGGTGCTGGCAGCGCGAGGAGAGCGGGGAGGGGAGCTAAGGAAGGTGTAAACCAGCACCGTCGGTCCATGTCAAAGAGCTCGCTGCATCAACACAGATGCTGGAGCAGACGGTAACCACACGTAGGCTGAAACGCTGTATTTCTGCACTAACCAGCAAATTTTATGTTATGACTGGCCACTGAACAACAAAGTGATCCAACTGTACATTTCTCTTAATCATCACAAGCGCTCGCTTTGTATTAAAATGAAATGCCTTCAGGGCTAGGTCACAACAGAGAAATGATAAATCTTGTCAGAAATCCTGCTTGCCCTGGCAGCACACCGGCGCAGTGGTTTTGGCTATAATGCATCTGTGCTCTTAGCTACGCTGAGGGCATCACATCTGCCCATTTAAGGTTCAGGTTTGGCTCTCCCAGCTGCTTGGGAACTTGTTTAACTTTCTCTTTAGAGATTATAAAGTGTGCCCTGCTTCATTTGAAGCTTATTTTCCAGGGGCATTCTAGTGAGACGGTCTAATCATCTGTTGTTGTCAGCTGTGAATGTCTTGGAGAGGTTGGTGCCTATCCCAGAGCATGCGGAAGGCACGTGCCCCATCGTACCCCGTGGTCCTGTTTGCTGCTGGAGGTCCAGCCCCAGCTCTGCAGCTCCCTCCTACCCAGATGCCTGTGTTTTCTTCCTAGGAAAAGCAAGGCATGGGTGAAGAAGAAATATTTGTGCGCAAGTCTCATCCTGACATAGGTTCGGAGCCCAGCCGGGCTGAATGGGACTGCTTCCAGCCTGTACATTTTTGACATGGCCTGTGTGTGACGCTTACCATCAAAGAAAATTTCCTAAGCACCAAAAATATTCCTGGGAAAATAAACTGTGTGCTAGTCTTAATGTCTCCTAGTTTTTAGCTTTTTTAGCAAAAAGCTTTTTGGAGGCCTATGTCTCCTTGATATTTTATCAGGGGATTTCATAGTGTCCTTCGAGTTATTTTGGTTTGCAGGGTAGAGAACAATGGGGGAATGATAGTATCAATTGCTTCCTCGTATTGTTTTTATTTTTTTTTTTCCTCATGTTTTGGGAAATAGTTGAATTTTACATGAGGCAGCACGCTGAATAGTCATCTGTTGTACTGGGTCAGTTCATGTCAGACAAATTACTCTGGGAAACAACTCTCTTCTGAGCTTCATTTTTATGTATACTTGCATTAGTCACTATGTGGATTATGTGGAGTAGTTTCATAAACATATTTCTACCCTGTGCTTTCCATCACATTTTTTGTGAAGTGCAGTAAAAGGGCAGTGTATCTTCTTATGGTTTTTTCTTTGCATGATGAACTGGTAATGAAACTAAAAGTTAGATTAAGATTTGATGTACATTTATAACAGATTGCAATATAGGCTCTGTTCAAATTATATAATTTTCCCCAAATTTCTTTTATTACTCACAGTATTTGACTGATAATTGAATTGAATGATAATTCTACAACATTTCATAAAATTAGTTGTATTTCATTTATTGGTAAGAAATGCTGGCCATCAAATTCCAGATGTCAAATCTTACAAGAATAGAGAAAGCTCAAAAAAACATCCCTCCAGGGACTGCATTTTTTTTTCAGAGGAATACCTATTTACTCATCTCAGAAAGCTTGTGAGGTCACTGTCTAGAAAAATGCCATGAGAAGGTACACATCAAAAAGTCAGAAGAACCTCTGATTATATCCACTTATACCCACTTCTCATTCCCTTTTTTCCCCCTCAGTTTTTAAGTAAGATAAATCTTTTTTTCACTGCTTTTGAAAGTTTAATAAACAATTGCACAAACACTGTTTATTCATCCAGATCTACAGCTCAACCATAGTTAAATGGGTCTTTTTCTGGTCTTAGGGAAACAACCTCAACAGATGTTTTTCATCACTGCTACAGTACCAGGAATGTGACCAGGAAAGAAGGTAGTGTGGCCAGAGGATTTCTACTCCTCAGTCACCCTGGTTGCTGCAATGGCCCAGGGAATATAGAGAGCTCCCTGACAATACATAAAGGACTACATGACTGGCACCAGAGTTACAGAGGACTTTAAGTGCCTTATCCTAATTTTGCATACCCTCTCTTGCACTGCTCTGTGAGCATAAAGACCAGAACAAACAATCTGGGCCATTGTGTTAGGAAAGTAAATCTCTTAGCAGGGATATCCCTGGTTAGTCATTTTGTGGTTTGATAACTATTTTCTCCACTAATCCGTCTTCCCTAAATAAACTGAGCTGCTTTGTTGTTTGGATTGAGATAGCCCAGACTTGCTGTGAGTCATTTATTTTTTCAATTAAGATATCTTTATGATTTTCTACATTTGTTGACTGGGGTATGAAGGCAACTTCCCAGAGGGCCTTCTAGTTCACAGGGAGAGAGAGAGTGAGAGTATGTTTCCTCCAGCATGCTGGTTTTGTTGTGATTGTTTTTTTGGTTTTGCTTTGGGGTTTTTGAGGGGTTTTTTTAGTGGGATGCCATTCACAAGATGCGTTACAGAGATTCTCTTTGACATCAAATGTCCTTTTCATCTTTTAAGCAGCAATCAGGCATGTCTTTTCAGACAGCCAGTACGTAGTGCCTTTGGTATACAGCTCTGATGGTCTTTGCATTAGGGGAGGAATCACATGGGGTGGGACATGCCTCTTTTCCAAAATGCTGCTGAAATTCTGCTTCTGCGGTGCACCTCTGTGCTGTGGGCTGTCACAGCCTTTGCTGCTGCTACCTGCCCAGCCACATTTGCTAGTGCTCATTACCTCAATGAATGCAATGAGCAGACTGTGTTCTGTATGTCAATATTATAAAGTCGAATCAGGTAAAATTGGTTTAGGTAAGGTTTTAACAGACAAAAGGACAGGAACCGGGATGGGCATGTGTTTAAGGTATCAGACTGAGGCTCAGAAGATCTAGTTTCAGTTTCCAGACCTGTCAAAGATTTTTTTTTTTTATATATACAATCTCCAACAAGTTGCTAAATATTTTGGGCATCAGTTCTCCAGCTATAAAGCAGGGGATAATATCATCTTGCCTTGAAGAGTAATTGTGAGGAAGAAGTTGTTTGCTAGGGCTCTAAGGTAAGATGGTAAGGGCTAATGCTTGCAGTCTGATCTCACAGAAATGACCTCATTGCTTAGTGTTTTAGGTTCCAAATCTGTCAAGTGGGAACAATAACTTTGCTACCTCTTCGGGTCTGTTATGAAACTTACTTCAGTAATATTTGAAAAAACACTTGCCTTTACATCCTACCTTCTCTCAAGGGACTCCACAGTAAACCGGCAGCTTCCTCACACTCACCAGAGAGTTTTATGCTAAAAGGGCTTGGCTCAAATATCTAAGCCAGCTAAGGCTTTCCAATGTAAACCCTCAAAGAAGGAATCATTTAATGATTACCATCTTCATTTAGATTCCTGTTAGTCTTCTGCCTAGTACATTGCAACTCTGGCTTGCAAGTTCCCTGAGCAATTTTCTCATGTTGAATTTGTTATTCCAAGAGCAGGAGAACTGTATTCATTAGTTAAGCTCCTGTATAGCAGGAAGAATGAAGCCAACAACAACTGATAGTTAGTGCTTTTCTCTCCAAGACTGCACTTATAATCTCTGCTGTTATTTGAGTACTACATCACTTTAAAAGAAACAGAAACCTGGTTCCCAATTAAAGAAATGATAAATAAAAAAGAGGATATCTTGCCCATTTTATTCAAGCTAGAAGCTTGAAAATACAGAGGGTCCAATACTGCAGGAGTACTTCCTCCTAGTGTAAATTACACATACATTTATTTACAAACCCTCCCTCTTTCCTCTCAAGTCACATTTTGTTGCATCTTTTGGATGTCCAACAGTTCTTCCCAAAACCTTCAACCAAAACATAGTAATCTGGAGTAGAATTTGCATTTTACGAGGCAAGATGGGAATCCTCACTTTTTAGAGTCTCCTGAAATTCTGAAGCCAGTTGTACAGTTATTGATGGCAATATGGAAAAGCAGCACTGACAAAAAATTACTCCCTGTGGAGAAGATGGCATTTTTCACAAAAAGATCTATGGTTTTGATGGGTTTATTTTTGTAACCAGAATACATTCACTGCATACTTGAGAGAGAGACAAACATATTGCACTATGACTACCTGATACTTTGCACAAAAAAAGCCCCAAGCTTTTATGAGCTATCTTGGTAACAACAAACACATGCACGCTATATGTTTTTGTTAATAGCTGCTTAGAAATTACCTGTGGTAAGTTCAGCTAGAAAAATGTTGTGTACTGAGCCTTCATATCCCTAGACAGTGCCCAGTTGTGCTGTACTGACCTCTTCTTCCTCAGCAAAACTCCTACAGAGGGAAATCCTGTTATTCTAGAACAAGGGAGGGGCAACAGAACACACATTTCTTCCCCCCCCCCCCCCTTTTTTTTTTTCATATTTTCTAAGTATTCTTTCATATTGGCACCTCTTTTCCTGTGTTTTCCAGTTTCTCCAATAAATATCTGTCCATTGCTTCTTTTAATCTGGTTCATGTGAGGGGTCTTCTAAACATGTGATTACTCTGCAGGGGAAGAGGTAGCAAATTTCTTAAAGATTCTTGGAATGTGAGGAGGTCAGCCAAGCCTCAGGGAATTTGCTGGGGGTTAGTGACAGCCCTGCATTTCCTGATAAGATCTGTTTTAGAGGGATTTCCCTTCTAGAGACCTAAAGAGTTGCTCATTAATCAGACCCTTCTCCAGGGCACATCAGGAAAACAGAAAAAATTAGCACTCCTCAGCCTTGTCTCAAGACTAAGCAATTTGCACAAGCTTGCCAAGGGGAGGCCAGTGTTACAAACAAATGCCAGTGGTGCACATGCTCATAATGTTTCAAGAATGAAAAACTAATGCAAAAAGAAACATCAGTCTCAAGAGTAAGTTGTGAAAATGTTTCATGTCTTCAAGAGAGGCAAAAAGATAACAAGACTGAAATCTGATTTGGTTTAACATAAGCAAAGTAAGACAGCGATGCTTCACTGTCCAACAGTAATTGAAAGGAGAAGATATGGAAAAGGGAATCCCCCAAAACTACTGGGGTTTTTTTAAAGACCATAACTAGTTGCTTGAACTATATATTTTTCAGCAGTAAGTTTCTCTAGGCAATTGACAATTAAAATTTTAGGAAGTGTCTAAGATTCTCCTCCTTTTTAACAAAAATGTTTACCCCAGTTTGTAAGCTAAATTCAAATACAGAAATAACCAGGTTTAAAAGTTAGCAGAAGTATGGAAGTTGCTGAGGTTTCCTTTACACTTCTCTTAAAAAAAAAAAAAAAAGGCAGATAATTAATGAAATTGCACACAATTGCTGAGAAGGGAAAAACACTATCTCTAAAAAAACCTGTCTTCGATTTTTTTCAGAAGATGAAAACAGACATGGAACAGTCTCAAGTTTTAAAAAATACTGACCAAATTAATTTTTTCCAGTACTGAAAAAGCAATGATGAAGGCTGTATTTGTCAGTCCATGTAAGAAAAGACACTAAACATAATGTGATTTCTGTCAGAGATGCATATGGTTTTGGCAGATGAATAGTCACGTATTATACAAATCCCTCTGGCAAATAATGAGAAGAAGAAAAGTCCTTACATTGCATCCGCATTAAATTATTTCAGTTCTGTTTTACATGCCAAAAGTTTACACTGCATTTAGATATTATTTCTTCTCTGTGTACTTCTGACCTCGTCACTCCAAAGAGCCAGAAAATAACTTCCCTTTATTGTAATATATAGAATAATATATATAATTATATATAGCAATAATTCAGGATGGAGTAGAAGGAGCTGTTTTAAATGGCTGATCTTCATTATGCGTAATCCAAAACTGACCTCATATATTCTGGTCAGTACAAGTGATCTTAGCTATTCCTTCAAATATTAATTTGTACTCCAAATGTGTTATGACCCAAGTTTGCTCAGGCCTTTAGGCAATGTTGAGCAAGACTGGTGAGCCCCCAATGCAGCTGGCCCACAGGGAGTGGCCAGTGCACGCCCTAACTCACTGCCTTCAGGTTCTCATACTGCTCTCCCTTGCGAAGTGTGCTTGGAACCTTGTCCCACCACAGAGTTAGAAAGTGGCCAGTGGATACATCTTTGCACAAGAGCTGAGAAATATCCTGCATCCTACAGCACTGTCACAGCCCCAAGGGGCTCCAGCAACAGGATTATGCTGCAACAAAAATCCAGTGCTCTTGTTTGAAACCTCGCTCTAAGACTGAAACCCAAAAATTGTCATTTGTGTAAAAACTTTGGTTTTCCCCTCAGACGATATTGTATTTAATGGTTGGACTGGGTGATCTTAAAGGTCTTTTCCAACCTAAACGATTCTATGATTCTATTTCAATCTTTTCTAACCCCACTACTATCAAAGAATGGCAGAATTTTGGCCTAGTTTTACTTCTACTAGTATTAATCCAAGGCGTGTCTCTCCCTCTTGTTTTTTCTTCTTAAAATAAATTTTCCTTGTAAGGACCAACACTCAACTTTATCCTAAATAAATCCTGTTGAAAATAATGCAGTATGAAGTATTCCAATGTATCTTTTGAAGTAGTCATTTAACCATAATGCCTCAGTCTTTGGTACATAAACGAGATATCAGTAATATGGAGCCAGATCTTTAAATAGCTTTCTGAAGAATTTTGCAATATTTTATTAACCAACCCCTTCTCTAGGCCAGTATTACAACTTGCAAGCAGAATGTTGCCCTTGCTTTTAAATAATTTTACATGAGACAAACCACAACTTCTCTTTGCCCAGTCATTACTTATATGAGTATAACCTTCTTCCTTGATTTCTTGTCTGTTCCCTGGAGAAATCAACTTTCATCTGCCCTGCTTTAGAAGCTCTGCTAGTAGTGAGTGTCTGGCTAATCATATTCAGATCATTCTAGTTGCTTGTTACTCTCTTAGAGAGGTGGCAGGTAATAATTTAATGGATTACGCAAGTGTTGCACTGTATGTTTTCACTTCCATATTTCTTAGGGGTACAGCTCATTTTGACATTAAAGTTGCATGGGGCTGCATTTACTCCAGTCATTGGGGGCTGCAGATGACTCCCTGTCTTAGTGGCTCACTTCTATTTCTTTGATTTGCTTTAATATGCATGACTTCATTGAGTATATGCAAGGATAAGATTTAAATAGGCTTTCCCATTTAAGCAATTGGTGAAGGAATTCGAAGACCGATTTCTGTGATTATGACTGATGGCCTGTTGAATTGCAATTCAACTCCTCATACTGAGGTTCTCGTACTTCAGTGGTTAGTTATCAGCTTCCCTGAGGTGGAGAGTTTATACTTTGGCCTTTAAGATACCTCAGTTATCTACAGCACAATATTAATACAAAAGTCAAAACAACATAATTTCCGAAGTCCTCTCCCTCTTCTCTTTGGGGAGGCAGTATCCAAATAAGGGGTTTTTGTGACTTTGGGTGGATTTAGAAAAGTTAAACTAGTAAACAGATCAAATCCCCTTACAAAATATCTCCTCCAAATTCCAGTAAACTAGCAAAAAAGTGACCATGTGCCTTCTGAGGATAGCAGCTGCTAGCATTCACAAGCAATACTAGCTAGATACTAGGTTTCATGTCATGCCTGCTGGGTTTTAACCATCACTACAAATGCCCTGTGGCTTGGTGGTTTGGTACCTTGGTGGCTTTTCTGAACAAAGCCCTACTTGCCCTCCACCATTCACTCTGAATTCCAATCCTGCAGTGCCACAGATGTTAGGGCAAAATCCTTTCCCCTTCAAATTACTGCAATTACAGGCTGAAACCTCTACCTCCTCATTTATCTCCACAGATTATCTATGCTAGATAATGCTCAAGTAAAACAGGCTAATGATCACCTGATCAGTTTTTAAAGTCAGATTCATTTTTGGGGAAAAAGATACAGTGATTATGAGGTGACAGTGGCACGTTCAACAGATCTTTCATGCTAAAGTCACATGCTGAGGGTTTATGCACAATGCAAATATAAAGCCTAGGGAGTTGCAAGAGCATGTACTTGCATATGTGCTCAGCATTTGTTAAATGAGAGTGAGTTTGCACATAAAAAGATGGAACACATGGTCGGCAGCTGGAATTTATGAGGATCTCTATTTAATAAAACAGTAGTAACCACTTTGTGCTGCTGCTGCATTCTTTTCTTGGTGACAAAATGGTGGCACACCAGAAAAGCCATGGTCTTAAGCAGAAAAAAACATTTCCCAGGGGTTAAGGGGGTGGAGAGAACAATGTAGTAGCAAAGGGCTTATCATTTCCTGAAAGTGCTCTTTAAGATCTTGGGTGGTTTTTTGTGTTGGTTTTTTTTTGGTTTTTTTTTTTTTTTTTTTTTTAAATCTTGTGAGTGGTAGCTACTGTCCCCACTTGTGGCTGCTCAGGCAGGCCTTGGACTCACCTTCCTCTGAGGTGTACAAGGCTTGGTTAAACAAAGCCACGACAGACTCAGTTTAAGGTTGGCTTTAGTCCTGTTTCAGACATGAGGTTGGAGTAGATGATGGCAAGCAGTCCCTTCCAACCAGCTTTTCTATGATTCATTAATTCTGTGCTAAATTTGAAAATTTGTATCAAGTAATAAGCAACTTCTCAATACAAAAATTGCAGTCAGACCTTCTGCCACAGAAAAAAAACATATTCCCTGTTTCAAGTAAAACTAGCTAACTAGTGTGCGTTTTCCCAGATGTTGTGGAGGCTGCCTTCACAATCACTGTCTCTCTGAATTCATTTCTTTGTGGGAAATCATTTGTTTCAAATTCTACTCCAGCTTGTACCCAGTACCACCAAAAATTTCCATTTGGAGCTGAAGAGTTAGACCACTTAAAAAATGAAGTAAGCAATGCCAGCTCTTTTGTGTGCAACAGGCGTGTATAAACAGTTTGAAAGACATTTTGTCATTCTTTCAGTATTGGCCTCGTACTAAAGACCAATAAACTTTTAAAGTGATACGGTCATGCGGACTGCATTGTTCAGGGAGGCTTTTTTTGACTGTGGCAGCAGAGAGGCAAAGAAGGTCACTTCTCAAGTCTCACACAAGTAGAAATATTCATGTTTGAAATAATGCATAGATTTATATTGGAACCCAAGAGAAAAGGCAATATTGAAAAATCCCTAATTACCTAATCCCAATATTATTTTCAGCATACCACATTTGCTCTATCTACATGATTGTGTAAAACAGAACAAACATTGTATACGTTTATAAACAGTAAAACAAAAATATAATGCCAGGTTCTCAAAACATAAACATGAAAAACACTGTAAGGGATCCAATAAGAAAATAAAAGTGACTGGATAAGGGAGCAATAATATAGAACCAATGGTAGTTAATCTCAGAACACCTCTGGAAATTAAAGAAAAGATATAAAGATAGGTTTTAAAAGTTAGGAGGGAATAAATAAAATCAGTTTTTAGGGGGATTGTAGTGCCCCCCGCAGTTAAAAATACAGTCACCTGCCAATTTCGGAAGTGATAGCATATTCTTGAAAGAGCAGGTATTATGTTACTCTGTGTCTAAAATTCAGCCAGGCCCAACACCTTAAAGTTTTTTGAAACTAATAATCCCAATTCAAAGCCAACCAGCCACATCATAGTCAGTTGATGGAAAGAACATAAGGGGAGCATAATGTGATTACAATAGCTCAGAGCAGTACTTGTCCACACTGATTGCATTCAGGGCAAGCCCAAATCCTTGACATATCCCCACCAAAGATTTGGAAAGAGGAAAAATTTCCTCAAAGAGTGCATTCGCAACAAAAAAGCCAAGAGGAACAGTGGGAATTGACAAACTTTGCTCAGTATGTTTCTTAAAATTTCTCTGTGTGGAGGCTATTGCTGGTGTACTTTTCATCCCTACTGTTTTGAGTAGGATGTTCTGTTTTGTTGTTGCTTTTATCTAAGTCATGACAGATTTGTCTACCAGTGATATACAGTCTGCCAGCTGATTGGTTAGTGAGAACTGATTACTTTAATGACATTAAGTGGTATTTCTAATCTGCACTAACCAGGATTTCTGCCGGGGACAGCTTTCACTGGAGAAACCTTACCTGTGATTCAAATATATAGGGCATTTTACAGTTAAGTTAGTTGACTAGAGTTATGGAAATACTGAAAAAAAAGTTGCAATATTTAATCAACCTCTTACTTCTATTGTTCTATTTCCTTTGCATGCCTGTTTTCCATTAATACACTAAAGAAAGAAATTAGACAGAAATGATCACAGAAACAATTTCACCAAATACTGAAGAATTTATATAAGACACCACTTCTGCATTTGTGAATTAGTATTCACAATGAATCTTTCACTTGAAGAGTATATCCACACTGCAGTGACAGAACTGACTTCCGGTAATGCAGATAGCCAAGATAGATTTAAATTAGCTAGTTTTGGAGCATACTAATTTACCTGTTTCTTGGCTATCTAGTAGAGATAAACTACACCAGATTGCAACCAGACCTACTCTGTATCCTATGCATATTTCTATAAAAATAAATATGTATGTATGTATGCAGAGTGTAAATTGCATGTATGCCTATAAATCTATGCATACTCTGTAAGCAAATGCAACTGTTTCATGAGATGAAAGCAAGCAGAAGCAGAATTGCCTGTGATAGTTATGTTTGCCAGACCCATGAACTGTTTGACATTTCTCCAATGAAAAATGGTAACCACAGACACCACACCAACAGGGCACAGCATTAAAGGCCACCACCAAGTCAATTGTCCAATATGCATTGCTTCTTTTCAGTAATATGTCACAGCTTGTGCATTCTGTTTAAGATTTAACTGGTGAGTTAAATGGAAATGGTATTAATTATATGCTAGAACTATGTCAACCTTCGAAACAGCTGTAGGCTTTTAGTCCAAGAGCAAAAAACCATAAAAGCGTTGTCAGCTTTTTTCCAAAGGGCTGGGGTTAAGATATGACCACAGAACCTTTAGTTATGTCATGAGAAAAGCTTCCAAGTCCATCTTCACCCTCTTTCTTCACTTCTCATAGGCCTCAGTTTCCCCCTCCAGAAGAAAAAAACGCACATGCCCAGGAAGAAAAGGGAACGCAAGGAGTGAATTTGGGTCCAGATCCTTTTCCCTGCCTGCTCTTGGCTTTTTTTTTTTTTTCATAGAAAGTCTGATAAAAGCTGCCAAGTTTCTCATGGTCTTTTCTTAATTCTGGCTGTGTGCAGCTATATGAGCTTCACCTGCTGGTAAACTTGGCTGAAGCATGTGTGCGTACCCTGACTAAAAAGGACTCCGTATGGCCAATGTTTAGATTTTGTGTTCTCTCTGGGGTTATCCTCATGATATAATGAGGCTCTTGAGGCCACTGGCACTGGCAGAACCCTGTTTTTCTAATAATCTTTCAACCGGGAAGGAAAGTGTTGACAGCCAGGGACACAGCCACAAAGACACTGTATTTGAGGAAGGGAAAGGGCTTTTTTCTCCCCTTCCCTTTTTTTTTTGTATCGCTGGTGGGCTGTGTTTTCAAGCCAAGGCACATATTTTGATGATGACTGCATGATAATGAAAAGCTTGTAACTATTTTACAGGCAACTGCATTGCTTCAGAACAACACACTTGGTTTCTTGTCTGGTATTTTATTTTTCTGAAGTCAGCAATATTTGGCCCGGCATTCATATATCACCCAGAGTTTAGGTCTGTCCTGACATGGTTTTGAGGAGACTTTTGTTAGCACTTGGCTTTTTATTAAGCTCCCAGCCTCATCTTGTTGCCACTAAGCAAGACATCACAAAAAGAGGAGACATGCACTTGTTGTGTGAGGTAGGGATCTGAATGAGCTACCACCGCACTGAAGGTGGTAAATACGAACCCAATGCAAGAGCTAAGCCATTATCTGATTAAATTTGACACCTCCAATGGAGAGGCCTCTGCAATAATAACAATGTATTAATTCCTTATATTTCTCTCTCATTCACTACTGGTGTTTCTTGTTCTGCCTTCTACTCTCGTTCTCTACATGTCTGAGTAGCTCGAAACATGCAACCCTATGTGTTTGCGTGGCATTGCTGACACGACACAAAGACGTTTTTGTGAATGTTCGCTCTAACCAAATATGAACAGCATGGCCAATCACACAGTCAACATCTGCTACAGATAATACATGGAAGTCTAGAGATGAGTTTTCTGAAATATGAATCAATATTTTATATTTTATTTTAAGGCAGGCATGGTTTGGTTCAATTATCTGTAAAGATACATGGTTTTAAATTTTTCAAAATGTTGGAATATTTTGGCCTAACTTCTTTATAAAAGTTTTATAAAACCCACACATCTTGGCCACATGCTTGTTAACCCTCTTCGTGTGATGTTTCTTCAAAATAATATTACTGTGTTTCCTGCTGTTAGAGGATTTTAGTACTGTCCCAGATTTACCCATTTCACTTTTTATCATTTCGTGAAAAAAACCTCCACCAGCTTTGAAGCATCTATGGTCAAGCCTCTTAAGCTTTCCACCAAAAATAGGTCAAAGATCACTTCTGTTGCTCAGAGGAACTACTGGTTTCAAATAATTTTATAGTAATCTCTCAGTTGACTCAAGCTCATTTAGAAGATGCTAAAATTCATCATTTGGGGGGGGGGGGGGGGAGCTGTTTTTAGCTTCCATTAGAAGTAAATTGTGAAAAAGGAAGATTTCTGTTATTTCCTTTATCCCATAAGTTTGACTTATGAAAAACAGGAAGATATACTAGAATTAATGTGTAATTAGGATTTGTTTTTGAGGTGGTGTCACGAATAAGATTTTTTTTTTTTTTACACAGCTTGGTTTAGCAGCAATTTAAGATGTATTAATATTTTTAAGATAGATCACAGAATTAGGCTGTATAATTCTTAACATTACTTAAGCATCAGCCAGTTTAACAGAGTGATTCAATGGAATTTGTTACAATCAAAATAGTGACTTAGTTAAAGATTCGAGAATGGCAAGGGTCACCCAAAACTTACAGCAGGGTTGCACACACAGGTGGGGTTTAAATCAAATCACACACAGACAGACAGACAAATGGTTCTGAATCAAATTGCACACACACACAGAGGTTAACCTGTGATTAAAATTTCCCCTTTCGTGTGTTTTATTAATTACGCACTTTTATGCGCCGGCATTCATCAATGCACGGTCAGTGAACCTCGTGATATCAGGCCTTTGAGTCCTCATGAAATCATCGATGGACGATCCTTCAATCCTGGTGGAATCTACCCTGAGAGGCGTCCCAGCTCAGAGGGAGATATGGGGTTGCACAGCCCGCTGCAGTCCTGAAGAGCTCGAAAGGTCTCCCTTTTGGATCACTATTTATAGGATCTTGAGACGATTGGCTTTGGTCAGTATTTCACATTCTGGCCACAATTTGTGCTGAGTTGTTCTGGCATACAATTCAGGCAGCAGACGGCCCCGGTGTGGACAGAGACTGCCTGACGCAGAGTCACTGTGTTTGTGACCAAGACTACAGCACAATAGGGCTTATCCTGGGATCTCAGAGTGTCCTGGGGGGCTGCATCCCCACAGGTTGAGGAAGGAAACCCTTTTAGAGAGAGTTTTTACCTCAGAAAAATAAATTTGCCCTTGGAATCAACCTGGAGAGTTCAGTCTCAGTGCTACCTCCTATGGGAAGATTCAAAATCCTGAATCGCAACACCAGTCTTTGGAATCTTGAAACTAAAGAGGGGGCATTAGATCCTTGTCTAGATCAGATTTTTTTATCTTATCTCCACACTTTCCTTTTGCCACATCCTGCGTTAGAAATTTTGCAGGATATCACATATGTAGCAGTAGCAAACCAGCAAACGTTAGTTTGGATGAGTACTGTGTTAACACAGCTGTGCTATCCATGTTAAGCTGATTTGGTTAGAGAGAGATCTCAGCTCTCTATGGGACAATACGTTATGGTGTGTAGCCAGACCCTGAGAAATATCTGCAATGGAAAAAGAATGGAAAATTGTGGAACGTGTACTCTAAACTTACAAAACATGCAGAATGGTGCCTGTTGTAGTTTCTGAAAGTAATAATAGATATAGCATGTAATTTGATGTATAAGGTATAGTGGAAAATGGTCTATTGGTCCTGACATAATTAGCCAGTGAGGAGTCACTCCTCAGAAAAGTCTCATACAGTTGACTATTTCCAGTGCTATTTCTTAATCTGAATGAAGCTCTTCGGTGAAATCAAATCAACGTAGAAATTCTTTTTCATTTCAGCAAGGTCTAGTCTGGAAGTCTTGCATTTTGTTATGGGGTGTTAAAAGCCAGGACAAGTACCCTTCCACATGGACAGTGTGCAGTGATCTCTAGCTTCTAAAAATTCTTCAGTCACCTGTGTCTGGAGAGCCTCCAGTCACTATTACTTCCTCTGATGGTACACACACTCCTCCTTTTGGCATTCCTGTCTTCCTTAGGGGAATGCCCTTGGGAGCACACTAGATCCTAAAATCAGTGTCTGGGATACCATCAGGCCTTTCCAGAGAACACCACCTATCATAGAATCACAGAATAGCCCAGGTTGGAAGGCACCTCAAAAGATGGTCTCGTCCAACCTTTTGTGGGAAAGGGAGCCTAGATGAGATTATCTAGCACCCTGTTCAAAGGCATCTTCAAAACCTCCAGAAATGGGGTCCCTACTATGTCCCTGGAGAGGTTGTTCCAGTGAATGATTGTTCTTACTGTAAAAAATTTCTTTCTTATGTCAAGATAAAACCTCTCCCAAAACTTTTACCTGTTGCCCCTTGTCTTCCACATGTGGTAACTCATGAAGAGACAACTTCGGTCCTCTTTGTAGCCGCAAAACTACATTAGATCTGTCTGGCTTCTGGTGAAAACTCTTTATGGACAACTTGGTTGGAATGAAATTAGACTTAGGAAAGAAAGTTTTTAACCACAAAAAATGTGCATATTAAAGCTGTGAGTTACTTATCTATGCAAAGCAAAGCCAAAATATCCTCCCTTCTCTGATACCAAGCTGGTATGGACTTTTAGGGAAGTAATTCAAGTAAAGTCTTTTCTCTCTCACTGCATAGAAAGGATGAACTGGTAAAGGCTCATTTAAAAGCAATGACACCTGACTAGGATCTCACCCAGCTCTTCACATTCAGAGAAGTTTCAAACACTTTTTTCTGTACCCCCCCCAGAAAGTCTCATAGTTTGTTATCTCTTGATAGGTAACCTTGGCTTGGGTCCCATAGCCAGCTCAAAGTAACCTTCTGATTTATATGGATACATCCATTACATAACATGTAAAATGCTGAATCCATTTTCCTTGTACTTCTCAAGAATTATCAGCATGTGCAGGTAGCAGGTCTTGTATTCCCTGTATTGTAAGTTAAAAACACTTCTAAGTAAACCACAATGATTTAATACTCTCTGTGCATTCAATAATTTAAATTATTGTGCAGACTTAAAGCCAGAAATCCTGGAAAGTATGTGTAGAGTCCATTTCCATTTTACTTCTCTGATCTGCTCTTTCTCATTGAGAAACTCCCAGGGGTTGTGACTTCTTTTCTCTTACTGTAATTCATAGATATGGTTTGAAGTTGACAGATATACAGCTTTTGATCATGGCTTAAAAAAAAAAAAAAAGAACGAACATAAAATGAAAGAGTACTTTTCTCTGTGGAGGGTAAAATGCCATTTGAGGCTTTAACTGCTGGTAATTATAACATGGTTTAGTTATGATATCCAATAATAGCTTTTTAATGCCCTTAACATAGCACGAATTATTTCTTTTTCTTTTTCCAAAGCTTCCCAAGTTTTCTTATTTGTTATGCTTTTGGACCATGAATTGATGACTGTGTATCATTCACCTTGTCTTACAGAAGTTTACAGCAGACAAAACCTTTGACAAAGATAGCCATATGTGATGAATAGTTTGGATTCTTTGTTGTGGGTTTTTTTTTTTCCCCTCTTCTATATTTTTTCATTTATTCCTGCTTTAGAATAAAAGAAGCAGAGATTAGCTTGTGAAGCTGAGCTGGAGAGATTAAGAAAAAAGAATTTAAACCTGATGAGATACAGTTCAGTAGATTGCAGTGATACAAATGGCGTCTGACTTTGAGACTTTCGACTTCTACCAAGGCAGGGAGTTCCATATTCCTCTTTTTCTTTTGAATATGCTGCATTAAAAAGCAACTGAACCAATTCAAACATGGACAAGAATTTTGGAACTTGCAATATGACAAAAAAAGAGGGGGGTCAGGGGGTTTAGTTTGTTTTGGTTTTTTTTTTTACTACTCTGTAAGGATGAGCAAACACCATAAGGTGTTTATCCTAACTTCAGCTCCTGAAATTTGGGTTCAAATGAAACAAAACTCAGACTGAATTACTCCCTGATCTGGATTTGCAAAATCAAAAAATGCTATAAACTCCAGATTACTTCATTGCTATTAGGCTGCTCCTTTTCAACATACATATCGTATATTCTACCTTTTTTAGACATGTGGCAGGAGTAAGCCAACTGGTTAAGATCAGAATCAGCTTGAACCTTTGTATGCCTTATTGATAGACTGATTATCAGCAGCTGACAGATTAGTGGCTCTGTAAGAGTCACAGCAGTAAAAAGCTTCAGTTTAAAATTGGGAAAAGTGAATGCTTTTCATCTGTCTCTCTCTCTTCACCTGTATCTAGAAAGAGGAATTCATGAAATAACTTAGAAAGGTCCTCCTTAAATAATTCCTCATATGGATGAAGCCAGGAAGTGCTGTAGTGCTGTAGTGGAAACTCTTTTGTTGTATTGGTAAAGTAGATGTAAACTGAATTTTTCCTGTATAACTTCTTTAAATGGAGTTATAGCACTACAAATTATGAAGAAAATCTGCTAGCCATATGCCATTTGCCTAAGTCTCCAGACAAACAGATCCATCTGAAGGACTGAAGAACTATTTTAACCAAGGTAGATTATCATGTCCAGAGAAGGACAACGAAGCTGGTGAAGGGTCTGGAGCGCAGGCCTTATGAGGAGCAGCTGAGGGAACTGGGGTTGTTTAGCCTGGAGAAGAGGAGGCTGAGGGGTGACCTTATCGCTCTCTACAACTACCTGAAAGGAGGGTGTAGTGAGGTGGGTGTTGGTCTCTTCTCCCAAGTAGCTAGCAATAGGACAAGAGGAAATGGGCTCAAGCTGTGCCAGGGGAGGTTTAGACTGGATATTAGGAAAAATTTCTTCATGGAAAGGGTAGTCAAGTGTTGGAACAGGCTGCCCAGAGAGGTGGTGGAGTCCCCATCCCTGGAAATGTTCAAAAAACGGGCAGACGTGGCACTCTGGGACATGGTTTAGTCTAGTCTGCCCTTGATTGGTTTAGTGTGGACTTGGTAGTGTAGGTTAATGGTTGGACTGGATGATCTTAAAGGTCTTTTCCAACCTAAACGATTCAAAGACTCTATGATCTAAATGTTTCTCTGGTCATTGTAGCGGAAATAGTTGGCAAATGTGTATGCCCATTGTAACTGGCAAATACAAGAATGGGAGAAGAAGCCATAGAAGGGGGTATGGCTACATTTCTATTTTGAGAGTAAGAGACTGCTATACTCAGCTAAGCCTGGTAGTACTTTACATTCTCTCTCCCTTGTGTAAAATTTTGTTCATCTGCTCTGGAGGAGGGAAAGAAAAAAAATTCTTGCGATTTTGTTCTCCAAACTGTTTTGAGATCCCTGCTAGGAATATGTTTTGTGCCTTTCGAGTACAACCATCAATAGCTTATATGTTTCACCATTTTACCATTTCAACACAGATCAGAAAGAAAAGGGAGAGTAAAGGGGAGAAGGGGGTCTGCTGTCTATGTCTCCCACTGAATTGCCTTTCATTTCATGATTTCATTGTAGCAAGCAGTAATCAGGATATATGTACTTGGAATGAAATTTGTGTGGGAGAACCTGAGATTTGATAGATATGGTGTCAAATAATAACTAAAAGATCTCTCTCTTCAAGCAGAATGGTTTTAATTTTGGTAGGTTCTGGAGAAGGTGATGTTCAGGAATTGAAACCCACACCTGTGAACTGTTAGTTGGAGTAAAGGAATTTGTCATTCCTATGCATGAAAAGAAAAAAGTAGAGATTTTTTTTTAGCTTCCATAGTTTGGCCTAACAGCAATTCAGACTCCAGAGATAGAGGAGCAAAAAACAGGAGCAAAGAACATGTGAAACATTGATTTCCCTCTGACCAAATACTGTGGCTTTATTGGTATCCTTATGAGAGAGCCTGACCTTGCAAAGTTTTATGCATATATATGTAAGAAAGTTCAAGGCAATATCTACATTAACAATATTTATCGGTTTCTTTTAACATCTACTGTATCTGCAGTTTAGATTATACGTGTGTGAAACAACTGTTCTCAGACAGGATAGCCTAGGTATAGTTAAGCATTCAAAGCACTGCAGGAGCTTGCTCTTTCTCTGTAACCGGATCTTTAAAAGAAATGCTGAGAGCCATTTCTCAGTTTGGCTGCACCTGCAAAACAAATGGAAACTGCATCTGTAGCACTGGTAGCATCAAGCATGAGGCAAACAGCCATACCAAGATGACACGTGTTTCTATGCTTGTATATGTTTTCAGTGTGTTACTGCTATGTGGGCACTGATTTGTTGGCAGCATGTAATTTAAGTGCAACATAATGTTTGGCATGTGACATAGATCTAGAGCTTGCTTGGATGACACCTATCTATGAAAGCTGATTTGCTAGAAGTTCTCAGATGCTCAAAGACATCATTTATACTTTTTTTTTTTTTGTGAAAGGAAAATGTGAAGAAATTATTATTTTTTAAAATGATGAAAAGAAAAAAAAATTGATGAAAGTTTCCAAATTAATTTAAGCCTTGAAACTCAGGCTCTGGGGTCCTATGTCAAAAATGCTCTAGTAAAGCTAAGAAGGCATAGAGAAGATAACAGGTATGACCAAAGACCGAAAATATCTTCCACACACAAGTCTTGTAAGGAAAATAGATTCTATACAAAATAGGTGAAATTCAGAGGAAACAGAGGAAATGCAACTCAGCTGAGAAAGAAGAAACAAAGTGGGATGTATGATAGATGTCTATACAGTAATAAGTGCTATTAAGATGCTGAGCAGTCTCTGATTATTAGCTATTTCTCATAACTGGCAACTGAGAAAACAGTCGATGAAATTATCGTGTGGAAAAGACCAGACAGAAAAGAAGAGGAAGTGTCTTTTTTTGTATGCTATATGAATAAAATGCAGACCATAATGCCCAATGTCTATTACAGGGGCCAAAAGTAGAAGTAGGCCCAAAGAAGGATTAGACAAGCTCAGTGCAGGGTTTTTTTAAGTCCTCTTTTAATGGCAGTGTGTGGCAGGGCTGCCCTGGGGCAGGACAGAAACTCAGGCTCCCCAGCATCTTGCTAGCTAAAGCTTGTTGGAAACGGAGCTTGAGCTTTCTCTCAACTTCAGGTTGATACATTTGTACAGATGAGACACTATCTTCTGATGAAATTTTTTACAACGGTGAAAATAACCAATTAGCTCTGCTTTTGGCTAATGAGTGAATGTTGCTTTTCCGTTACCTATGTATGGTTTTTCCATTACCTGCTTTCCCATTACCTGAGCTGATGGTCATCTCCTGGTGAGGCAGCAGAAAGCATCCCTTCAGTGGAGACTAGTTGTATCTCTGCTAAGCTCTTCTCATTTGCGAGGCCTCTTTGTGTATCCTACACACTTGGCAGGGGATTCGTTGTTTTCCACGAAAACTTCACAACTTTTGCTGCGGTGATTCCCCAAAGTCACCATTAGCATAATGGGGGTTGGGGGGGAGCACTTTTCTTCACTTTCATTTTGAAAATTAGGCACAGAGGGAATTGATTTCTTTTTAATTTAACTAGAACATCAAATGCTGCAGGATAAGAAAAATATATATTGTGTGTGGTATACCAAAGCAACATTATAAAAAAAAAAAAAAAATGGAATAAGCTACCTCAGTTAAATCAACCAAAATTCCTGCATAGGATTAAACAATGTGGTTGAAAGAGTGACTATAGTGGCTGCCCTGGGATGCCCACAGAAAGCTTAACAGGAGAATTGGAGGAAACTCTGTATTTCTTCAATTTACATTCCAAGCAACTACTAGTTAGCTATTCAGCTTTTTCAGGCAACAGCTAAAAACATCTTTCTTCATATCAAAAAATGACAGGTCAGGAATATTTTTTAGCATAATTTCACCTAATTATGTCAACAATATGCTGATTAGAAATCATGATATTAGAGTTCCTGAATGACTGAAATATTAAAACACATGAGAAAACCC
Source organism: Pelecanus crispus (assembly GCF_030463565.1). Taxonomy (NCBI): domain Eukaryota; kingdom Metazoa; phylum Chordata; class Aves; order Pelecaniformes; family Pelecanidae; genus Pelecanus; species Pelecanus crispus. Next base: position 8,909,385 of record NC_134646.1, read on the forward strand.
AAAATGAAACAAGCCAATTTGCCCAGAAATACATGCTGATCTTTATACTTAACTTATTTGAGTTCCGCCACTGTTTTGGGGTTGGTTTTTTTCCTTCTTTTATATATGTCACCCAGAAATACTTGACACCCTGCCTAGAAATCAGTTATGCCCATTTAGGCATATATGTTTTCTCCCTCTCTTTTCATTGTAGTATGACAAAATGAACTTGCTCTTGATTGAAAGAAATGACCCCTTAAAAGACAAAACCTAGAAATAGGGGAAGTAATTTGTATCTCTTGAGAAAAACTTATGTTTTCCATTAATTTTGTGTCCATAACAACATCGTCTACCAACAAAGATGACGACAAGACATGTATTAGCAGCAGCCAAAGGAACTGGCGCAAATATTAGTTACATGACTGTAGAATGTTAAGTCCCTCCAAAATCAATTCAAATCAGTATGATTTTGCCAAGTGCATCAGTGGGGTTTGGATTAATTTCATAATTGATAATGTATCTGAGCTGATGGTCTGCAGAGAAAGTAAAATGATTCTCATCTATGAAAAATGGGCAGAATTGTTGAAAATAATGAAGAGAAATATGCAAGCTTGACAAGATATACACAATATTACTGTTTCTGTTTAGTCTGCGGCCCTAATGTTTGTTGGCTTCCACAAAAACAAACACATGTGGTGGAGGAGCTTCTCATTTCAGCCTCATTTCATGGGGAAATGAAGCTTGTAGGAGCATCCTGTTTGTCTGCCTTGTCACTATCACCTAATTTTAACCAAATGCGGTTAAATGTGATGGATAGCGTTCTCAAAGATGTTCTGCTCCTATAAATTTCATAGGCAGCTGAGCAGAGGAGATGGATCCTTTGTTCAGAGAGTCTCCTTAGAGAGTAAGGATCCAAGCAGGCAACTGCATATTTGGTACCAAGGAATACACAGGGGCTCACCCTCAAGATACAAATCTCAAGCAAGCTAAGCTCTCAGAACGGCGTGCTTCTGCTAGGCAAAATATTTTTATTTAGTTTTTCAGCACATCATCAAGCACATCTTTCCTGCTTTTGATCAACTTTAAACAGTATAAATGATTTTTTGGCAATAGAGTTTTATATGCTGAGATACTGTTGGGATGGGCCTAAAATATCTAATATTTCCATACAGAAACAAAATAAGAGTTTGAGGGACCAGATCATTTCTACCCGTAGTGAAGAAATGCAGAGAATAAAATATAAAGAGGAAGAAAAATCTAGGTTTTAAGGATTTCAGATTTATTAAAGATTCCATGCCTTCATTCATGTGTGTGCTTCAGTAGACATCAATTGCCACAGGATCCAAGGTACCCCACTGAAAGCCAGCTGGAGGATTTGTGGTCACAGACTGTAAGCTGCAACATGACGTCTATCAGAACCCTTCCTCTTCAAATAATTTCTGTTGGGATTGGAGAGAAAGTAACCGGCAAAACAATCACCACGTGCTGTAACAGTGCCGTCACCAATCAGGCAATGGAGTTAAGAAGAGATTTTTACTTTTTATGAACAAAATAATCTCACATTTGAGTCCAATTTAAAATAAAAATACTAATATATGAACATATATATTACCTTAACTACAAATAGACCATTAGCATTGTTTTAAACAGCAGCACTCTGAGACATCTCACCTAGACAGAGTGGAGCAGTTGCCTCATTCAGCAGTGGTATGCCAGACAAAATTACACTTGTGACTATAGTATTTATTCAGTGTTATCAGAATTAATGCCACACCTGGGACTATTTTTATTTAGATGGACAACTGCAACTTTCACTGTGCATTCCAGTGAAAATGAAAACTGGCCCCTCATGGGTCCCTCAGATTATTTCACTTTCTTCTTTCTTTCACCTAATTTGCCAGGTTCCCTGTTGTTGCTCTTCCCTCTCAAGGCTCTCTCCACAGTTCTTCACTCCTTTAGCAATGATCTCATTTTTCCTTTGTTACTTTGCTAAGAGTACATAGTCCATCTCCTCTATCCTTTTGATTCTCTTTTTTCTTCTGTTATGCTTCAGAAACTCCTTCCTGCACTAAGTACTGGACTACAGCTCTTTCCATTACTTTTTCAAAATTTAACTCTTCTGTTAATCCAACCTCACCAAACTATTCTGGAAACTCATTTGGTGTTTGCCAATTACATATGTATTCATCCCTTAAACAGGGAACTTGTCATGCAGGGAACATGTCTTCTTGTATGGCTTATACCACCCTTTATTGTGGGATAAACAAGTACATCTCAGACTTGAAGAAGTCTGCTTGTGCCGGGTGACTAGGCATTTTAAATCAATAAAATGCTATCAGTCTTGAAGTAAGTGAAATTTTTATATGTGGATACATATTCATGACAACTCTGCACAGCTGTAATAATCATAACAAAAGATCATTTTTATTCCCTCTTACTGCTTGGGATAAAATAAGGACAGCCAACATTTGGAGAAAAAATATACAAAGACGCAAATTACTAAGTGTATCAGACAATTTTCTTTTATTACTGCCTTTTCAAACCATTTCACTGAAATTCATGGTAGGCTTTTAGCCAGGGGAATGTAATGAAAAAACTGGGGTAATTTTTTCTAACTTTATTTCCAGTGGGATTTCAAAATTATAATGAAGGGGTGATAAATTTGATTGTCTCAGAAGTCTATCTTCTCTCTTGTCCACATCAGCCCAAGCCAGGTGTAGAAGAAAAGGAAACACTGTTACAGAAATGCCAGTTCTGTAGTCTGAGAAAGATTGATTTCTATTTGTGAACAGTACTAAGGCACAACTACAACAGAGCAAACACTTATATATGTCCTGTGTTTTGGCTAGAACAGTATCCACTTCACATTGAAATTTTGCAAAAAACTGGAAGATTTGCACAATGGGATATAGGATAACAAGTCTCTTTCTACTGATCTGTCAATCTGTTTGAAGACAGTAAACTCCAGAAGTAACTTAAGAATATTGCAAGTTCTCCTGGACATTTTTAGAGGAATTAAAAAAAAAATAAAAATCAGCAACTGGTACATTAGAGCACTAATCCAGTTGTCAACAAATAATAATTATGAACATGGTTTAGTGGTGGACTTGGCAGTGTTAGGTTAACGGTTGGACTGGATGATCTTAAAGGTCTTTTCCAACCTAAACGATTCTATGATTCTATGAACACAGTTGAATAGAAACATGCTAGATATGTTTTATAAAGTCATGAAATGTTCTTAGTTGCTAACCTTGATTTGCTTAATGTTTTGGTATAGCAAAAGTAGTGTTTTGAAAGTTTGAAAAGGTTTTTCACTTGTTATTCACTTACAATATTTTTTTCAAATGTAAGATTTTCTTTACAATCACAAAACAGTAGCAAAATTTTAGGTTTAATGACAAAGAATGTAACTACAGGAGTTTGTGTAGAAAAAATAACTAGTGAGATGATTGAATTAATAATCAACTATAAAACATATGTTTAATGCATGCACAAGAAAAAAGTGCTAAGTTCTAAGAGGAATATATTCTGTGGTCTTCAGGAATTTTGTTAAACTTCTGTACTTTTATGTATGTCCTAATCCTTTCCCCAACAAAGTTTATGTCAACATTTCTGTTGACGTCAGCAGGAAGCGATCAGAACAAATTGGTAAAGCTGATGATTTGTGTATTTTTAAATTGGCAGCTTTTAAAATATACAGGGTTATAATATTATTAGCTTCCTGTTTTTCCCACAAAATTATATTTCATACATAACCAAATGAATACAAGTAACATAAAAAAAAAGGGTTTATATTTCAATGATCAGCTTTTCTGTCATTTTAATTTTAAAGTCTTTAAAGCTTTTTTATTTTACTAATGTGGTATTTGCATTTTACAAGTATGCAGTCTCACCCTCTATTTTACAATTTTCCATGGAAAGTTTCTCTCAAACTCCAACTGCAATGAAGACTGTTCAGGGAAATGCTCATTCTAAGGAGTTATTTGCTGGTTTGCCAGTATTATTGTAGAATTACAATAGAGAGCAAACACTACAAATATATAGGTAAAATCAGAAAGCTATGCTTCTTCTAGCACAAGAAGTGTGTGCTCTTTCTGTTGATATGTGGCTATATCTTTCCAAGTTCCAATAAACACATTTAAATCTCTAAACTATTTCTATTTGCAATGATGAGAATTTAATTTTTCTCCATATCTATCTTTTCTTTGTACTTCATTCAGGTGTTGCTCACTTTCTTCTCTACCTTCCAAAATACGCATAAGCTATCTGTAAGCTTTTGGCTATGTGGCTAGCTCCGCCATGCAATGGAACAATACTTTTAAAATATAAAATAAAAATGGCCTAAGTTAAAACATATTTTTCTTTGAACAGTTTGGAAATGGTCCAAGGTTCAAAGGGGCTATTTTGAATGGCACTATGCACATAAGGCTGGTTATCACATTGACACTCTTCTCCATGATTAGTAACTCATGTATGAGTGCATACTGCAGCAAATATAGAGAGTGTATTATGGACTCCACAGATTTCCTTCCCAGAAAAATAAACTGTTAGATCTTTGTTTTCATTTGTATGTTTTTTTCCCTAGCTCTACATGATCTCCAAAAAGTTGCTGCATATGGGAGGTGTACACTCCTGCTGCTTTATAGCAAGGCTTCTTACTGGCATAGACAGCAGTAATTAGCCAGAGAAACAATGGTCACATTATAACACAGACGGTTTTGTGAGGAGGATTTTCTCAGTATAAAAGCTCAGTTAGAGATGCTTGTTACATATGCTGCTTTATCAAACAGTTTATTCAGTCTCTGCAATCTGCTTTAATTTTAAAAAGTTATTTGGAGCACTTGGGAAATTCGGTATGTTTGATAAATAGTACCGTTTTATGCATTTTTACAATATGAGTAACGTTCCCTAACCCTTGAAAATAAACTCAAAATTGAAAGAATTCTGGAGATTAATAACCCAATTCAGCCTGATGTTTTACCATGGAGTGAGCTCACCCTTCGAATAATGAACAGATTAACCTATGCAAGCCATAAAATTCCTCCAAACGTAACAATGCCCATCAAAATTCTTCCAGTTCAGATGTTCATGACTTGTATTTTAATGGATTTCAAACTCGGTTTAATGTTAGGCTTCTCTTTTCTCCTCTCCTCCCCTCTTTTGTCCTTTCTTCCCCTCTCCCCCTCCTCTCTTCTCTCTTTTTTCTATTCCCAGTGCAGTGTTAGAACAAAATGCCTCTTAATTTTTCTTGACCTAACTTAGGTTTGATTAGCATGTAGCAAATGTTAGCAAAAATATAAATATTTAAATGTCAACTTTTCTTAAATTAGTCAAAGTGCTCATAAAGCCATAGGTGACTTAAATTGACTTCCTTTCCCTCAAACTCTGAGTGAAACAGACTAAATTGATTATGATTATGACAAACTACTGACTTTTATTAAACTCTCTCTCTTTCTGAGTCGATGTATATATCAGAGCTGTTTCAAGCTTTGGCAGTTTCATTTTGCTGAGGTTTGTGCCAATATTTCCTTCAGTTTTAGTCCAGATGGGTTCACACCCCTAAATTTAACTCTGACTTTCAGGATTGAGCAAACTCAGACTCTCAACTGAAATTTAAGGAAAATGACCTGCACTTGAGAGACATATGAAACCACTTAAATCCAAAGCTTGAGTTGCCCCAGGTTTGTTTGAAATTTAGGCCAAAGTTACGTATTAAAGCCACAAAGCTTACCTGTCTTTTGTCAGATTGACCCAAGTTTCAACTAAAATCCAGATCCATTTTCTTTGCAAGTGTTGAAAATGTTGCCTGTGGTAACATCAGAGCCTATACCCATTCTTTAGCACCATGATGGAACTATTCAAATCCCTTGTTTGCTGGCTAGTCAAAGGAACAATGTTGGGGGGAGGTTGTTTTCAGCTTCCTGTTGAAAATTATGAAATGAAAACCCAGCCCAAACCAGAAAATTTTCACTGAAACAATAGGCTTAAGCCATGCTGAAAGAAAAATCATGAAATGTTTTTTCCCAGCTTGCTGTTTTAACAAAATGCCTCTTAATTTTTCTTGACCTAACTTAGGTTTGATTAAGCACTTGTCCTGTGGTATCTCTTGCCTTTCCCAAGTTTGGCTATAGACAGACTTAAACCCACACTCTTTCCCTTTCTCCACTGTAACTGAGTGAACAGGGGAAGGACTTATCAGTACATGTGGCAGATGACACTGTGAGCTTCATTCTGCAATCAGTATTCCTTCCCAGAGGAGATGTGTGTTATCTTGAGCAAGTGTTGGACAAACCCTTTGGACCTTATTCTGAAATTTGGGTTAATACCTTTCTTCAGCAGAGAATTCACTGGTAGCGTGTGTTCACCTTAAGAAAGATGAGAGAGTTTGTCTTGAGAAGCTCTGACTCAAAATGTCTCCAGGTAAGGGTTAGCTAACTACCCCATGAGGCACACATTTATCTTGTAGAAATCCCCAGAAGTGCATTGTCAAGCACTTTGAAGGATTGCTTCATGAGAGATGGGAACTTGCCCACTTTCCTCAAGATATGGATCTTGACCTAGAAAACTACATGACTTCAAATGACAAATTTTAGGTAAGAACTGCTCCTTTCATTTCGGCAAATAATTCTCACATCTCCCTCTCTCTCTGCATTTGAGAGCCCAGCAGATCAAGTTAGTGCTTCCTTAACTCCACTCCCAAGTCCTAGCATTATTTGCTTTGTCTGCTTCAGTTCTTAGCTACCAGCTCAGAAAAGTAAAGCTTCCCAAATGTGCACAGTGAGCAGCCAGAAAGAAATTAATTCATGTTCCTCTAGAGGAGCAGAGTCCTACACACACACACGTATATCTTGGCGCACACCCACACACAGAGGGAGAAGGTTGAACCATTGGGAGAAACAAGAATCATCTCACTGCGCTCCTCACTGATCCTATCACATGCATGAGAAAGTGGGTTTCCCCATCTCTAATTACCTCATACATCCACCTCCCACCACACATACTGCAGCCACTGATCCTGTATGCATCCAAGAATATCTTGGAAAAATATGTTCTGTCAATCAAATTAAGTCAAGGCTAGATGCCTGAAAAAATAGAATTTTCTGGTGGATGCTTGGATAATACTCAGGGGGTCAGTATATAAATCTAGCATGAGACTTTGCAGGACTGACAGGTAAGGTACACTTAAATTTTCTTACACAGATGCTTTTGCATGGCTATTTTGCCACGCGTCTGATTTCCCAGTTAACTGGGAAGTTTCCTAAGAGTGAAAAGAGGGGCATGGAGAGCTGGGAGATGGCTAGAGTTAGTATTTTATTTTTATTAAGTGCTGTTTAACAGCTACTCTATGATTGACTACCATGAGCATTCAAGGAGTTTGGTATATTTACGCTCATGCTAGAGAATCGAAGTGCAAAATAGATCATGAGTTTTCACAGATATCAAGGGACACCTATCTTGTATGATAGCTTGTTATAAAAGTCTATGCGGGTGAATGAGGCATGCCAGTCAGTGTTAAAAAAAAAAAGTAACTCCACAGACTTCACTGAAAGACAAACAGTGGCATTCCTCACTCATTCATTCTTTAAGCTGCATTTGTGCAGCTACATGCTCATTATGAGTGTTTTCTTCACAATTCCTGTGCAATAGTAAAAACGCGAAAAGTATGGCTCATCCCCTGCCTGGTAAAAATGGATCTTTATGCCCATTACCAGCTCAGCTATTGATGTGACAGCTATTTGTAGCTACTTTGGTGGAGTTTCAGACTGTCTTCCTGCGTGTCTAAAGGGGCAGCTATTCAGCAAGAGCTATTCATGCTAAAGCTAGTGAATGTTTACTGTATTGACTGGCCCCAGAGAACACACTGGGAAGTGCTGTACCTATTAAATGTTTTCAAGATCTGGGGTTGAGATAATGGCTCCACTAAATCAATGGCAAATTTCCCAGTGCATTTGTGGGGCCAAGACTCCACACCTTCAGTTTTCCACAGAACATTCAGACCTGCTCATGTAAGATTTGAACAGTGCTTAAACTGAAATAAGATCTGCTTGTGGCAGCTTTAATGCACACAATACCATAGTATCTTGCTGCCTAATTCTAGCTATTATATAAAGTTTGTGGATAGATAATCTGCAACCACTAAATTCTGCATTCCTTTTTGGTTTGGTACACCCTGGGACTCTGTTAAGTGCATGAAATTGGCTGCTCTGGGACCAAGAGAGATTCCATGTTGTACCTGCATGTGCTGTGTGCTGATCAGAGGTTAGCACACCTCCCTGGCAAGTCCTTTCATTGTTGAAAAAGTTGATTTTCTGTCATCAGAGAGCCACAGAAGAGTTCTGAAAACTGTTAATCTCATGAGAGGCTGAATAAGTTTTAGGACACTTTAAAGATGGGTTGGCTTCAGGCCCTAGAACAACTACAATAATTTTCCAAAGCTCTTTACTGCATTTTTTTTTCTTTCTTTGAAAGCTTGAAAACAGATTCAGTCCAAAAGCGCATTCTCAGGTCTAGCTACACATCAGCTGTGTTCATACAGACAAACTGTACAGTCCTCAAACTCCTTTTCAGTTTTCAAGTGGCTTTCATGTACATCTACATCATTGCATATAAAGTCCAGGCAATATCCTAGTGCTGACAGCAATTTTGTGCCTAGTCCACATGCACAGGAGTCCTTCACAGCGTGTCCTTCAAGGAGTTAGTTATGAGGATTTTTTTGGTCTGAGTTGATATAAAATGAACTTTTCTTCTTTTTTTTCTCCTGAATGTTTTATCATTTTAAGGTGAGTTCTTGGGGCACGCTAGTGAGTGTGCAGTATGAGAAATTGGTAGGACTTCTGCTGGCAACCTGGTTAGTCTACGAAGGCTGGAAGATATTTTGCTAACCTTTTTAGCAGTCTAACAAGAAAGAACAGCAAGTTGTTATTCTTTATTGGAGACCTTACATGTTGGTACAGGAAAAAGAAAGGTTTAGAAGCGGGTAACTTACGTAAACTGAGTGCACAGCCACTGCGCTCAGTTTCTAAGTGACTTTTTCCACCTGGTGTAACGTTGTTTGAGACACTTTTTTCAAGTTTGGAAGTAAGCTACTGTGCCATCAAAGCTCTAGTTAGTGATATACGGGGGGCAGTGATAGCCACAATGGCTAAAAGAGCTAACAGAGTTAGGCAATAAACTAATATATTGGCTTTCAAGAGTATTCGAGTACCAGAAGGGTATTCTGCTATTAGCTTCAGAAAAGAAAATGTTGTTATCAATATAATTTGATAGGATTATTCAAATATGTCTATTTTACCTGTATGCTTCCAGTTACTGCAGTCTCACAACCTCAGCGCATTTCTCTATGACATACACGTGAGAAAGAAGAGAAAGAGGCTCAGAAGCAAAACAGCTTATGGCAGCTCAGAGATGAGTAGTCATTTAATCCACTTACATGAGGCCAAATTCACCATGACTGCAGTGCTGAAGAACATGTTCACGTGGTCTAAACTCAGCTAACTCTCCAGCCTTTCTTTATCTGTTGGCTTTCTGAGGGAAGGAAGTGATCAAAGAATAAGACAAATCAGACCTGGGTTCAATTCCTTGTTCTGCTAATGAGCCCTACCCTTAGGATATGTCTTCATTGCATAATTCATTGATGTGAAAAGGTCATCTTCCAGTCCTGAAGATACATCACATATGTCTTGTGGCAGAGCAGTCTCTTGTGTCCTGAGGCAGTATGACCACTTGTTCTCTGTGAAGTCTGACTTCTAAATTGTGTGATGTAATGCATTTCATTTTTATAATCCAGAATGTTAGTGAACTGTAAAACTGTAAAAACTCATCATCACACTCAGTGGTGGTTAACCTATTCTTCCCACAGTAGTCTGCTCCATAAGCCTCCAAAGGCGGTCTGTACAGTGATGGTCAACAGAAAAAAAAAATCCAAATGTTGTAAGCACACATTTATTTCCACAGAGTGGGTTGGGTACCTGCAGGCTTAGTCAGGAGCCAGTTCTTAATGGCTTCAAGTCTTATCTAAAATTTTTGTAACTGCACTTGTGACAGTTCAAAAAAACATTCAGTGTTATTGTTAAGTGCATTATTTATTCATCACCCCAATCCTCCAGCTCATCCACTGAGCAGAAGTAGTACATTATAAGATTATCTGCATTATTTTCCCCAAAAAGATTAGAGAGTTCTTTGAGTGAAAAAAGGTTGGGATAGGCTATTTTATATAATAGCCATGTAGTCAAATTCTTATTAATGCTGAAGACACTTTTCCTCTATATAATCCAAGAGGAACAAAATAATTTTACAGCTGTGCGAGACAAGAAATATGATTTAAAAGACTTTTCTGAGTATTACAAGAACTTCTGGAGAAGTTAAAAAAAGACATAGAGAAATGTGTCTTAAGGGTCCTTCACATAAATATTTTGCGTTAAATTTCAGTCCCAAGATTAATCGTCTCCAGTCTCCAGCCTTACTTCCAGTGCATCAGAGAACAGTCCAGAAGCAAACTCAGCATTTTTTTGCCTTCTAGTGGAGCACTAATCTGTAATTTTTGTGATTTAATAACATACTTACAGAAGTTTTCTTGGCTAAAATCTGATACATAGTGCTGGCGACCTCCAATGCCCTTCCTTTCTCTGAACCAAAGGCCTTAATTGTTCGTCCTCTAATATGTACAGAGAGGCCACTCAAAAGGATGAAATCCAATATAAATAAATGACATTTGGTGATGAGGTCAACTTTCAATTTAAGACTTATTTTACCCAGATGCTTGAAATGAGTGGCTAGGCTACATTTCAAGGTTCAGGGAACACTTAATAGATATTTACCAGTGAATTGAAGGAGTGACATGTTGCAAGCATCTGTACCACATTACATTTTAGGGAGGTTACTCTATCTTCAGACTCTTCAGGCCTTATGATGTCTTTCATGCTGAGAATTTCAAGCCTGAGAAAATGGATATCTGATAACTGAAAAGAAAAAATAGATTAAGACCAACAAGATCCAAGCCATGCATGCATATTTGGATTCTGCAAGATGCTAGGCCTACCAGGTCAGTTATCTGCTCCTACTAATGTCAAAGGGATATACGCTGACAGTTTCGGTGGGAATGGACTCAGGTCTCAGAGTCTCTACCCTTAAGTGAACTCATTTAACATGAAGATCACATTTATTATATGGCTTTAAATCCTCCTCCCTCACAGCCTTACATAATGTACAACTAAATAAAATTCAGATGTCCTGAAGATCTATACTAAGTGTAAAACCAACTGACCATCCAGCTATGTGAGAGTTAAATGCCACTCAAACTAGATTTGTGTAGTGACTGGGGCGTTTGGTCTTCATTTTGTCAATAGTTTCCCTTGTATTTCTGGTAAACATAAAAAATCTTTTCTTGTCCATAAACTATATCAAAAATCCTATTAAAATTTAATTTACTTCATGCTACTTATGACATGTTTATTTTCTGTAATTCACTTGGCTTTAGTACTCGGGAAAGTACTCTAGCAAAGTTAATTTTGTTTTATTTGCAGTTCTTGCTGTAGATATTTCATTCCAAAACTTCAGTGAAATGTTTATAGAAAAAAAGAAAAAAAAACAACCCCAACTTTGCATTTAAATGTTAAATGTATAATTATATATAAAATGCAATGGATAATAGGAGCACAGGTAATACCCATTTACAAATCCATCTTTTAATTGTGGTCCTACGTTAGAGCCTGAGAATATCCTTTCCAAGTGGCTGGCATGCTACATCTTCACAAATGGCATATTTAAGCACTTGAACATCCTCATGACACTGTGCTTACTCAGAACTGTCCTTCCCCATTAGCTTTCTAGCTGATCTCTGCGACACCTCCCAAGGCAAATGGAACATTTTAGTTACCATCTCTGTATCCCAGTTTGCTTGAGGAGGAACTGCCAATGCTCAGACATCTGTCATATCCAGCAAATACCTCCTTTGATATTTATCAGGCAGAACATCTTGACAAATGGATGACTAACTGAAATGCATTTTAATTGTTAGAGAAGCACTCTAAAGAGTCAAAACTTTTTCCACAGGAGGAAAAAAATTAGTCACAAGAGTTACTGAGAACACTTGAGTTTTTGTCTGTAACCCCAGTGCTTTATTCTTCTTAAAGAATTACTGCCTCTATAAGGACATACTTAGAAGGTGTCTGGTACTAGAGATCTGTATGCACAAAACTTACATTTATACCACTTCACTCAGAGGACAAGTTGTAAAATTACTTAAGAATAACACAGAAGTTGCTGAATTCCCTCCTACTTTGACTGGCTTCCAGTATGATATTAAGAATTTCAACTGAGCTCAGATATTTCACAGCACATAATGTTGATGTACACAATATTAGGGAGCCTATTCACATCTGAAATCATTGAACATTTTAATCGTGAGTTCTTCTTTTGCCATGTGGTGCTGAACTCCAATAATCAGGGTCCTGATATTTTGGAATAGGTATTTCAGAGCATATGCCCTAAATTATCCCTTCTGACATTCTTACTTCTGTGCATCCAGCTTCTGAGAGGAAATTGAGAATAATGGGTCCTGTGAGAATAAATACATTGTGAAGCAGTGACTAGTGCCATGATATAAATTCTAAGGAAATAAAGCACTCTCTTAACTGTGTTTAAATAGCATTAGGGATGGGATGGGATTGGAGTGGGGATGGGGGGGCATGTTAAACAAAGTCCACGCATTAAAATACTGAACAACTGCTTACTAATCTGCCAGAGTTCCTGTGATTCAGTGAGGTCTGAGGAAAAACAAGAATAACCCAGTAACCAATAGGACTACCAAAGCACACAAGGGTCTGAAGTGAAGTTATACAGAGAATCTCCCTTCTGGTATTTCCTATATTCTGAGTGCTTGACTTAGACTGCTATTGTTCTTCTAACTTTGTTTAAAGAAAGTAGTGTATCCACACGTCCTGTGTATAAAATATTACTACACACGGAGGGCTGTTTTACTAGGGCTTTCTCATGAGAACAACTCCTCTTACTGCCGTATGGAGAACTAGATGAGAAATCCCAATGCTTTTAAAGTCATTTCAGGTTTGCTACTGATTTCTACAGTAGATCAGAATTTCACCTCTAATATTGCTAAGGGTCAAAATACAACTGAAGGAAATAAAAGCAAACAGTAGTAAAACATCAGCAGTAAACCTGTCCCACAAATTTCTTGTGGTTTTACAAGGACGGAGTTAATACGTTAAGTTGTTGTTACGTAATTAGGTGACTTTTATTGCGTCATCAAACAGAAAACTGATACCAAATGGCATGTGCATATGAATGAATGAGAGAACAGAGACAATGTTAGCAGGGCAGAAAATAGCCACAGCCTGAAGTGTGATTTCAGTGTGGGAGCAGAGACTTTCTGAAGGAGAACATATTTATATGGAGGAAATAATTAGTGAATAAGAATTAGTAAGAAGTTGTTGGGGTCTTGTCTTTATAGAAATAAATTAAACTGATCACAGTCAAACGCATACTTGCAATACTGTTTAAATAATGCCTGTATCAGTACTGTGGCTTATGTCTCCTCTTTCTCCAAGAGTGACACCAAAAGCACCATGAACCATCCTTTGAGGCTTCTGCACCCCTCATTCATTTTCATAGAGCATAAACTGGGATGACTTTCTTGGGTCAGGTCGTGTCATTGTCCCTGTTCCCATTCCCATTGCTGTCACCAGGACTTCAGTGGGAAAAGGATTGGACACAGCAGTAAAGTAAAAAATCAGTTTAGTGAAGATGGCAGAATTGGGAGGTAAACACTTAGCAGGTCCTTAATGCAGTAAATGCTATTTTTAATACTCTCTGTGTCATCATTAAAAGCTCTTACCTTCATTGAAAAATGTACCACTATAAAACCAAACATGCACAAACAGACTTCATCCATGACAGAGTATGGGAGTACATTAGACCCACTGTAATGAGGAATGTCTGCAATGTGCAGCAAGAACTGAGAGAGACAACAGATGCAGGGAGAGGCTCAGGGAAGATGGGTACCGGCAATGGCAAACCAAACTGAGCGATCCTGGACACCCGCTCAGCTGCCTCCCCCTCTGCTCGCAGGAGCCTGATCTCGGGAAAGCAGAGTCCCATTTCCAGGCATGGCTGCAGTGGCTGTGACCTCAAGGAGACTCAGGCTGCTGTGGCTCCAGAAACTAAAGAGCGGATCCAGAAAAGGCACAGGTACTGTTCCTATCAATCAGCTTCATTAAGCCCTCCTCAGTACAGGGGAAATCAAACAAGCACTCTGCTTGGGAATACACCGCTGCTAAGCATAGGATCGTGCTAAATGCTGTTGCTTTTAAAATCAACCCGTAGGAAAATATGAGCATTCACTATTCCCTCAACCATCCCACCCAAAGGATGCATGAACAAGAGCGGAGCTCAGTAACCAAGTGCAGACGTCACTTGCCCGACGGCAAGCTTGCTGCTCCGCGCTCCCTTGCCTGCCGCTGCGTGTTACCTGAAACAGATGCTGGTCTAACTTTTAGGTGCCTAAACCCTTCCTTTTCCTCAGGCTGAATCCTGAATTCCTCCCACAGGAGCTCTGCTTCTGTACGAGCTGCACAGTTCAGCGCAAAGGCTGCCCTCCATGAAACCAGAGAGTCGCCGTGACCTGCGTGCCGGGCTGTACATCACCGGCGCGGCGGGACAGCCTGTTTATACTAACAGGCTCTTGCAGGCGAGGCCTCAGCGTTGTGCCTCAGCAGATTAACTCTACTTATAGGTGGCTACAACAAATCATGGGAGGGGATTTTAATGTCATAACAGCCCTGGAAGTAGCAGCTATTTTCTGCTGGCAGCGCGGCTGCGCGGGATGGGTTGGGGGAAGCACAGGCGCCAGCTGTAGCAGGAGAGCATCCTGAGCTGTCATTTCCAAGCCTTGCTGATGGCTTTGGAGAAGCTCTCTTTAATTTGAATGAAAATTTCACAATATCGCTTGATTAATATTGCTATTCACAAATGACCGAGAAAGTCTACAGGAGTTGCTGTAGTGATTCGAACCACTTATTGCACAGGCCATTTCTGTAAGACCTCTGTTCTTTTTTCTTCTTTGGTGCTGAAATTTTTCTACAGTGGAGAAAAATCTCAGTAGTTACTGCCTGTTGGGTTTCTACTGCAACAGCAGAAAAGAGCAAAAAATGACCACTTGATTTTTCAGCAAAATCAGTGAAAAACATGAAAGGAAGCTTTCCATATGGAGGCTACTTAGAAGTTGGACCAAAAGTCTTCATTCTGGATTGTAGGTTATAAGAATCAGATATAAACTACTTCTTATTCTGCAGTGATTTTTCTAGGAGACATTTACAAGGAGGAATAAAGCCAAACTCTCAAATAAAAAAAAATCTACTTACAGCAATTTATCAATCTTTAATAGCTGCCCTGCTATTTAATATCATGTTCTAGGAGACTCACTATGGCTTTGTAGAAAAACATTTGTTAAACACAGGCTGCTTCTTCTTTCAAACAATCAGGTTTCAAATACACCCAGAGTGTTTCATTTTCCAAGAAGCATTTCAATTTTTTTTTAGGATGACTCACTTCTCTATCCTATTTCTGTATATTTTTTTAAATAAAACACTTTATTTTCTTTTTTTTTTTTTTTTCCTAGTTATAGGAAGTAGAAATTATGTAGAAGGGAAGAGTGGTACTGATTTATCTCTGATTATGGTACTTTACATGCTTCACTCTTTCATTTTTTTAATTTCTAATGACACAAATGGACCCCAAGCATTATGTCATACAAATAAGTACAATGGCCCTAATAGCCAATTAAAAGTTTGTATGAGCAAATTTTTAGTCATTTACTGCTATTTATGGGCTCCTGTTTTCAAAAAAAAAGATACTGGTACAAAGAAAATAGCAGTAGCATATTTTAACCGTATTGTTCAGAGAGGTACAAAGAACTCAGATGGGGGAAGAGGATAGCTGTCATTAGAAGAACTAAGATACATTTGAAAAAAGGGACAAGCAGTTCATTGGATGACTATGATTTTGGTCTTGACATACAGAAGTATATTATCAATTTTATAAAATTTTTTTTTTAAAAAATCATTTATTATAGCTGTCTTCAGGAGCATGAAGAAAGATCCTTTAGCCCTCAATTAAACTGCAAATGTAACGCTGAAAATACACTTTAATAGGAAGGAGCAAACAGTTGCATACATGAAGAAAGCTGTTGTTGAAAAAGGCACTAAGTCTTGGGGTACATGTTTATTTCTGAATTTCCTTCGGCACAGATGAAACTCCTTCTCAAAGCAAAATGATCCGTAATTCCTGTTGGGCATGGGATTTATGTTAGAGGCTACATAAAGGGCAAGTACATTAGTTTGTAAATGTCACACCACAGCGGACTTGGAAAAAGAGAATTAAACTCTAAGAACAAAGCTTTCCTAATGCCATATGACACAAAGCTCAACAAAGAATATCTTGACAGGTAGGGGGTGGAGGAGGAAAAAATCCCATAGCCTGTCTATCTCAGCAGGAGCACATAAGTAATGCGGTATGAGACTTACAGGGAAAAATACTGAAAGTTTGAAAAATGTGCACTACACAAACTATACTGCTTTGTAACACATTGTTTGTGTTAATTCTTGAGCTCCTTTAGTATAGTATCTTGCATAAGTGATACCCTGAGAAATATTTTCTAGTTTACAATAGTGTCTGACATGCAGAAGTGCTAGACTGCATGAAGATAATTCAATCAGTCAGCAAATCCTGTTGCCTCTCAGTTTGTAAATTCAAGTAATAATTCTGCATTCATCTAGTGTCAATCTGTGGCAAAAGGCCCAAAATAAGGATTATAGCAGAGGAATTTTGTGTGTGAGAAGAGAGAGAAGGAACTTTGGTTTGCAAAGGCTCCTCTCAGAGTTGTGTTTCAGGAAAAAAATATGCATTAGCTTCTCCCTCACATTACTTTTCAAAACCCATTTTTTTGTGCATTTAAAATAATGTTAATATGGACTCTGCATCAATTGTTGCTTCACAGAGTCTTTTCCTTCTGTCATCTCAGACCATACAAAGCTGTAGTGCTATAATCAAAGATTATATATACTCATTGTGTTATCTACTCCAACTGCTCAGACATTCTGCCCTTTTAAGCTTAGTTATGTTGGAATAACATTTCAAAATTTTATGAGAGAAGCCACACAGCTCTTTCACTAGGGTGATTGCATCTGTTGAATTTTGACTACTGTAAGTACTGATATAAAGAAACATAAAAAGTTATGACTTTTGGATTAGTTCAAATGGTAAAGGACTTCCTACATTTTTTACATCTGCTAGCATCTTTCTGTCACTCTTTGCAGCAATATTTATCTTTCTGTTGTGATTATAAAATGCCACAGGTATATTTACAGCATCTTTAAAAAAGTTAAAATTAAATATCCATCAGTCCTTTCATCTGTGTGCATGTGTAAGACTTTTAGTGCCAAAAACTCCCAGGCATGAGTTTTGTCTTTCCGTCCTCTGTATTCCTGGTTGCACTCCATAACCATAACCTGGAACATTTGTCTCTTTGCTATAAATGAAGTATGGATCTTAAATAGGCTAGTGTAAGTGCGTAAATAGAGAAAGTTAGGGAAAGTGAGTGCGTTGCTATGCAGTCTGTCATGAGCTTCAGTGACTAAGAGCTGGAGGAACCACAACACTGTTCAGATGTTTTCACACTTATAGAGACAAACTGCTGGAAAACGTGATAATGAACGGATAATCGGCTGCAGCTTCACAACCCAAAATTTTCCCCTTTTTTTGAATATTCCCTATTTCACTTCCTTGTAGAACAAGTCTAACTTCACAGTCTGTAAAAATATTTCTATTTGTTTGAGCAGCCTCTATTAGTCTGAGCAGCAGGCAGCATGATAGAAAAACAGGGTTATTACAGAGGTGTTTTTGAGTCTCTGAGGAGCAGTTCACGGCTTTCCAAACTTTCTCTGCTCCTGTTGTCACACTGCAGAGTCGTGGCCAAGACAGCCCCACAGGTGGGGTCTTACCTCCCACTACAACAGCCTGTTTAACTACAATTCATCCCTCCCCTGAAGTCTAAGGCGGTAGATAGCATCCTGCCACACACTTTACTAACCCCTGGCATCTCAAATGAAGCTTCTGGGAAACAAAGGATACTGCAGATTAAATACAGATGAGGTATTTCCACCCAGCTGACCCAGCCTTTGCACTGAGGCACTGGACCTCTGCCCTCCTGCATCTTGCCCAGGAGCAGAGACCAGGGTGATGATACTCATCCTTCTCCTAAAGCACCACTGAGAAGCCAACCAGCAGGATGTGCAAACGCTGAGGGGCAATGCACGGCCACAGGTTTGCTTGCTTGCTTTTTGCATCAGAGGAGGTTGACACATATGAGGCCTTTTTTAGTTTTCAATTTCCAATAGGAATATTGTTAGGAAACTAAGAACAGCATGCAGGGGAGTTTCTGTTACAATTATTTACAGAAAAATGTACTTTGATTTATGAATGAGACAGATAGATTCATGCTTTCATGTTCATGAAAGAAATTCTGATTGCTGGTGTGTTATGCTGCTGTATTTAAATGGTTCTTTGTGCTGCTGCTATTTTATAGGCAGTGGCATAGAAATAAAATATAAGTAGTAGGAGGGAAGACTGAATTTAGCATAGTTCTCCTGCAGATACCTACTGGCAACTTTTCTATCACACTTTATTTATGCAGAATTGCCACTATTGGTTAAGACAGTCTGTCACCATACGATCTGCTTGAAAACTTTCTGTGCCCCACATCTGCAGCATTCACTCACACAGTCTTTTGTCCCTGAAGCCTGGGTTTGGTGTATCTATGAAAGAATATTTACAAATTTACATCCTTTTCCTTAGAGACTTTTGTACAGGATTTTCATTTTCTAATTGTCTTTGGGCAGCTTCCAGAGCATGTAATACCCAAATACAGGAATCATGGTAGTGATTTAACTGAGAGTTGTTACCAAGTGAGCTTATTTTGAACAGAATGTAGATCGTCATGGTCTTGACATTTATAAACCAGGGAAAAAATTGTCTGTTTTGAATCTGTTTATGGTGAAACAACTCCCATCTTTTGTGTGTGTGTGTGTGTGTGTGTGCATGTGCACATGCACACAGATTTAATTTGCTGTGATTGGATTAATGGGTAATTCCAATTACCTGGTATCCAGGCAGTGACTGACGTTGTGCCCACATGTTAGCAAAAGTCAGTGTTGCAGCTATCTTAAGCAGACATATTTCCTGACAAAGCACTTTGCTTCAATGGCGTTCCTCATGGCTGAAGTAATTTGCAAAATAAGTCAGGCATTGTGAAATAAGGCCTGTTCAGTGTGAGTTGTTTGGACCTTGATACTTTCTGGTTACATTTTGCCAACTTAGTTTATTCTGGTTCATACTGTACCCTGGAATTAGTTCCTTTTCTGCCAGCTAAGTACTATTTCAGCACAAATAAAATGGCAGAATGAAACCCTAGAAATAAGCAAGAATGTAGTCGGTTTAGACTAAGTTCTCTGAACTTCTTTACAGTCAATGGTGAGTAAGAGGGACTTCAGAAAGTAAGATGAGCTGCCTAACTGGCGTTTGTTGAATACTCCACAACACCACACAAATCAGGGAGTATCTTGTAGATCCTTGCAATGTGAGATTGTGTGACCTGGGAGATAAATACACCCTAATTTAATGCCATGAACAGCACCACTCTGATTAATCCTAGCTGAATTTGTCACATTCAAGCCATAGAAACTAACTTATTAAAAAAGTAAGTAGAGATTTTAAGAGCTCTATTGAAAGTAATTAAGGAAAATCATGTTCTCCAAATATGAAAAAATAATTAAAATCTTAGCCTGTTGCTTTGGCCTAAAATATACTTCTAGGTGGTGGTTTGTTTGAGGTTTTTTTTCTAAATTTCTTTCAAAGAGTATTCAAAAGCAAAATGATCCATTAACTAGCTATATAGCTAGTTAGCTATAGATCTATAATAGCTTTCTTCTCTCATGCTCTTACAGTGCCTGGCTGAATTGAGCTCCTACATCCTTATTTGTGTTGTCAGTGGCACAGATTTGTTCTAACTCATCCTATCTGTTTATCACTTCTGTTGTCATATTTTAAAAACTCTTATTTGTTTTTGTAGTCTACATGTTCTTAGAATCCATAATAAAGAGGGACATTTGGTGATGTTGGGTTTATTTAGAAAACAGATATGATCTAAGAAAACATATCTCTGGTTTTAAGAGAAAAACAACCCAAGAGTGAACAAAAGCAAACTGTTCATAAAGGAATGCATAAATGAGAGGACCATTTGGTGATCTTGGGCTTAATTAGGAAATAGAGCGTTACAGTCTGTTTTGAACTCAACATCCAATGGCTACCACCTCTGTACAAAAGCAGAGTTATTAGGTATTGACAGAAAAACATTGCTGTTTGTTTATGTTTATTGTTTTTCATCTCCCTTTTAAAGTGCCCTTTAGAAGGCTGACTGAGGATAGCAAAGGCTACAAAACAATGAGTACTGAATACATTAAGTATCTAGCTGAGGTCTTCTAAGTAACTACACGGTGACAGCCAAAAAAATAATTATTCAAATCACATTACTTTTACACAAAATCTTACTCAATAGCAAGTACTGCATATTTCTGAGAATAGAAGTATTTTCCATTAATTAAGAGTTCTCAAAAAGTTTATCATGAAATACAAAACACATGCCATTAATATTCACTTGGGGCTAAAGAACAACTCTGATAGTATCTGTACTCATTAAACTTTTCATTCCAAACACTGTTTATCACACAGAGTTCTTGCATCACAAGATTCCTTGTTTCAGAGGAACACACAGAAAACTTCCTTCTCCAAGGAACAACTCTGCAACTATTACTCCATTTTTTCATGCAGTGGAGAGATGAAATGGAAAAACAAGATGCTCCACGTGCTTGAAAGAAGTTTCTAACATGCCAGGATGCCAAAAGAAAAATATACTTTTTTGAGTAAATGGTAAAAAAAAGTGCAATTATCTACAGAGGACAATATGAGAAAAACAGCTTTTTTTGTCTTGTAGCTCATGACTGATAGTAATAGGTTCTATACTCAACTAATCTTTTATATTGTGTGTTCTATATTACTTTAAAGCTCTAAACAAAAAATACTACTCATATGATTAATGAAATGCAATCTTTTTTTTACAATAAACCTTTTCTGTATTACCTTCTGTTTTTTCCTAGAAGTCGGTTGTAGCGAACAGATGGTGAGTGAGTCCACAATAAGGCTTTCATGACTATTCCATGAGTATTTTCTCTAATCGCTTAAAACAAATAAGTTCCAGTATGAATCCTCAAGGCAATGCATACATATACACACACACATATACATACTTATATATGTATAAATATATACAAAAGCAGATATCCATTATCAAGAACTTTCTAGAGAATGTAGTGGGGATGAAGTCCATAGAGTTACATATAAATCCTTGTAAACTGTGCAAATAGTAATAATGGTGAATATTTGTTTCTGTGATTTTTTGAACCATTCTTTAGAGTCTTACAATAGACTTTCAGTAACTTACTACATTCTGTATGAGGTTCAACAAAAGAATAGAGAAAAATTTCTTTGGTTTATTTTCAAAACATTTTTAAAAGAGGGATAACACTTTCTTATATAGTTCTACTTTTTAATTCACCAC
This sequence comes from Pelecanus crispus, assembly GCF_030463565.1. Classification (NCBI taxonomy): domain Eukaryota; kingdom Metazoa; phylum Chordata; class Aves; order Pelecaniformes; family Pelecanidae; genus Pelecanus; species Pelecanus crispus. The sequence continues at coordinate 8,931,046 of NC_134646.1, forward strand.
TGCTACGATATAATGCCCTTTTTTACTAGCATATCTAGAATCGGTATTAAAATGAATATTTAAATATAGTCTGTAGCACTATTAAAGTCATAAATTTTAAGCAAAATAAGAGTTTGGAACTGTCATGACTATAGTTGAGCAAATAATTGGAAATATTTGTCACAAATTATTGTTTCAATAGCTTCTGGAGTGAGTCATTGTCACAGCCTTACTTGCAATCTTCCATGCTAATTCTCTTTGTTTGCATGAACCCTGGCACATGACTACTTTTCAGTCAAATCATTCATGTACACAGATCACGTCAGCTGCAACTAAATTCATACCGCGGTTCAAGTATTTTCATAATTCTTTTTGGAGCTGCTGGTTCTCTGCTTTGAAGGCTTCAGATACTACAGTTGCACTCCATGACTTGGGAAACCAATGATGAAACATGAAGAATGAAGAAGGAAGACCCATGAAAGCTGGCAAAAGCCCCAGTTCATTGCTGAAGCTCCATCTGAGTTTCTCATCTCAATGCTTCGTTAAGCAACTCCAGCCAGAGCTGTCCTGGCTTTAGGGGGTAGATTGCCTGGTGAGCCCACTCACCTGCTTGGAGCTCGAAGTACCTCTGGACATTAGGATTCACATGGATTAGACATACCAGTGCTCATCAAACCAGTATTTAAATATTTATGGGGAGGGAACTCCTCGCAGAGTCCTGGCAGCAGACACCTGCCTTTTTCAATATGTAAAAGCTAATAAATGTTTCTGCCTGCGTTGCTACATCTGCTTTCAACTGGCACAGTTAGTGTTATGTTTTGAAACGCCACATAGTCATTGTCCTTTGGGGGCTATATTTTTCGGCGCCATCTATTTAATGAAATGAAGAGCTACATCTTCATTTGCTGTAACGTAGTATAGACAGTTAAAGAGAAGAGCTATACCAATTTCTGCAAGCACAAGCAAACGGCAGCTTCGCATTTCAGCATCGCTTCCTTGATGCCAAAAGGGCTGCTTCTCCTTAACACAGGTTTTAAAAAAAGCTGATATAAAATCACTACTGTGAAACATGTCTACTTTTTAAAGAATATGCTTTAAAATGTAGTCCTTGGTTTCTGTTTGGAAAATTGCAAGGGATTTGCTTCAGGATGCAGTTTTACAACTGAAACACAAGTGTTGCCTTAAAGATACAAGCAAGGATAATTTTCAAACAAGCTATCTTTAAAACAATTCTATCATCTTTTGTGTTAATCTTGTCATGGAAAGTGTTTGACTAAACCTGTCCTGCCTAAGAATCTCTATTGTTTTTAACCTAAAAATATTTTACTACTGTTTTTCTAAGAGCAATTATTAAAAGTGCAATCTCCTATCCCCTTAAATGGAAGTGAAGGAAGAAAGCATGAGTCAAAAGCTATTAAAAAGCAACATTTAAATTGTTTGAGAATAAAAGAGTTAGAGGCTCCCTGTTTTATTGACTGGTCTGTATTACGACTATGTACACATTGATACGTTAAACCTGTTCACAGGCATTGTAGGAGTAGCTGTTATTTATAGATTTTTGCTTCTAAAAAGGTCATTATTTTATGTTTTATTGAAGATGCTTTAGTTCAAAATTGTCTTATAAAACTCTATATTATGGATTCATAAAATAGCAGTAAAAATATTCTTCTTGATGTAACTTGATAAACTGTAAAAAGTTTTAACCTACAAGTAATTTTTAAGGTTTGGGGTGGGCGACTTAGCAGAAAAAAAAAAAAAAATTCACAGATATCTTTTATTTATAGGATTTGCTAGAACATTCTACTATATTTCCAGGGTGTAAGGTACCCAAAGGCTAAGCAACACTGAAAATGTACTGTAATGAGCTATCCTAAATGTGGAAACAGAAAGTTTAATTAATTTGATAGATTTTTTTTTCATTTATAATTTGAATAAATTTTTTATCTCTTTCTCTTTAAAGGGAAGTACAAAGATTTCTGGTAAATAGTGGTTTCAGGAGTTTTCTTTTTTCATGGCACATTTTGCTTGCAAACGCAAAGACCAGAGTGGGAGGACAGCAAGTCTTTTTTTATAATATGTGTCTGGATAGCAAGTTAGGAAGGTGGACAGCAATCCACTTGCATAAACAGTATTATTGTACAAACATAGGGTACCAATGGAATCTCAGTTCAGTTTATTTTCAAGATTTATGCAACTTAATATCTAGATAACTGCTTTAGATTTTAAAGAAAACTGTGCAAGTGATCTTCTGACTTGTGTTTGCAACATATTCTTTTCAGCCTAAAAAGTAGGTTGCCAAGCTAGTTTTATGCAATGATGTTTAGGTTTTTTTCCTACGCACAGGTTCATTCTTTCTAGACTTAGTAGGATTCCTGGAAATTGGGTATTGTGCTGTGTTAGAAATGTAAATATAAAATAATGTTATGAAAATATAAATGCCTTGTAAATATATAACTACATACATACCTGTGTATGCCTCTGTGTGCGCATGATTTACTACAATAAACTGTATATACCAGAGTAAGAGCAAGAGGCTGATAGTCTGTTACGGTTAGATACTGTTATTCTGTTACAATAATTCAGACTAGATTAATTTTAAGAATATTTTAATTATTTCAAGAAGATAATTCAAGACATACCATAATTTAATACTCTCAAAAACATTCTTAATCTCTTTTTTCCTAGCTTATTACTTACTAGTGTTTCACAAAACAAATTATACTCCATCTTTGCCCAGATTTGGGGCTCTTTTTTGACAGTGTAATACTGCCATTCTTTTTCTTTTTAAAAGAAAAAAAGACATTTCCTGCCAAAGGATTTTCCTTTTAATTCTTCCCTTTTCCACATAAAGCCTTGTCTTACAGATGTGGGACTTACTATCAGTACATGTTCACATCGGACTAGGGACATTGATGATGATAGTAATACAAAGACTAATGAGAGAAAGACTAATGAGAGAAAGAATCACTACTAAGAGAGTATTTTACAGTTTGAAAATATTGTTCAGATGTTGAACTAGTCTCATCTCTGGAATAACTTTTCCTTTTTCACTGTTATTACATCAGGGAACTTTATCCCTGATGCAATCCTTTTATGTCTTAGTTAATAAAGCTTCATGGCTTTCCTTTTATGTGTCTATAGTAACTTCTCCTTCCTACAGACATAAATCATCTCCAACCTTATCTCCCCTTTTATTTATAACTGCAGGAACACTTGTTCTGCAATTTTGCAGTGTCACTTCAAATGTTGTATTGTGGCTTTAAAGGAGCAAGTAGCAACAAAACCCTCTGTTTCTGAACATTAGGTATGAAGTTTGTTCATATAAAGAACTTGCATCTTTTTTTCTTGGCTCTCGCTTACTACTGGTTTCTTAGGAGCAGTGGGTGGAAGGGAGATGAGGGGACAGATAAGGAGGTGGTTTAAAGTTTTATGTGCAACTTAGGACTTTCATAATGCCTAAGCAATTATCGTCTCTGAAAGGACCCCAGATTTTGACAGACCTGTATCACCTTTACTGAAAGCAACGCACCCTTGCTGCAAAGGCGGCCAGCAGCCCCCTGGGCTGAATTAGGCAGAGCACTGCCAGAGTTGCCAGCAGGTGAAGGGGAAGGTTGAGCCTTCCTTTCTGCCCAGTCCTAGTGAGACACATCAGGAGTGCTGGGTCCACTGCAGGGCTCCCCGGCACAGGAGAAAGAAGGACATAATGGAGCAAGTCCCATGCAGGGCCACAGAGATGATGAAGGGACTGGAGCATCTTCCTTATGAGAGGCTGAGAGAGCTGGGACTGATGAGCTGGGAGGAGAGAAGGCTCAGGGGATCTTACCAATACCTAATGGGGGAGTCGTTAGAAGACAGATCCAGATTCTTCTTGCTGGTGCCCAGTGACAGGCCAAGAGGCAACAGGCACAAACCGAAGCACAGGAGGTTCCCTCTGAGCAAAAGAAAAAACTTTTTTAATATGAGGGTGATCAAACAGTAGCACAGGTTTCCCAGCGAGGTGGTAGGGTCTCCATCCTTGGAGATATTCAAAACCCAACCGGACATGGTCCTGAGCAACCTGTTCTAGCTGCACCTCCTTGAGCAGGGGGATTGGACTAGAAAATCTCCAGTGGTGCCTGTGAACCTTAGCCACCCTGTGATGCCTGCCATTCTGTGAAAGAAAACACTGCCCAGGCCACAAAAATTTTGCAGAGGTGTCCTCCCACACCATTTGGCTTCATCAGTTCTTCTCAGCCCTGATGGGATGGGACCATCTCCAAGAGCAGGGGGAGGCAGTCTCTTCTTCCCTGATCATGGCTTCTTGGGCTGCTTCCCCTCGGAGATAACTAACCAAGGCCTTCATCCTGCAAGTACTTATGCGTGCGATAAGCTATCACAGGAGATATTCCACTAAAGCTAGTAATGTTACTGATGTGGTTAGAGCTCAAACATATGCAAGCGTGCAGAAGATAAGGCCTCTAAATAACTTTTTTTGAGTTGTGCTGGTGTCTTTGGTGGTAGGAACATTTGACTGCTGGAATGCAGAAAATACCATCTCATTTCACTGTTCAGCAGCCATCAGATGCCGATAACACTATCACTCCGGTGAATCCAGCACCATCTCAACCTTCTGTAACTTCAGCTATTTGAAAGTTTTGAGTTTCAGGTCAGCTGTAAATCTCCAGTCAAACAATCACCATCAGGTGCTGAAGAAACAAGAGAAGGTTTCAAAGCCTTTCTGGTCCCAGGGCATCCGGCATACCGAAAGGAAAGGCGTACATAGAATAGCTATGGACTTCCTGCTGTTATTTAAAAAAGCCCTTCAACTGTCAAGCACGAAAGAAGTAAGCTATTGTACTAGCCAGCACTCTCACCTCCCAGGGGGAAGAAATATTTCAGAGCTTCATTACATCTCCAGATATAAAATTAGCAGAGTCCCCACTAAAATACTTGCCTTTCTTAATTTAATCCTTCGAAGCAGTCAAAGCTGAAAATGATGCCAATGCTTCTTGCTGTGGGGGAAAAAAAAAAAAAAATATCTGAGTCCCTTCATCTGTGAAATCATTGATTACTTCTTTCTGGTTATTAAAGAAAAAGAATCATCAATATAAAGCATTGTAATTTTAAGTGAAATATTTTTTTGAAATTCATTATAAATGAGCTTTCATGAGTGCACCTATGATCTTAGGATCCTTAAGCAGTGGCTGGAAGCAGTTAACCTATCCTACCTATTGCACTGTTTCAGTACTTTCATGTACTGAAATAAGAAGTGACTCTGATATTTCATATACCTTATATATTCGCATCTCAGTTACTGAGATATATGATAAAGGAAGTAAAATATAACTTAAGGAAAGTCTGTAGAATGTCATTTTCGGAACAAGGAAGACTTCTCCAGTCACAGTGGTTTGAATGGTAGTAGCTCCTCTTAGATACTACTCATATGTTTACACTTTTCTGTTTGGTAGCACAGAAAGCTAGACTGCAGACTTTTCCAATACAGCATAAAAACTGCTGTATAAAAACTGCATATAAAAAAAATAGCTGTTGGGCACTAGCCAAGATCAGACAGTAAATTATGGGCAAAACTAGATATAGTACCTAAATATGATCCATTTTAGTTACTGGCTCACGAAGGGACAGCTGGAGACATGCGGAATTCCCTTTATTAGACTGCTGAATAATTCTTGGTCCTGTGTGCCACTCTGGGCAACATTTAGGAGGAATAAAGACAGTGAGGTCAATATTTAGCTCATTTAGCTTTTTATGTAGTTGAATATAAATATCTCATTATTATGTCACTTTTTTCAGTTTCCATTGCTGTCATAACTCATTGCTTTACAACATGTGGAAGCCAAACTAAAAGGATGAGAGTACTTTTTCTCTTCTTTTCATTAGCTTTTTTTTAACCTGAAGATTTGTTCTTTACAGAAAAAGAATAACGCGTAAGAAGAGCCATGCCAATTATCAGCACAAATTTTGCCTGTACGGGTGCGAGCTCTAGCCAAATCTCTTGCATGAAAAAATGTGTCTGTTTAAGTTCCAGAGCAAGAAGAAAATTACTGACTAGGTCCCTCTCCTTCAGAGATCATTGGTCTCCTGTTATAAGAGATTTTCAGAAACAGAGCGTGAGGCTGTAACAAAGTCAGTAAAGGCTACCTGAATAGGAAGTTATCAGCCGTCACTTGATAATTTAAACGATCCATCAGCTGAAGTTGCTTTATTTGCAGTTGTCCAGTTTTCCTTCAACCACTTGCTGCTAACAACCCCGTAAATGTTTGGCATATGTTTGAAATATCTTGTCTGTTTTTTTTTTTAAAAAGAAACCCCTCCACTGAAATTTTGCTGTTTAATGGTTCTTGGATTACCCGTATGTTAAATCATGTCACCTATATTTAGCTGTAAATCCTAAATTAATTGGAAAAACTCCACAACAGTGCCTGATGTTCTGCTGTACAGCTTAGCAGTGATGCTAGACTAATTCAAAAGCTCCTTTAAAAGAACTGTGGCACGCTTCCAAGAAAAAAAGGAGTAAAAGAAAAGCAGCCTGCTAACTGTATGATATTAAGAGTTAAGCCACTGTTAAAGAGAATTAAAATCATGGACTCGAGTTCTACAAACAATCACACACGTGCTTCACTTTAAACATGTCAGTAGTGCTGTTGACTTCGGTGAGCCTCCTTGCATCGCTTAGAGGCACTGAAATATTATATACATGCCAGAGAAAACTCTTACTGAGCTTTTTCCTTTAGCACTGGTCCTCCCATTTCTACTGATGTGCGTGCAACACAATCTGGGCAATTAATGATGGGATGCTAAAAATCCCCTCTGCCAGCTGAAAGCACTGAAACCCCACTCAAAAACTTAGAGAAATTCTATTATAGTAGACAGGAGCATCTGCTTTCAAAATGAGCTTTTCTACCCAGAAGGCTATAGAGCTGAGTAAAGAATATCCCAGCCTTTTCATTCCACATACACTTTCTATTATTTATGATCCTAATTCATTGTGATGCTTCACGTTAATGCAAGTGTATTACTTTCTCTGTGTATAATAGATTCATAAATATTTGTATACAAATTTATATATATTAAACATCCTGTAGGTAGAGACATACATTTCCTTATGTCAAAATGGCACACACATGCTCTCTTCTATTTTTTTTTTAAGTTAACATGAAAATATTGGGCAATTTAAGTGACTGAAACAATTTCAATCATGTCTGATTGAATGGCTGCCCACCCCTTCATGTGGAAATAAAAGCTTTTGTTAAAGTACAGATAAATTACTTCACTTAAACTCTGGGAAAAAAATTGATTTTGGCTGTGCATTTGTTCATTAGTTCCAGATGTACACTATTAACTGTCCATAGCTGGTTTTACTAATAAATCATGCCTGAAGGATTTTGTTTTGCCAGATGGCAGGAGAGGAGTGCTCTTGTTTGTTTTGTTGCTGTTGTTGTTGTTGTTGTTTTATCACAGTTGATTTATTTGTTTTTGTTTTGTTTTCTACTTGGGACCTTCTGGCAATAATAATAAAATATTCTGTTTTTAGAAGAGAAGTGTACGTTGTACTGAGAACCTATGGCTTACAGAACAGAATGTGCAGACCTTGTGGATGGGAAAACTAAAAATGGACAAAAAAAGTTCACAAACTGTTCAGCTGTTTTGTTAACACCTACCTAGTATCTGAGGCAAAAACATACATAGATACACATATGTTATTTAATGCACATGCAAGAGCAGACATTCTCCAGCTGGCCTGCAACTGCATTTAGTAGAAAACCCAAATGTCATCCCCTCCTCACTCTTATCTTCTATGCAAGAAGGGACAGAGGGACCTCTCTCATAATTTTACATTTTTTTCTAGCTGGGTGATGTATAAAGGGAACTCATCTATCCTGTTGTCCCATATAAATCCCAAACAGCATCAGCTATGTTGTCTGAGCCATCTGTCCATGGAAAGACAGTCTCATTTCTCTTTCTGAAAATGTTAAGGATGTAAGGAACTCTTATCTCCTGCAAAATGCTTAAGCAACTATTTCAAGGAATTTGCAGTCCTAGTGATAGCAGTAAGAGAGAAAGCGCTGCAACATCTTGCAGAATTGGACTTTATGTCAGTCTATGCACATTAATTGTAACCTATCTTGTCTTTTCAATAATAAACTGTTTCATAGGATGGAGTGGATTTCTCATAAAGGATACTAGACAAAAAGAATCCTTATGTTTACAGCATTTTTTACATGTATAGTAATATTACACATACATCATGTGGTTATACAATGTATTTATTACCCCAGATTATTAAATAAAACCTGCCAGTTGGGATGCTTAGAAGGTATTGGACAGAATTATTTCTACTTTGCAACAGACAACACTGTGATGTTTCCTAATATACACAATTTTTATGACAACCACCTGTGTTCTAACTGAATTCTTTTCCAGAGCTAAAGTCATAATTTTAACGAAACCTTCTGTTCCCCTGGAAACACACATTTTTGAACATTTTGTGACATATTTACAACTTTGGTGGTGTTTATTTTCCTCCTCTTTGTTGACTGTACAAAGAATCTGTTAGTTTTTCACTCTCTTGCCTCTATTATACTGGCACCAATAATTAATAGACCATTTAATGAATTCTCAATGTATATGGAACACATTGACCATGACAACTGTTTCTACTCCCCTCCATTTCTAAGCTCCCAAGACCTCCCCTGCACACATTCTGCCTAAAGACCCCAGTAATATGGAAGTAGAATCTGAGCAAAGGTGCTTTAATTCCTATTTTCCTTTGTTGAAGGCCATTATACTTTGACACAACTTATTCTATAGCATTAAGGTGGTCCTTACAAGTAGTGTTTGGCTGGCAGTAGAGCTGCATTTCTGTGATGATGCAATACAAAACTGCTTCTGGGGCTGAAATTTGTCCTTGCAGTCATGTGTAAAATGTAAGCAGCATCAGCAATGCTGAAGATCTGCATGTCCTGTGTAGACCCTGGATGTCCCTGCTTGAATCAGCTGGCTTAATGCTTCCTCTAGCTGCCGTGAGCTGTAAAAAGCTGAAAGCTGCTGTCGTGTTGTTTCATGTATAGAACAAACAGTTGAGGTCTTCATGTCAGTGAGAAAGACCAGTTTTCAGTCACAATGTCTCATGTTTCATGCTTTTTAATAAGACTCCATACCAAAGAGAATAGAGCTGCTTTAGACATAATTTAGAAGCTTTGGGATGGCATAAATTATGGCAAATTCAAGTAGTCCAAAGAGCAAAGCTCTTATCCAGAATTGCCAAAGGACCATATGCTCTGGCCTCGCTCCTCTCTGTGACTTTCCTGAGAGTAGGATGATGCATATGCTAAGGAGAAAGGGCTCTTCTGAAAGCAGCCTTACCAAAGTAGCCTCAAATCTCCTTCCCAGAGCCCTCTCATGGCTACTGCGTTGACGTGTTTACAGAGCCCATCATGCTGGGGGTTAACAGTAGGCAAAGACTGCACACATGCAGCTATGAGAGAAAGGGAGCTGGGCAGGTTAAGCTACAAGTACAACTTGCAGAAAGTGAGCAGCATGAACCCTGCCTGCCTTGTTATTAAAAAAAAAAAAAAAAAAAAAAAAAAAAAGTTAAAACACTTTGTTGTAATCCAGACTATCCATGAAAGAATGAGCAGAGATGTATGGGAAATTAAACGTATTACAAAAAGAACAGTCTGCTCTGCAAAAGTTGGCTAAGGCTGGAGACATTAATACAGTGATATTTTTCTGATGGAAAATTCTTCTGTCTTATCTTTTCCTGAACTCTTTGATTAAAACAGTAAAAAGAAATAAAAGTGAGTATGTTAACTTGCTGGGATCATTGGGAAAACAACTTTTTTTCCTGAGAACAACACCACACTCCTAGTATTCATTTATCTTTTAGGACTGCTTCTAAAAATAACAGGTGTTGACTATTCCGGCAGCCTATGTCAAATACTGAGATAGGTATAAACAGGTCTCCAGATTGCTCAAGGACCATGGTTGATATATCATACAAGTATGATTGGTTTCACCTTTAGAAGCAAAAACTTGAGGCAGGATAAAGGGAAGTAAGACTTGCTATATCTTTCATAATTTGCTGAGTTGCTTAGCTCTACTGTCCACGCATGGACAGTTGTGGTGTTTGGCTCTCCTACTCTCCCAAGCTGTAGTTTGGCCTCAACCTTGAGTTTCAGGGATTTTGACATGTCATTGTTTATCACCCTACTTTATGCAGCAAGGAAACATATTTACAGCCTCCTGACCCTTTGCATTGTGTCTCTAAGTACAACATATAAATTTACATGCATACCAGGAATCCCTATGCATCTAGTGAAATCCACATGTAACTTTCTGTGCCCATATTCCATCATATTTTTACATGAACATATGGCTTTTATAACAGATCCTGCTCATAATTTGAGGCCCTCCTTTTTCTGTGATCCAGCCATGGAATGGATTTTTCATTAATAGGGCCCTAAGACTTTACACTTGACTTTGGAAAAAGAGCAGGCACTGGTGCCAAGTTTTGAACTCTGTGCTCATTATAATGCAGTCTGTTGTGTCACACACATTCAAAAATGTAATTCCGGGAGAAACCAAAGTCCAGATCCTCAAATGGGCCTCGGCTGGCAGCAGGCTTTACGGCACATTTGACAGCAGTGGTCCTGGGCACGTTGCTGGGGATAACTGATGGCTCAGAGCTGATATGTCAGCGTGCAAGAGGTGGAACTTGGGAATTCCTTCACCCAAATAAGTAGCATGCTATGACGCATGCATGCTTTGGCAAAGTGCCTTAGTTTTAATCATTTAGCACAAAGAACTTCCTTTTTGTCTCAGGTTTCATTCAGCTGTCTTCTAGCTCTCTTTATTGTAACAGACTGCTACCCATCAATGCCCAGTCCTAGTAGAAAGGCACGTTCCCATAGCAAGAGTGACCTTACTTTTTATTTCAAATAGATCTGCATGTGCTATAATTCAAAGAAACCAGGAAAATACTAGCTTATATACTTCCACTATACACTTTATAGACTGGAAAAATAACCAGGGGAATACTACCAAGTGACTATCACTAGTACCTTGAATTGTCATTACACCTTCCATCACAGGACCTTTTGACCTCCAGAGAAATATCAATAAAGTCTCTTTTCAAGTGCATGACATTTTCATGAAGCACCTGTGTTCATCTTTAACATTAAGTAGGTATCGATACACCTTTGTGGAAAGCCTGTCACCTATACTTTCAGAATAAGTACCAGTCAAAGGCTCTTACAGAGGCAACTTGAAATATGAAGAGTTAAGAAACGGACAGGAAATCTGTTGGCACAGCCAAGGTAATTCTTACCCAGGCCAGCCTACAGTTACCCTGCATTGCTGTTGGTTTAGATGAAACTTTTTTATATAATTGAATAGTTAAATAGCTTTTTACAGGGTGGATGTACTGCTGATTTTAGAGGACTGTGCAGTGCCTGAGATGTGGGACATCATGAGATAAACAAACATGTAGATGATAAATTATGAGGAAGGCCTATATCCCCTTTTAGGTACCTAATAAAGCTGTGCCTGGATTTTGTGTTGGAACTGGCCATCCTTCTGCAAGTATTTTGTGAGAAAACCATTTAAAAAGCATTTCTCCTTTACGTTTTGGAAAAAGGGCTGAACTGACAGCTCCCAAAGTTGAAACCAATTGGCAAATCATAAAAAGTTTGGGCATTACGCATTAAGGCTTTACTGCACCAACCTGTCAATGCTTTGAATGCTGCCTCAGAGGGACCATTCCCAGAAGTGAGAGAGGCAATATCTTGGATCACCCTGGAGATGGTAGAGTGCCAATCAGTGCTAATTGTAGTGATGGTTTATTTCACGTACACTCCCTAACTACCAGCCAGCAACGAGGCCAAAACTATCAACTTGTTTAATTCAGCCTTTATTATCTGTTTATCATTATATGCATTTACAAGGTATGCATCATTGCCACATCTGGACACACTTTGCAATTACATGGACCAGAACTGAATCCACTGGCACTGTTAATATTGTTAAGCATTTATTATATTCCAGCATTGTTTCTATTGTCTTGTACATAGTCTGAAACCACTGGAAAGACAGACTTTCTCCCAGGGAGCTTAAAGTATAGACAAGCAAATTTTTCTGAATAGCAGAGCAATAGCATTATGGGGTTCGGTCCCGGCTTTTTTCCTGACTTTTAGTATTAATAAAAACACAATTCAAATGAATGAATTTACTCTGTGAAGATGAAGGCCAAAAAAGACTCTGCCTTTGTGTAAGGTTGACAATGGAACATTTCTTCTAATACTTACATGGCACTGATTCCCCGAAAGAAGTCCATATGTCAGGCATCAGAAGTATCTCTCTGTAATGTACATTCTTTTAGAGAAGACAAACTTTGATACATACAACTAACTGATATTTCAGTTTACCTCCAGGAATTTCTGTTTATGTTTCTGAGTGGCTCCTGAGTTTCACATATTCTGAGAACTATGAAATTATACTGCCTGTAGCTGTGGAGTTATGGAGCTCTGAAATCAAATGCACACTGTTCCTAGCTACCTAGGATCCAATTTCATTACTTTATTGAAAACTTACGTCAGGACTTGCATCAGTTTCTGGTATTTTCCAGTGAATATGGGGAATGCTCTACATAAAATATTTCAGAGTGTTGGTATGGCTGATGCATGTTGTGGGTGCAGGCTGGGAAGGAAAAGCCAAAATGCTGTTCTGTGTGGTAGACAGAGAAGTAAAAAAGAAGTGAACAACTGTCAGATGTAGGATTTCAAGGCTGAAGTCAGGCAGCACTGATGAGGGTAGGTCTTGCTGAACATACTTTAAAACTTCTGTTGAAATGAAAAAGTTTTATTAGATTTTATTGTTTCATGGTGTGTGATGTCACTAGAAATCTTGGATGGGAGTATAAACTGATTTCTTTAAATTTTGAGAATAATTTTTTCCTTATGCATTAGCCATTTTTAACTGGATACCATCTTGGATTACACACATTTGGACATGTAACTAATTTTACACCCCTATACTTACATCCCAGTAAAGCATTTTTACATTGCAATTTTAGAGCCTCACATAGAGCAGGATCTCACTGCTAAGGTTCATTTGCTGTCCTCAGAAAGCACTTAAACGTGTTCTCTTTAAGTACATCGGTATGTCTCACAATTCCCTTTAAGCCAAACCAAATAATATTTTATTATTTTAAGATTAAAAAGGAAAACAAAACTCAAACCTGCTGTGTTTTTCATTAACTTACAAGAATCTAAAATAAAGATAATAGATTTAAGCCAATCCATAGGATGTGCTTTTGTCCTCTGAAATTTTCAGTTAATATCATGAATTGCAAATGGAAAGCTGATATTGGAGGCTGAAGCATGTTCTAATATTATCTTGTAAATGTGGCAGCCACTGTGCCCCAAGTTTCCTCTATCCTTTACGCTGGCCTGCATTGTGAAAGGAAGATTACGGTAGTGTAGCAATTAAGAAATTCAGAGGCTTGGGTCATCTTCTTCACTGTTAGGTGCAGAGGAAGCTCCCATTTATCTCCTATTGAAAAGAAGTTCCTAAACATCTCTAGAAGTGTTTGGAAAGACATGGGTTATCCCATCCATTTAGTACCTTTTTGCTACAGGGTTTCAGTTCTTGAATTGTTTTGAAAATGGTAACAAATAGCTGTGATTTGCCTGATTTTCATTGTCACTTTAATCACAAGGAATAATTTGTAAAGAGGGTGAGAAGGTTGCTCCTTTTTGTATAGCTCTTTTCTTATGCCAAACATATGCATGACTGAATCTCTTTAAACTCTGCTTAAAAAAAAAAAAAAAAAAAGATGTACATCAGTTCTATAAAATTGATGTCCACAATAAAAAAACCTTCTGTATGCTTATGCTTAGGATAAATCTTGTTAGTAATGTCCTGAGAATAACAGGAAAAAAGTGAAACGGATGTGCAAGTCCAAGTGTTTTGTATCACATAATATGAGTAGACAGATAGACACACACAGGTACACATACTCAGAGACATACACATTTACAACCACGTGAGACTTTCAAAGGCTCAGTTGAACAAGCATAATTCTGCGTAACATAGCAAAACTTCTGGACACATTCTGCTTTCCAGAAATCCAGCTGACTCTGGTATTTTGTTAGTGGGAAGTGACTGCAAGTAGGGGACTTGAATAAATATTTATTTATGTACAATTATGTCATCTGCTGGATGCGCCCTTATTTTTCTGGCAAAAGGACTGATTAAATGGAAAGAGTAAAATGCATGAATGAATGTATGACCTGTCACTGTTTTGTTTTTCTTGCAGTGAAACAAGAAGGCAGTGGCACAGAAACCCTCACCCACATCATGTAAATGTTCCACAGGGCCTTGGTCTTACCATTGCCATCTGTATGTCCCCCATCTTAATTTTTTTCCTCAAAAATGGATTAAGCTGAAATAGCTCATTTTATGTATATATTTATAAATACATATATGATATTTTTTGTTATTGCAACCTTTCCTTATTAAATGTACTCTAGAATTGGGCAAAATGTGTTGTTTATTAAAGCCATATTTTGCTAATAACATTTTGCAAGAGTTCAGATTACACAGAGCACTATTCTTTACTCCTTTTTAAGGAGGTGCTGTAATTTTGGAAAGCAATGTATGCCCCGTTTGAAGCCTGGGTTGCTATGGCAAATTCACATTTCAATTCAATCATGTAGTAAATAACAACATAAAATTGTGTGCAAATGGCCAAAGTGAAGGTTAAATAAGCCTCACAAGAACCCTTAACTTGGGGCAAGATGGTTTTTTTTCTGCCAAGCCTTACAATTCCTGTGGCTGTTTCCCGTACAGCCTCCATGTGTATCACGTGCACTTTTAACTGCATTTTCATCCTCTTGGTTGTTCTGAACTTCTTGGCTCGTGGACAGTTTCTGGATAAGTTACAAAGGAAGATTCTTGGGCCTTGATAAAGATGAGTTTTATGAAGAGGTAGACTCCAGACACCATCCAAACCAGCTGAATACTTTCAGGTACTACCTAATAGCTCTATACGTAGTCAAGTAATTACTCTCCGCTGATACATGACATAGATGAGTGCTGTGGGGTAGAAGGAAGCACTCCAAAACCCATCAGCTCCAGTAAAACCAGAGCTGCTTACAACAGAGCCAGCCTGTCCCACCTCTTCACGAATTTACCGTTCGGGACAAGCACATTTTACTTGGTCCTGCCCCAGTCTAATGCGACACTGGAGGAATCTTTGTCTTCTACAATTGAGAAGAGACTTGTGGTGTTTAAAAAGCAATCAGTAATAATACAAGAGATCTCCAAGGACATTAGCTTATTTACTCTCCTTGTGCCATAGGTCATCTTGTTTCAGCATGCTTTTTTTTTTGTTTTGTTTCTTTGTCAATATTTAGCACATATCAGAGAAAACAATGATAGTTTGCAGATAGTGTCATATTCATAGAATAACAAAAAAATGTGTGTTATTGTATGGCAAATATAAATATACTCAGAAGAGGGAACAGATCATACTAATCACTCTTGGCCTGCCTGCAAGACATCAGAGATGAGAAGGCAGAAATTTGATTGTGAAAAAATGTGGCTCCGGGTCTCCAGTGCCTTCACCCCTGTGGGCTTTTGTGCTCCTATCATAAATGCAGTTATTTTATACTAACAGCTCAAAGCTAGAGAAGGAGGAAATTTTTTTTCTAAAACAACGCAATTAAGTTACCAATGGATTATAGGAATAAAAACAGCAAATCACACATCAGCAAAAAATTCTAAGTTAGCAGAGAAATGAATTAGCTGATCTAATTTACTGATTTCTAAGGCTGAGATCACCTCATACACTTCTGCACAGCCAAAAGATTGAGTCTGAAGGGCTCTTTTCAGAAGACAATGCCCGGAAACACCAGGTTACATTCTTTGCTCCCTCTGCTTTTCTTTCTCATTCTCTCTCTTTTTCTGTCTTTTGGGTTTGTATTCCCAACAGGGAGCTGGAGCTGCAGGGGCTCTTTCCTGGGCTGCTGGGCACAAGAGCAGTCCCCTTGGGAAAGCCACAAGGGATGAGCTGAGTGCAGGGCTTGACCTCCCACCTCCTCCTGTCTGGCCCAATCTGAGTTGCTCTATGATCCTGCTCCTTCAGAGAGGTTTCCCAGGCTAAATAAATAATGCAGATATTGGCCACAGAGCTGCAGAGATGGTGGTAGCCCAGAGTTTCTGTCTTTTGGGAATGATGATATTTTGAGACCTCTGTTTACAGTGTACTGGAATAAAACACTGTACTTAACTTCCTTACATCTTCAATCGCATTTTTAAAGTTGCGCTTCTGGAAGAATGAAATGTGATATCAAAACTAAAATATCTTTAGATTATCTTCCCACAGTTTTCATTTTCTCTCATATTTTACTCTGCCACTGCTAGCCTGTATTAACAAAGAAAAAAAAAAAAAAAGCTGTTCTTTCAAATAATTGTAATGATTTTAATGGTTTAAATTAATTGAAATAATTTTAAATATCATGTGGCATGTGATTTAGAATACCATAACTCATAAATTCTCTCGTTTTTTTTTTTTTAATTGACGTGCAGTTACAATGCTACTTAATGCAGACTGAAATTTGAGTTGTTTCCAGCCCTTGTTGTAACACTTTCAATATGAAGAAAATACACAGAAGTAAAAAAAAAAATTAATTATAATAATGTAGTCAATCTTCACAGTACAGATGGCTCTTCAACCTGATTTTCCACCTGATTTTTTTCTCAGAAACTTCTGCTGTCCTTTTGGTGTTTGCTTTTCAGGAAACAAAGTCCTTTCCAATTACCAAATCACCCCAGCACCAGTTACACTGGGGGTGTTTCCCCATCAAAAATTACAAACTACTATTTCCCCTATCCCTCCTGCCCCATACTTTTGACAACACCGATTTACATAAGGGAGGAAAACTGTATCTAATCTGAGTATTGCCTTGAGAAAGGAGAATAAAATGTTGGGTCATTGCCAGTTCTACTGTCTTGGAACGACCCTTGCTATGAAAGCTCACACCACTAGTATTGCTATAAAAAAATTATCTTCTTAATATTGTCAAGACCTTTTCTCAAATCTTACTGATTTCAGGCTGACTCTCTTCTCTTTAGTAACAATGTTTTTTAAATCTCTGCAGGTTTGACCACCTGCAGAAGCTGCTAGCTATTGAAGCTGTGAAAAATAACAACAAGTAGATTTTATTTCCCGTGATTTAATTCCTAAAATCTTGCACATGTGCTTAACTTAAAGTATGTGTGTATTCTCACTGGAATCAATAGGAATACACAGATGACTAAAGGTAAGCAGATGTGTAAGTTGTAGGATCTGGGTATGAAATTAAGACAAGCTTCAACACGTGAAAGCTGCAACAGAAGGGGAAATCAAAGATGACAGAAGCAATAAACAGTAATAATATTGTGGAGTCAACCTAAGACACATGTATATCATGACCATCATCACACCATATTTCAAATTTAAAAAATAAACGTAAAAACAAATTCCCAATCACAAATAATTTTCTCTTCTTAAGGGGAGATACCTAGAGGCATAGGAGGTAAGTCTTGAGAATGGAGCAAAATGAGGAGAAAGCATGTTTTCAGCCTGTTGAAAGACAGCATTTCAAATAGCAAGCTTACTATGCAATATAGAAAAAAAAACCCAAACTAAACTCAGAATGTTACAGACGTGTATCTCCATAGCAAAGTTGTTATGAAAGCAAAGAGCAATTGGTTGAGAGATGACAAAAAAACCCCAAGAAAAGGTGAATTTGAATTTGTTTTTTGAAACTGAGAACAAGAAACAAGCTCCTCTAGTGCTGCAAACGATGAGTCAGTGGGAGGATCCAGTGAAGGGGTGACCCTAACTGTGGTGGTAAGGACAGCTATGGCAGCTGTATTTGAATGAGCATTAGATAAGTCAGAGAAGAGAAGGTGACCATCATCAAAGCCAGAGATGATAAGGGCATAAGTGAAGGTCCCAGCAATCTGACCAGGGAGCATTAGTCTCAAGAATACCTTAAAAAAATACAGCAGTATATGACTGAGGATGAATATAATGAGAAATCACCAAAACCTTTTCTTTTACTTTGATTTATTTGAAAATTATTCCTTGCCACTCATCTACTCAGCACTTTCAATCTACACATAACATAATCTGAAGGGAAAAAAAAAAAAAAAAGGGAAACAAGAAGTACCGGAAATGTCATTACAATATTCCCTGATCCACAGCTTTATTTTGGATTATGATACTGGCAAGAGTGTTTTACATAAGCATAGCTGGTACCATGCTGGTGTGTCAGAGCCGATGATAAACCTCCCATTGATTCCTTTATGGCAGAATTCTTTCCCTCGAACATCTGAGCTGCATATCTCTATGGAGTCATCCCTTTATTATTATATACATAGCCAAGATTCAGGAAAATATGCAGGCATTTAGTAGGAAGTAAACACATAGGTGTCAATATTCGTTCTAATTATATTTTAATTATATGAATTGTATCTTTGACATTAAGCACCTGTTTAAAGTGATTTTTTTGGCTTAGCATCTATGCTTTTAGAATGATTCTGAGGATGACAGATGACCTGTAAAGACCATGGGGTGACTGGCTTGTGGGTGGCAACTGCGGGTGGTCTGGAAGGGGAAGGAGATAGGAGCTTTGTAAGATTTTTCAAAGGAAAAACACTAAAAGCTAAATTCTCAGCTGTACATTACCTGTGTCTTGAAAATTTTATGCTGACCGTCAGGACAATTTCTTATGTCTCGCACTCAGAAGGAGCTCACAGTACAACTTAGAACAGGGCTTTTGTCCTTAATATTCATTTTGATGTTCACTTTCGTGCAGAGATGGGGCTGAGTCACAGCTTTTGGAGTCATAGCCACAGCAGAAAATCCCTAAAGTTTGAGGGCACTTGGACTGATAGTTTTGGCTCAAATCATCTCTGATCTTCTGTAAACAATTTGGCTTCCCTCCTATTTGTACATATTCCGTGAATGATGTGAATCAGGAAAGAAAATAAGTATGCTAAAATAATCCTTTCCCCCCCTGTTGTGCGTGTGAATGAAACTGAGTCCGTCAGAAAGGAGGGTATCTGCCAGTATCAGCAGGGAGGTTATTATCTTTGTGTATGTTGTTTGCTAGGAAAAATCCCTCTTAAGAACTGTTGTGGTGATACGCACAATTGTGGCAGGATGCATTTGCACTATACACATTTGCATCCGTCTGACTTTTTAATTTCCTGGGTCTCTAAAACCACCCTACACGAACAGTGTGGCACCGCTAAAGAGATTAACTTGAACTGCATTCAGCTTCAGCAGCACAGGGTAGCATTCTTCTGACAACAACGCTGCCAAGCAGTTTCCAGTTTGACACACTCATGGACAGGACCTACGCGACATGGCTGCTGCTGATACCAAAGGTCTGGGCTGGATGACTCAGGACTGTCCTTTCAGTTTGCCCCTTTTATGTCCCCGTGTTGCTTCTGTCTTCCCTTTCCACAGATTTCCACCTGTAAAAAACCAAGAAAAACAAAGGGGAGTCGTGAACAGTGTGTTTTGTAAACTGCCCTATGTCTTAAATTTAACAGAGGTTAGCAAATGGCCAACAGGTGAGAAAGAGGGAGGGAGTGAGAAGGCATGTATTTGTGTCCATGCCTGTTTATTCACATCTGTTCCCGAACTCTTGCTCTTGATTTCATATGAGCACAAACCACAAACAACTGCTGAAGGCTAGAGGAGGAGGAGCACAAAATTAGTGCACGTGAAATCAAGATCAGTCCTTAATACGGGACAGAGCAGAAGGATTCATGAACTCATAAGGAACAGCTTGCAAAGGAAGGGGGAAAAAAGTCAATAATGACAACAATTTTTTTAAAAGAAAGAGCAGGATCCCAAAATAAAAACCCACAGCATTGGTGGTCACTAGTGCTGTGGTTAAGCTGTCATCTGTTGAATCTGGCAGTCTGCACGTCATTCAACAGATAAATACCTTTACCAGAACCCTCCAGACAACGAGAATATACAGTGCACACATTTAAACCAGACTGCTAGGGCTGGGGGAAACTCTGTTGGTGGTCACAGACACCAAAGAATCAGGTATAGGAAATTCTGAGTAAAGCAGACGTATGCTCAGAGGAAAAAATAATGAGAAGCAAACCTTTTTCCCTTCTTATCCAACATTCTGGTAATCCAGGCTGATTGCACGGTAATATAGCCACTCATAAATTTAAGAATACACACAGATTACGTTTGTGTGGCTAAACTGGAAGTGGTCTTTCCTTTCAGGTAGCCACAGAGCCATACAATTTGCTTTGGGAAAGCGGGACATATTTTATCTGCTCTCATCCCAGTTGCTATGAGGAACCACATATGGCTAGAGGTACTGCCTACTCTGCAACCTATTAAGCATGCCACAGCAAAGTGTTTTCAACTGTATGCCACGTGGTGAGTCTCAGCAAAGCAAGAAATGGTGGGATTTTTTGCAGATTATTACATGGGCTCAGAAATCGTGAGCCTGTGCAAACATTAAAAAATACTCAAAATATTTGAACTGGAAAACACACTTATTTGCTGTAATGCCTGTGGATTTCCTAAAAAAATACAGGACCTTCTTTTCCAGTCATCGTCTCAAATGTGAAGTGGAATAATGAAGAAGAATTCTAAACAATTTTATTGTAGCATATTTTCATAGGCTATTTACAGCCGTTTCAGTTTATTCATTTATGAACATTTTGTCTCAGTTTTCAAACAAAAACAAACCTTTCCTGGGGGTAGCTTCATCCAAGTTTTGTCTTCTGCTCCATTGTTCTTTGACATACTCCATGGAAACAGGCATATTGCTGGAATATCCTCCTTTCACATCAGTGCTGGCATACAGTTTCAAGGGCCAGTAATTACGCCTGGGGGTAATTAAGCCTGGGGCTTTTAAAGGGTATTTCTGGGGCACTGCAGCCCCTGACACTCCAGGAGGAATGCTAAGCTTTGGAACAAACCAGCTGAGGGTGTTATTTTTTGCAGACGCTTCTGTGTGACACAGTGCAGCTTGAACACTCTCTCTCCTGTGCATTTGCTGCCAATGCTGTGCCAATGCTCTTTGAGTATATTATCCGGATTTATTACTCAAGTCTCACGTTTTTTCTTTCCCTCTCAGTGGGCTATGACTAGGATTAGCATTTTCTGTGTTATCTGCTGCATACACGTGTAAGGGGACAAGAAAACTAACCTTTCTATAGCCAAGGGCAGAGAATCCTCCACAGACTATTCACTTTTCACAAGATATTCTCCATCATATAATGCAGAAGCAAAGTTATTAAAATGTTACTTCTACAGAATTTTCCAGTTCCTTTTGTTTATTCCTAATCTACATCATCCGGGCCTCCTGCACTTTTGGGTGAGCAGTCAGTTTGTAGTCCAACACATGAATTATCTTCACATGCCAAAGAAAGCTTAGGAATTGCCCAGTCTATTTCAAAACCTAGAAAAAGTAGGAGGTTGTATCTGGCAGCAGCAATATGCATTAAACATTCTCAAAGAAAGCTTTGTTATTAAGGAGAGGCAACCTGTTTGGATCAAGCAGGACCAACATAAATCTTCATTCAGGGCTTAAAGCATACCAGGAACTATTCTGAAATCAAATAATCTTTTTTTCTTTCTTCTTTTTCTTTTACCCCACAAACATTTTTTCCGTATCTTCTAGGTCTCTGTACTTCTAGATTTTAGCCTCTAATGAAATAAAAGACCTCTCCGATTGTCCTTTGGGCTGTATGTATTGAATAAAACAGAATCAAATGAAAACCCATTTTAGTTAGGCATGAGATTGTTCCCAAGAACATTGCACACTTCAAGAGTTGCTTTGGGTTGACCTTCCTGAAGCGGACAACCTCTACGCCTCTGCAGGCAAAGGCTGCGGAACAACTTCTGTTCTCACTACACTAACTTATAAGACTTGAGGCCATTGGCATTTCTCAGATTGCCCACATAACAGAACTGAGCCCTCAGTCACCTTCCCTCTGTCAAATGGCATGCACACGATTACAAACCATAGTAATGAGCCAGACCAGACCTGACTGGACCTTCTTCTAGACATGAAAAGAATTCGTGTAATCATTCCCCTTGTTGTTCCACTTTTGTTTACGTCCATTCTTTTCTCTCCTTGCCATACAGGAGGTTTGGATGCTGTGTTGGAAAGCTTATCCCTACTGTGTATTGTAGAAATCTCTCTGGCTAGTTTTGCAAGAAGCTGCCCATCATGAAGCATTCCTCCCAGAGAGAAGTGATGCAATGTTTTCAAAGAAAGCTCTTGCTCCCAGAGGAGAAAACATAAACAATCCAGATGAACACCAGAGAGCTGCCAATTCTTCTGATACAACCTAGAGTCCCCAGTATTTTGATGGTGGTATTAAGGTCCAGCTCTTAGAACCATATATGACGTGGGAAACTCAGTCTTCATTTATTTATAAATAATTCCCTTCTAACCCTTGGGACCACAGAGAAAAAAAAAAATTAAAACAAGGATTAGAATAGCACAGCAAAGGGGTAAACACCCCCTCCCCCCCCCAAATTCTTAACAGTTGCATGGTTTTTGAACAGTGTAACTTATTAAGGAGTTTCTGACTCACAATCTTGAACTACTTAGTGGTGGCAATGTGCATGCCACATCGATCCCCCCAGATAAAGCAAGGGCCCTACGTGTGCTCAGCCAGGCTTGGGGAGAGCAAGACGCCCTCCCACAGCCCCACGCTGGGGAGGGAATTGCAGATTGCAGCTGGCTGACGCCGCTCATGCCACATGGCTGACTAACCTACCCCTGCAGATGACGCATTAGCAGAGGGAAGAGCTGCTTAAGGAGGTAGGGTTTGGGAATTTTTATTATTAATTATTATTTCAGAGGCAGAATCTGAATAGCAGATGTGCCAAAAAAGAAAAAAATAATTTGAAAAAAATAATTTAAAAAAAATCCTTTGTCTCTTCCTCCAGCTGTATCAGTTTGGTCCAATAAATGCCAGTAGTCCTCTGGGGAAGCCCTTAGACTGTGGCAGCACAACCACGCTACCAGCGACAGGCCATAGACAGTGAATCATGAATTCTCCTGCCCAAAGGGTCAATCCTGAAAATATTTGGGGTAGTAATCTGCTGTTTTGTTGGCTCCGTGGAGAGGAAGGATGAGGTAGGGAAGAGAAGCATGAATTTGGAGATGGTGCCTCACATCTGCCTAAGAATCTGAAATCTATGGAATATTTGGAACCTCTGTGTTTGCAAGGCTCTGGAACGTGGTTAAAATAATATGCAAATTAAAAAACAAAAATCCTGCTGAAGCGTTTGACTGAATGTACCTTCACTGAGCTGAGGCCAGCTGGGAATTTCCTTAAGCCCTAGAATGAAGTGAGGTTTCTGATTCAGATAGCCCACAGTGGAGCAACAATGTTACATCGATTTTATGAGTTTCAATAACTCTGCTTTAATCAGAAAATTAGAAGTAACCAAGAAACCCCCCAAGGCCCGATTTGCTACTCTATAAAACCAGTATTGCACCAGAGTAATATCATGGTTTTCGATGGAGTTATGCTGGCATAAAATTGATGTCAGAGGCGGGTGAATCAAGCCCCAAGACAGCTGTGAATTATTTTCTTTTTATCTGACATTTTAATGTTCAAGTGAAAAAACATGGTGGAGTTGGGAATGAATCCCAAATGCAGTCAACCTGAAAGGCTTGATAGAGAAAGATGTGGTTTTAGTGCTAGTTTAATCATTCAAATACACAGAATATAAGTCTTCCTAACAGAAAACACCACCTAAACAACCTGGCTTCCACAGTTCTTAATAAATTAGCAACCTGTGTTTATGCACTGACATTAGTAAAACTTTGTAGGGTATTACAATGGACAAATCCAAATATTTGGATAAGATTTACTCATTATTATTTCATTTTTCTAAGCACAAAGCTAAAAATATTTACCCTCTGGTATTGGGAATAATTTTAGGGATAAACTGTAATGTAAGCAAAGAATTTAGCGGTACTTTTTCTGTGTTATGTATCTGTAAGAAAATACATAATTGCATTAAATTGAAGAGTGCTATGCTAATTAAAAACAACAAGAAAGAATAGCCTTCACAGTGCAATAAGATTTTAACTTAAGTGAGCCAGTTCAGTTTTGCACAATTTGAAAAATGCCAGTATTGTAATGTTTACTAAATATTTGCAAAATTACATGAAATTGCTTAAAAATGGAAATCTGCTAAATAAGCAGAAAGAAAACATCTGTAAGTAATATAACCTCTGAACATAAAAATATTGACCAGGAGACAAATGTTGCCAAACGTATACATAATTATTGTACTTGATTAGACCCAAGTCTGATGAATCTCATTTAAACTTGCAAATACATTTGAGATCCAATCTGCTCCCACACCACTTTTACATCAAGGGAATCCTATTAACTGGAGTTCAGTGGAGACCTTCTGTTGGTGTATGAGAGAGGGGAAATCAGGCACTCGCCTTATAGTTTGCCAGGAGAGACAGAACCACTTATGATTTCAGTGCCTTAAGTAGAATGAATACAAAAAACCCAAAGTGCAATTTTTACCGCCAGGAATTGTACAACTCAAGCATGCACAATGAAGCAATATGGTATTTTAGTGCCAAAGTAAGTTCACTTAAAATTTCTGAAAAACTACGGTTTGCCAACTCAATGTCTGCTGCATACAACCAGGCAGTGATGAGGGATAAACACAGGAAGGCAAATGGCCCGCTTCCTGTACAAATACTTGACTTCATCTTAAATATTCAGCCGAAATCCCCTTACAGCCTTAATTCAAAACTGAATCTATTACTTTTTTGCTCCATACTTACACGGGGCTTTAACATTTGTGCAACAGTTGGCATTACAGAAGGAGTTAGTCAGAACTGATCCTCAGTGAGCATCAGCATGTCTTAGGGAAGTCCAAAATGGTAGGACTTTTACATGCTTTTTCTGCTCCATACCACTATCAGAACGGCTCAAACTTTTCTACTTAATTTAGGTTTGGGTACCTATTTAGAGCCACATTCATCTGCCAGTGTACACTTTGCAAGACATTTTTCCTAGGGGAGTCCAAAAGCCACCTGAGGTCCCAAGCACCTTGTACATGATGCACAAAGGAAGTTTTGTTCCATATTACATTTACTGAACCGTACAGACAGTAGCACATCACCGACAAATTTTGGTGCTTTGTCCCCAGCTCAAAGTCTCACATACTAAATATCTCTCCGGGAATAAATCTCGGTATCAGCTGCCAATCACTTAGTTTTGACCTGTGCTGTTCATGTATTTTACAGATCAGTTAGTAATTCCTCTATGCTGCAGGTCTTCCACTAAATTGCCATTGTACGTACATCAGTAAGAACAGAGATTAGCCAAGCAGGATTAAAAAGACAAGCTCAGATCTCAGGCTTGTAAATCCAAATATTTCTATGGCACTCTCTCCCTCATCCCCTTGTTCTTTGCCTCTGCTACCTCCCATCCCACAGCATATACCAGCCATGGAGAATCTGGTTCCTAGTCTAGAGCAGACCTCCAAGGGTCAGGAGAGACTTGTTCACCTCAGGAAGAAAATTAAATCAACTCAGTTTGTAAATATGCGGCACACTTCCAAGAAAAAATTCATGCTCACATAACTGACCACCTCACAGGCACACAGTGCTCAGCAGTTTACAAGATGTTGCCGCCAGGAGATTTGGTTGGATGATTACCTATCGCTGCTACCAGTGCTGGGAAAAAAAGCAAACAAGTAAAAAGCCTACATGAAATGTCCAGCTAGAAAAGCCACATGCAGAAAAAACAACATGCACTTACTAATACTTAATTAGACAGAATAATGGAAAGTGTATAGCACTGGTTGTGTGTAGTTGACTCTGGAAATAGGAGAGAAGAGAAAAAGTACTCTACCTTAAAAATATCACATGAATTGCAAAAACAAGTTTTGAAGAAATTTCCTGCAGCAATTTTGGCAGCACATCACTGAGAGAAAAGGTGCTTCCCTCTCTTTACAGTAATTTTGCTGAGGGAGGACTAGAAACAAGAACTTACAGGCAGGAAAACAAATCAAGGGCAAGACTAAACCGCAATTGTTTCAAAATTCTAAGGGAATAGTAACTTAAAGACAAAGCAGAAAGGTCCAAGCATCAAAGTCACTTTATATATTCCTAAACTCTCTTTAGAGCTAGGCAACAAACTTGCTTGAAGAAATGAAGCAATGCAGGCTAAGAAACTGCAGGAACAGAATTATGATTTTGCCAAACAGATTGTGCACTAGCATGTGTCTCTAGGATTTTTTTCTATTGATGTTTTTAGGTGCACAATATGGTCCAAAACGATTGGGGAGGACAGCATTTAAAAGAGAGGGAAAGGAAGGAGGGAAGAATAAAAATTCAACATTACTTAATAGTGTCAATATACAATTGATTCATGTTGAAATACATTCAGCAACATTTCAGCTATAATACTACAGCTATGTAGAGACTATCATATCAACAGAAGAGATGTTAAATTTTTTTATCAACTGTTTCAGAAACCACCATGTCTGCCTTCTTACAATGGATATTTAGATTGACTATCAGACCTCTGTAGTTCTTATTAAAAAAAAGTCTTGCTTGATTGATGATAAACTGTAAATTGCTTTATCTCACTTTCACCAGCAAAGAATAAGAATTAATGTTTCATTCTCTGATGAGTGATTTTTACAATCAACTGTACCATTTTCCTGACCGCAATCCTAGTACCTTGTGGAAAAAGGTTTTTACTACAAGTTTCAGTGTCACAGGAAGTGATGTCTCGTTCTTAATCTAGTTGTCACTGAGCAGATCATGTTCAGAATGCCCACGTTCATTTCCTTGACTTAGACATTTAGCCCACTGGTTAAATTCATTACTTCTCCAGTTACACAACTTGGGTGTGTAATCGTAAAGGAAGTTGTATTTGACTTTTTTAGAACATCCTTTACGGCCTTTGTTCAGATGACATTTCAAAGAAAGCAGGGGATCGAAGATATTCAAACTTTCTTTTCCTTAATCACCTGCCAAATTCTACAGCTTTCATATCTGTTCTCTATGCTTTCTTCGAAAACAATACGATGAACCAACATGTCATATCTCTGTAGACAATGGTGCTACCAAGTTTTGCTATACCCAATTCACCATCACTATTACTTGAACACAGAAAGCTGTTGGCTGGTGAGAGGAAACCACTCTTTGCCTGCTTTTTGTGCTTTAGTGTCCAAAAAGGAAAGAAATGTTCTTTTTACAGCCTTATGAGCCGTTAAACACATATGTCTTGATTAATGTATATATGTTAAGTGGTTCATGTTTTTGGAACAGATTGAGGAGAAGGCCAACTGGTCCTGTCAAGCCAGATACCTAAATTGGAAACAAAATCTCTTTTAACAATTTCAATCCACAGGTCTTTAATTACTAAAAGATTTTTTCAATTTGTCCAGAAAACTCATGTTCAGTCCTCTGGAAACCATTTCGCATGTTCAGAATTGTTTACAGTAAATAAATCATATGCTGGATTAACAGAAAACCCATGTCAAGTTTTAGCTTGAGTCTTTAAGCTTGAGAGTTTACAAAGCGATTCAGCTAACTTTTTTTCTTTTTCTTCATTGCTACCCAAGACCAGTTGAGAGAAGTCAAGTCTCCAGCAAAGACATGAGGGGTAATTTCATTTTGTCACATGAGGAATCCTCCCCAAAAGACTCTAGTTAAGAATCAATAGATCACTTAATCAGTTATATAGGAGACACAAGACCTCAAGTTTTTTTACTTAACCTCTAATTTAGCAAGGGATGTCTCTTATCCTCCTAATTTCAAGTATCCTTGTATATGATTTTCAGTACTATTAATAGTATTACTTAATAATACGTTGACAGACTCTTTTCTCACACGACGCCGAACGAAGTATTTTTCTCAGTAGCACAACCCTTCCTCCCCAAGAGCTTTTATACTTTGTCCAATAGCAACATGAAGACCTCTCATGAGGAATACTTCGATGAGTCCCCTATGTCTAGAGTTTATTGAGCATAGTTTAGCTGACCTGGCAGTAAGTATTCATGAAAAGAATATCCTTATGGCACATGTAATTGTGATAACAATTATCCCCATTACCAATTTCTTCCAATTTAGTAGGATCAGTTGCTTTTGGAATCTGGCAGCTCTTCATATTGCTGAGTTTTTCAGTTATTGAAGTTTTCCAAGTTTGCCATAGATTCATCACCAGGTCAGTAAGAAAATACACTGGAGATAGTATAAAATATGTGCTAACTGAAAAAAAAAATTCTAACTATGTATTAACTTCATCTGGATCTATTTTGACTTTCAGTCATTTTAAAAATTTCAGATGTTGAGTTGTTGAAATTGTCAGCATTAGCCAGACTACTAAATTAAAGTTTCATTCCACACAATAAAATTGAAGCACCATTTCTGAAATTCCAAAATAAAGTCTAACATACATTATCAAAAGCAGTAAAGGTGTTTTTCTTTCCATCATTGTAAACCTAGATTGAAATTAAATACAGTCTGTATTTTTATATACTTAAGTTTATATTATTTTGCACATAAGTAAATTCAGGTTTTTCTTCTTTTTGCTGCTACTATGTTATCACTAATCTAGTATAAAGTTAGTAGCTGTTCTACAAAAGGTAAATAAAATTTCATTTGACATAGAATCCACAATCTGTTGTTTATTTAAAGGCTTTTTCAGTATTGAGGGCTTATTTGTCTCAGCTCTTACCTTGCTTCTTGGCTTTTTGAGTCTTAAGCATGACATGAAACATCACCAAATACAGCTAAATATTTCTTGAATTTTCCATGAGGCATAGGCAGGTCTCTAACTTACTACCTCAGACTCTTCTCCAATGATTTTCTTGGATAGTTTTCCTTCTATTGTTCTTCTTTTTTTATTGTCTTTTTAAAATCTTGGGAAAATGAGCAGCATGCACTTAGAAGGAACCCATACACTGTACATTTGAAGCATATATATTATCTCTAAATTTTTATTCTGTGAAAAAGCCAACTGATCATTACCATAGGGTTTGGGGATCTAGTAGCCTCCTAATGACAAATCTGAGTAGAGACAAAATGACTTAATGAAGGAGGGTGTATATATTTCATTCAGAAAGGCCTTGAGCATAATTTTTTGCAACATGGGTCTTGTGACACTTGTGCAGTCTTCATATAGTCTCAATCCTTTGTTGTGCTCTTGTGTCTGCTCCTCTCATGTGTGCATCAAGTGGCCTCATTATTACTATCATAACTTCCTGCTGTATTTTTGTGTGCAGTGAGCTTCTCTAATACACTAACAAATTCAGAAAGAATTTAAGTGCCCAGATGGGATTTGGCACCTAAGACCAGTACTGAAATCATAAAATACCTGCTCAGCTGCTGCATCTGACTTTCCCAGCACCTGCTTTCTGCATGTAAGCTTCACCAGGTACCTTTGGGATCTGGAGATACATCTGGGTACATCCCCTTTTTGAGCTTTGATCCCTTTGATCATGCCTAAATTCAGTCCAGCAATGTAATTCTCCTGGTTAGTTCCCCTGCAGGGCCTGATGCAGAGGGCTTTTGCGGAAGAAGACCAGTGTGCTTCAAAAGAATTAGGGCACATTTCCTTGCAAAAAGCTATACTTCCTTTTAAATACAGAGAAAGAACACGCATTAATTATTTGGTGTATGTATTACTCATCAGAGCACTTTCTGGTACCTGGAAGACACAGTTCCTGTTTCCTTAACAGTTTGAGAGATTTTGAATCTATGTTGCTCATCTACTTAGGTAGTACTTTATTTACATTCACCTGATCAAGATCTTGTACCAGAGAAAGGGAGAAAGATAGTGAGGTATTTTTGTAGTACATTGTCATAAGACCATCATTTAAGAGAGAGCCTGGTTCTATTTCCTGAAAGACTTTTCTTTTTTTTTTTTTTTTTTTTAAATAGGGAAAGAGCCAGACACTTTCATCCAGGTGTGGCTACTGGACTATAATTCCCTAGCAAAAATAAGTGTTTTCCTATAGTGCAATGTGTACATAGTGCAAGGCTTTAAGACAGAGCTCTCCTACCATCTCCTTAGTGTTCCCAAGAGTCACAACAGGTAATCCTTCACCCAGGATGCTGGCTCAAGGGTCTCACTCTTGAGTGTATAACTAACTTTGTTAATTATGCCTGAAAGCTACAATATCTAACAAAGAGTTGCACTTTGTTAATTATGCCTGAAAGCTACAATATCTAACAAAGAGTTGCTCTTTCCAGGAGAGAGAAGAGTACCTACAATTTTAGCACTGTGATACTCATAGTTCTGATGGCCAAAAGCACAAATTTAGAATCCCTGGCTTGCTATTATTGTGTCCAAATCAGTAAACAGATGGGAAAATCTAAAATGTAGCCTGACTTTACTAATTAGGGCACAATAACAGCAAGTGGTGGCACATGTTTTCTTTTCCCCACTGTAGAAAATCTAATCTTGCCCTGACATCCAGAGCAATGCCAAAGAGGTCAGCATAAACCTTTGCCACTTCTGAGCCGTTGGTTGTATCTCTACTTGTGTCTGGGCATCCATATAACTCATTTCCCCATATTTTGTGCACATTTAGAATGGAGAGTATGCAACTTTGAGCAGGAATTAGATATTCATTGCAGTAGAGGGCAGTAGCATTCATTCACAAGGCAGACAGAACTGTGTACAGTACATATGAATACCAATGCAGTTGTCAGATAATTTAGGCAAACGGAGTGATGTGGAGGAAAAAATAGTTCTTCCTTGGAAATGAATTGTATTCTTAACACTTTGATCAGGGTGCATAATGAACTCACATCACACTCTTTACAGAGAGAGATAGGTAATCAGATTCTGTAATCCCAATATTAAAATCATCCTACACGTGTTAAAATTAGTAACCTCTTAGGAAATCAGTCCAAATTTATGAGTGAACAGAGACTGCAACCACTTGTGCTTCATGCAACAATATGTGTAATTTAAAAATCTGCAGTATTGAACTTGGGGCCATCCCTACCCCATTAAAAATAAAAGTCTCCTCCAAGCCAGTGGAAACTGGCAATCTTCACCGAGTAGCAACAGCTTACAGAAATATATCTCCATTTGTAATCATTTCAGTGTATGGATGATGACATTTGGAAACATCTGGATCTGATGATGTCCACAGGAGATTCCAAAATGGTAGTGTCTAAATGTGATGATACAATAAATACAAGATGTTTTATTTTAGATTGAAATAGCAGAATAAAGACAAGGGCAGATTTAGATAAAGCATTCAAGCATGGGACTTCAGGTGGCAGCGTGTACGCCTCCACTCTTGAAAACACCTCCAGCAACAGCCACCTTCTGTGATCTCACAGCAGCCCTGCAGCTGCTCTCCAGCCAAAATTCTTAACAGGCTTGTGCTCACCAAACTATGTGGCCGTAATTCAAACCATTCACTGCTCAACATAATTAAGAACCAATCTCTGAGTCCAGAACAATAGTCTGCTCAAGCACTAGCACATGGGAGCAAAATGAGACTTTATGTCTTGGCTCATGTTCACTTTCATAATTTTTTTTTTTTTTTCTCTTCCAAACAAAACCTTAGCTTCCCCTCTGCTCCCTGCAGCACATCCACGGGCAGTTTTCAGGTTACCATAGGCTGCTTCAGACTTTCTTCACCACAGAAATGGAGCCACAAAATTACCCCAAATGTATTGTCACACACGAGCGCTAAAGCAATAAATTTAGGATCTCTGACTTAGAGATTGCTCACTTGGAGATCTAACGGCGAGACACTGAAAACTGACGGGGCACTGTTATTTCTGGTCCACTCCAGCTACTTTTGGTGTGGAACAAGAGGGGAAATGGCAGGCTTTACACAAACTTTGCTGTTGCTTAAATCCCTCATGACTCAAGAACTACTTTATGCCTCAGCCTGACCAAGGGCAGCCTCAGGGACATCTCTGACAGCCAAGAATAGCTCGTATGGAGCAGCCCTAGGTGATTTCTGGTTTCCCACTACATTCCCTGCTCCACCGCGCAAAGGCTGAGATGGCCGAGAGAAATAAAACTGGGTTTATGACACAGTTTTCCTCTGTCAGGCAAATTTCCTGCTAGACTGGGTGGGCACTGCTTGCCTCTGTAGCCAGGAGGTTTCCAGCAGCCAGAGGAAGGCTTGCTGTCTGTCACGAGCGGGTCTTCCTCATCCCTGAGGTGTGCGACACCACTCACCATGTCTGCCCCAAGTCTTCTGCCGTGGGCTACGTACAGCCACTGCTAACGAGTCACACCTTCAACATAAGTTGAAGGTTTAAACGAAGAAATATAGCGATGCAGAAAAAGATTAAGATGGCCAAAACTGTAAGACTTTCTGGGCCACAAGCAGAAAGAAGAACTGTTAGTGGAAAACAAGCAGAAACGAGCTCCTCTTCCTACGAGCACTGGGCTTTTTAAAAAGGACTTTCCTCACTTCAAGCTACTGACAAACATATAAACCCAGGAAATATTTTCTGTTTTGCAAAACAAAGTCCTGCAAAGGAAGCCAGGGAAGGAACATAAAATATATTTTGAAGATCTGAAATCAAAACCATGTGGAGACTTGTGGAAAAATGCAGCAGACAGGGGTTAACGAAGAGGAAATCTCAGCAAGCTTCATGTCATACTTTTTCGCTATTTATTCCTTACAAATGTAACAGTGTCCTTCCCTGTGGAAAGGCCACCGCTAGTCTCCATAGGTCTGGGATTTGCGCAAATTAGAGGGATGAGCTGAAAATCTAAACTGCCAGTGAGGGGGTCCCTCGCTGCTAATGATGGCTCCGGTTTCCCAAGAAATGTAAGGGGTACGCAGCTCAGGTGGAGTCCCAGGGGACTGGCTCCTTAAAGGTGACTCTAAAAAAAGCTTAGTGATGGCTGAAATGCCTGAGGCTTTGCAGGTGGGAGGGGAAGGGGGGAATTTTGCTCAGCTGCTGGCTGCCTTGGTCTCTGGTATACTTCCCCTGTAAGGACTGTGGGACCGTAGAACCCCTCCAAACTCAGTGAGAGAAGGATATTGCTGCCAACTTGCTTAACCTGGTGCATTTTGTGAGTGGGAGGAGAAGAGCCCCTCAGCGTGCTCCAGCTGGGCATGCTATGGGGACCACAATTTGGAGGAGCCAAAAAAATTGTTCTCGTGGTTCAAAACCCTTTACTCCCTCCATGGGGCACTGCTCATATTAGCTTTCTCTTTAGCTCCAGCTGATTAAATTAGCATTATTGAAACACAAAAGCATAATAGGTAGATTAAGTTTCAGCAGGGCCTTTATATCCCCTAATTATCCCTTGCTATCATTAAATCAATATCAATAAAAAGAAGTTTCTGAGATTGTCCTTGTAAGACTTGTAACCCACTGAAGTTAAGCAGTACCCATGCCTGATTACTTAGCTATTCAAAAGTAAGGTATGTGCACAGTTTATGTCATCTTTCCATGGATGGCTCAGAAGAAATCAGAACCATCCACTTAGCAGTCCATGGCTCATTTCCACTTAGGAAGCAAGGATTTGCTGCGGGAGTGTTTTTAGGAACTTAGACACTATTGTCATTTCATTAAAATTGTTCCCAAACTTCCCAGCTGCTCTGTGGTGTATAACGGAATGTGCACACTGCTCACTCCTGCACGTGGCCTGACGCTTCTGCATATGGCTCGGCATGCGAAAGTATGGAGAAAGTCACCCCTGTTAATGTTAGTCTCATTTCGCTATTGGCACCAGAAATACTTCTCCTTAAAGTTAACATTTGTCTGCTGAAGGTATCCATACTACTTGTGTGCCCCAGTAAGAACAGCATTTAAAAGTCCAGAACCATCAGGCCAGCTTTTTCTTTTTTTAGGACCTTGAAATCATTGGGTGATAATTGCCTCATGCTTCTGTGCATTTGAGCCAGAGGAACTACATTCAAATACTTCTTAGGTCTTAGAGCACAGAGCTCTTTGCTTGCAGGTCCCCTTTTGCCTTCAGAATACGTGCCTTACAGAAATCTATCATTCTCCCCCTTCTTTCCTTCAGAACCTTAATCTTAAACATCATGTGTTTGCCCAAAATTATACACTATTATATAAGTTTTTGCACAGATGGTCTGAGTGACAAAGTAGCATGTGACATCAGAGTTTATCCTACAACAATTCGTCTTTCTGCATTAACTGCGTGATAAACTATGGAAGAAAGAGGGGCCTCCTTTCCAGTCCTCTTATCTATGGACTGTCGTAAATATTATCAGGAAACTGGTGACCCACTTCCTTCAGTTTCCCATGATAACTTTATTGGATTTGTTTAAACAAACTTGTGTCCCAGTCCTCTGATACACTAACATATTTGTTGTAGAATCACTGCAGCTGTTGGTAAATCATATATTTGACAAGAAGACCTCTATGAAAAGTTTAAGGTCAGAGTTGGCTCTGTGTCCTATCAGGTTCAACAATGATCGCATTGCCATGCTAATGAATAAGGGCAAAATTCAGAGTAGGGAACGAAGGTCTTACATGTGGATTTGCAACAGGAGGGAAAAGAAAGAGAGAAATGACAACATGAGTTTCATTAAAACACACCTAAGTTTAGCCAGACTGGGGTTATACTTGTTTTTATCAACATACAAAGAACTGGTCTCTTTTCTGTTGTCTTAACTTATATATACAGCCACACCTCTTTTATCTGAGGTAGGTTGCTTTATGCTCCTGCATTTCGATCAAAATCAAGCTGTTTAAATTAGCATACATAATACTGCTTAAGTGCTTCAGGTGAACACACTGGCTTAAATATATTTCATGTTCACTATTTCAGTTGTTTTCCACTGTAGATCTCAAAACTTGAGAGAGATGTGAATCTAAATGGTATGTCTCACGCTCTTTAGCAAACAAGTCCCCTACTGAGTTAGTACTTTCCATGTTTGATAACTCTCTTCTCTCCAAACCTGCAACCTGTCCCCCCAGATGCTCTCAGCTCTTTGCTGGAAGAGGAATGATTAACACTGTAGATTGTGGAAGTGCACATTGCCTTCCCTCAGGCTGCTGGCACTCAACCACTGTTCCCCCTTGTTTCATGGGTGCCTGAGGAAGCTAGTCTTTTTTTTTTTTTTTTTTTTTTTTTTTTGGGGGGGGGGGGCACCATGCACCCAATACCAGCCACAAGTTCTGACAAAATTATCAGTTTCAGGCTTTGAAACCATGCTCTTATTTCTCAGTCATCTAAAACCAGGAGGAGTATGCTGTGAGGATTATGGAAAAACCTGTTGAACATCCTCACCTAAAACAAAAAGCTGGCCTCACAGTGCCCTGGCTGGGACAGTATCCGTACCCATCATGTCGGGAATCATAGGTCAGCCGAGGATGCTGCTGCAGGGCTCTGGGAAGGACAGGCAGCAGCTTTATGTGCCAGGCACAGGGTGTACCAGAAGCCTCCATCCAGGATGGGGAGAGACCCACTGTCCCTTACTGGCCCCGCTGATAAGCCTAGGAGAAGGGATTTCTGCTTTTCTCTTTTCCTGGTCCAATGCAATCTCAACACGCTGTTTTTTGAAGGAGGTGAAAGTTACCAATCCTGCCCCTCCTTTCCCTTTTCCTCCCCAGGCTCCGGAGGCTGTTTTTCCCTTGCTGCTCTTATCAGTTCCCAGGCTCCACCCTGCTGAGATGGAGGGACACTTTTCTTAAAGAACCTTTTCAATAGGAAAATTCCCTTGCAGCTCCCCATGACTCACAGACTATGCTTCCTTGGTGCTGAGGCCTGGGGTCTCCCGTGAAGGGCGATGGAAATGTGCTTTTCCAGAATGGAGCTCCTTTTACAGCCTGTGCTTTCCATCTTCTGATACTGATCAGTCCCACTTAAGTTACCTGTGTGACATTTCCATGGAGAAAGCAGCCATGCTTCTATCCCATCTGACTTGCTAAACAATATGAAATATGTTAAAAAGGAATACCGTGCAAATACCTGAAAAGCCTTTGCTGGGGCATTCTTGACCTGAATTATTTCATTGGAAGTGAATTGTGTTAATGAAGCAATAAACAGAAACTTAAAGAAAACAAGGAATTTGGGAAAAGCAAACATTGAATATGAATTAGCTGGCAGTCAAGTAAATGTTACAAGTTTCTTTTATACTCTCAGGCAGTTTTAATTCCAATTTTGTGCAGTTAGTCCAAATACCAAATCTAGGTACCCTGTCAACCTCCTTTTTAAAATTCTGGCTAGTTTACAGTTTCTGGCTGAACATTTTGTAAATAATATATGCTGACTTACTTTTATAACGTTGTCAAAAGCTAATGCCTGCATCTCTTTTGGTATTTGGTGTGGAAAATGAGAAGAGGGAGGAGTGGTGAAATGAGTACAGAAAATAAAAATTCACAAATGCAACGCCCTTCCTCTCAAGCCAGCAAACTGAGAGTGGAGAGCCCTTTTTCTCTTTCTTAACTCAGGAGCTAGGAAGTATTCAGATAGCTGTAATTTTCCACAGAAATTGAGCTCAGACCTTTCCCAGGGTAAGGCAAGCTGCAATCACAGCCTCAGCCTTTCCGGAAACTCCAGGGCTGATGGTCAGTAACTGCTTCTTGTAGAGAGATTCATTTCTCCGTGGGACTTGGCTGGATGGTGCTGGAGATGAGGCTGTTGGTTTGACGCCCACCACCCTCTCAGGTGCGCAGCGATGCAGCACCTCCCTCCCTGGGCAGAAGGGAAAGGAGCAGGGAGACGGGCAATGGGAGAAGGGATATTCTGTGCTCCTCAGCTAAAACTGGTCACTTCTTCCTATACAAGTGAACGGGATGTCTTGCCCAGCGCTGATTTAGAACATATGCTCCCTGCCAACACCGTAAGCTATGAAAGATGGACAATGGCTGAAACCTGTGAGGCTTTGTTTTTATTTTATTGGTTGTGTGTGCTGTACACCTGTGGCATAATATAACTTTTTACTGGAGGTGGAATGCATCCATATGAATTCCTGCAAACACAGTAGCATATAACAAAAATAAGGCTCTCCTGGGCTTTTGCCAAAATGGAAATCTCAATTTATAAGAGTTTTAAAACCCAGTACCAGCTGGCAGCTACTGTTTGTAGGGGATTCATTTTGGTTATGGTAACAAATCATTACACTTCTTTTAAGGCAATTACAAACACTAGTTTCAAGCTGAAATCCAATATGGTAAAACAACCTTGCACCAAAATACCTGTTACTACAGTATCTTGTGAAGAAAGATAACTGCTCCTACACAGAGTTTCCTAAGCAGACACCCTGGAAGGGATTAGCATGCCCGGAGTTTGCAGCTTCTCAAGTTAAATGTCATTAAGAATAACTACAATTCTCTTATAAACAAAGCAGAGCGTTATGTATGCTCTGTCAGAGCTTTACATTTAAAATGAAACTTTAACTCTTGTCTGTCAATGCCAATGGCAGAGATTGATATTCTGCACAGAAGGAAATTTGCATAAAGAAAATATTGTCCCAAGATCACTGGATACTCCTCTCCAGCTCCAGAAATACAAAAGTGTGAAAGCGTGAAATTAAGAACTAAGGGTATGGGATGTGGCATAAAATGCCACATCAGTATTTTTCAG
Source organism: Pelecanus crispus (assembly GCF_030463565.1). Lineage (NCBI taxonomy): Eukaryota > Metazoa > Chordata > Aves > Pelecaniformes > Pelecanidae > Pelecanus > Pelecanus crispus. Next base: position 8,968,621 of record NC_134646.1, read on the forward strand.
AGACAGCTCCTTATCCTTTGCCAGGCTGAACTCTCTGCTGCGTGAGTCATTTGGTCCTGACCCCCCTGCAGCGCTGAGAATATATGTGAGGAACTGCGGTATCGAGTGAAACCACTGTCTGGATGGCCAGCACGAAACCTTGGGCAGGCTTGTCTGGTTCGTCTATCATCAGTTTAGTCAGCACCTTTGAAAGCAGCAGTACAGCAAGAACAAAGGCCTCTGAATCTGCCCAGAAAGCTGTCCTTGAAGGGGTACTCAAGCAAACTACCAACAAAACAGGCCAGCTCTGAGCTTCGTTACTGGCAATACAGTAGGAAAAAATCACCAGGGTCTTGTCAGATCACCGTTAAACCTCTTTAAGTCACTAAAAAACTTTTCTTTCTGGCTTTGCATCAGCTCTATAGAATATCCTGGGAGATGTCTGAAATAATACCCAGTTTTCTCCAGAGTCAGTGATTCCGAGATACCACACGAATGAGCAAACTGTATGAGCGCATCTCGCTCCCCTCTGGTCTGAGAGCTGACTGATGAGCCTGACTGATGATATCAGCAAAACCAAAAGTATTTTGAAATGAATGAGAAGTACTTAGGAATGAATGCAGTAAATGTAAAATCAGTTGGGTGAAGGGGCTATGAAAAGGGTTGGAAAAAGCCTTTTGACACATTCAGGAAATACAGTGGGTGTAAATTGCAGAAGAATTAGTAGGCTGAAGTGAAAAAGAAGACAGTGTGAAACAGGAAGGATTCATACACATACAGAATAAATGTTCCTGTGGCTATTCAGCTGTAGGCATTTTAATTGAACTACTGTCTATTTTCTCAACAGGGTAATATTTCAAAATTTGTCAGCTAATTACAGTAACTACACTCTGCAAGAAAACCCGGTATAGTCTGTTTCAATTATTTTGATGTAAAAAAAGCTAACACTTTGTTTTTCAAAGAAGTTTTCAAATTCCTCTGACGTACAAACCAACATAGGTTTATAAGGTCACAGGCAGAGCTGAAAAACGATGGCTTGTACTCAGCTTCTTCTTATTCTTGAGAAGTTTGGAGTTAGAGGGAACTAGGGAGCCTGAATGAGGTAAAATATTGGCGCGCAGATCACCTGCCTTTTGTTATGAGTGCTGGACATGAGCCTGATGAGAAAACGAGGGGAACAGTTCCCACGTACTAAGTGTCATGGCTGCAAAAGATGTCAGTCCAAGAAACAGGAGGGGACTGAATACAAATGACATGAATTACATCAGCTGAAAGCATGTGGAGGAATGGAAATAAAATACTGCCGCTGCCTGTACTTCCGATTTAGACTGAGATGGGAAGAGGAAGAGGAAAAGGACACAGCAGGTACAGCTGTCACAGTGGCAGCTACTGGGTCAACCAAGTAGGAAGCCATGAAGCTCTTCTGCGAGGAGCAACAATCCAGGAGCACGGGGACAAGTGCCAGCTCGGGAGCTCCTCAAGGTGGAGGGCAGCGCTCCAACACCGAACCGCATTGCTGCCTCCTGGGTGAACGCACTAACTGTTTGCCAGGTTATCCAGCACCGTGCCCCTCAGTTCGAGTTCTTCAGAAGGAAGAGTGTATATGCTACAGAGGTTTTTTTAAAGGGGAGTTTAATATCAGAAAAGTGTTTTGGGATCCACTACAGGGAACCTAAGCTGCAGAGAGGAATCATATTAAAAAAGTATCACCATCATTGGCATTTTATCCTATGCATCTGTAGGCAATCTCTTGCTGGCTGTGAAGGGGTTTTTGTGATCCCAGTTTAAATTATCTCCTATGGTGGATTTTATGCACTACTTTAGGGCCATAATTAATCACTTTCTTGGACCAAACTCTTGATGTTTCGCTAAATATATGCCCTGGAACATGGAAACAATATCACTAACAACTTTGGGCACCGAGATAAATATTTCATCAACTACATCAAAGATTAGAGACCTTTTCAGATTATTTGCCTGTCTCTAATAAATCAAAAGGGACACACTGCATAGGCATGTATATCTCTGGATCAAAACTGAGTTTTAAAAGTTTGTAAGCACATACTCCAACTGTTGAAACTTTAAGGGACCTCACAGTCACCAAAGAAACCTTTAACTTCACCTCTTTTGTGATGGAGTAGCTATTTTCCACATGAGAAAGGGTCATGAGCCACCGTAACGCTAAATAAAGTTGCTGATGTGGTAGGAAATCTGGGAAACTACTGGGAAATAGATTGCAAAGAGAACTTTCACAGACTTCCACCGAAGAGGACCGAGTGCTCACCTGAGTGTTTTCTCCCTGAGGTTCCACAATCACAACATCAAACCTTTCACCTTTTTTGTGGTAAATGGGCTACACCTGCCAGACAAAATAAATTCTGACCAGGAGAAGAGATGATTTGCGGAAATGCATTTTTTGTTGTCACTGATGTTTTAATAAAACCAGTTTTGTCTGCTTTACAAAGACCATGTGTTGAAATACAGACAATACTTCATGATAAGACCCTGAAAGCTATTGTTTATTATCTCTCCATACTAAAACAAAGTTTTCAATGCTCCTCAAGCTGTTTCTATCTTTTCCTTGTTTGGCTTTGTGTTCTGAGTGCCTTGTCTGAGACTTGCCTTTTAACTTTCCTCAGGGAAATAAATCTTGCAGAGTAGAGTTTTCACAAAACTCTTGCAACCATGAACTCAAAATTTTTAACCAAGCACCTACATGAAATTTTAAACTGAAAGCATGAAATGAAGCTAATGTTCCTGTAATGTTTTATGAGGCATAAGAATCATACAATCACTAAAAAAAAATGCCTGGCACCATGGATGTCAGCAAACCTGAAAGAATTAACAGGTCTCTGGTGGTGGGTTAACACTGGGCAGAGCTGTATGTCCAAGAGGAGACAAAGAAACAGAGCAATGGAAGAGGAAGGAGCCACAATGGCGGAAGCAGCAATGAGGATCCTTGGCACCTTTGCTTTTTTTCTTGTATTTGCATTTACCCCAAGCTAATGTTATCATTGACATATCATAATGTGTTTTTAAATGAAAGAAAGATCTCAGGTCTACTCCCCATCACAGGGTTAAATGCTGTTGTACTTGATGATTCGGGGACTCCTCAAGAAGAGGCAGCACGCACATCCACATCACTGGGATAACTTACTCATGGTAGCAGTCTGAGTCACATCGCACGGAGTCCTGAGTCTGTACTGGTAGATGCGTGTGAATGTGGCAGAACTTTCAGCTGGGGGTCTTGTCCCAGATTTGGAGGAAAAAGGAAAAATTTTGTGGCATCCCAGGGATGCGACTAACACAATTATTGGTTTTCTTCTATTTCTGTGCTATTGTTTTAATTAGGAAACTACAAAAGTTAATGTAATGAACTGAACATCTGAAAGAGAAAGGTAAAATTCAGTCTGAATGACACTGATATGACTGCTTTGATGTAAGGTTTAGTTCAGCTGAGAGATATAAGTGTAGAAACGAGGGGTAGGATGGCTTATGTCTTTCAAGTCTCCTACCATAGCTGAAAAGAATGATCTGAACAGTCTGTTGTTAAAATGTCTGAGGCAGATGTTACTTTTACCACCACAGTCAAAGCAAGGGTCCTCAGTGTTTGACTTTTGAAATCCCCTCTAAGTTCCTTACAGAGACGTAAAATGGTTTGTTTATTAAATCTAATTTTACAAAACTTGTGAGGTCCAGAATGAAATGCCTGATTCCCTGCAATCTCCGGTGGGACATGTATTTCCTTAATCTCTTTAAGCACATACCTCCTTCAGTCCAACACCAAGTGCTACATTTATTATCTAAGATGACAGTAAGGATCCTTTTTTCTTTCGTTATCATTTCTGCTATATTCATCTTAAATAGTTACCAATATAGCCATTTTATTCTTGCGAATACATGGAATCAATAGTGAAACTCTGCTTCCTGTCACATTTCTTTTTGAATGACTGAATATATTCATACTACTTGCTGCTCTCTTTGTCTCAAAAGATTTCAAAGGTGTTTTCAAACCTCATATACAGAAGACTCACTTTACCAGCCACAGAAGACTGATCATTGCTCAGTGGCAGAATGCAGTAAAACTAAACATGGCGGAATAATTTATGTCAAGAAATACAAGTAGAGGCTTCCCTGAAATCCATGTTCAATTAGTAGATTTTTATTATTTTTGTTTCCTCAGCACTCCAATCAGTCAGTCACATCTCCATGTACCAGAAATCGAAAATGAAATAACAGCCTGATGGCAACATCAGGAAACACCGCAGTTAAATGAATCTATTTTCTCTATTCAAATTTCTCAATAGTGAGACAATAGTGATTAATTCACATCAAAATCTGAGTGAAAGAATGCAGCCAGACTTGAAGCAGGGAAAGGAGCTATGTTTCCAAAAGGGTATAGGATGAACATCCTAATGTGAAGCAGCATTTAAAAGTCATGGAAGAGACTCTGAACCCACTGAAGCTGAATAGAGCTTTAGATCTGGAAGTCAATGGTAAAATTTCAGTGAAGCATAATTTAGTTCTAGGTAATCAAAATACATTTTAAAGTGTGTTAATACCAGATTAAGTGGATTTGCTTCTCTTATGCCATGTCTGTATTTAATTCGGTGACCTTCAATTGAAACTTGAAATAATTTGGAATAAAATACTTCTAAAAATCATGATTTTTTTTATTTGCTGCGTTGCATTCACCCACTGTTCCATGTCAAATGTCAAACAGGAGTTCAAAGACGTGCACAGCAGCCCCACGAGACCCTGGCTCTCACCCAGGAGTTGCCCCTATCTCTGATACCACAGTAATCATCAGCCAGCTCCGAATGTTTAGAATCACTGTGACTGACTGAGATTGGGACCTAAACTCTGAAGCATGCTCTGAAAGGACCAACAGATGAGAAACACGTTACGACAGCATTAGCCAGTCACCATCAATCCACAAACACCACCATCATGTCACATGCTGATTGCCCAACGCTGACACTGAACTGACATAAACCAAATTGCCCGTGGGTCGAAGGCATGGCAGTCTGCGCTGTGGTGCAAGGTGAGCTGGGAAGGGCAAGGGAAAGGGGGACACAAAGCAGGGATGAGGAGTCATCTCGCCTAGTCAGGGTGGGTCTTGTGTTCTCCCCAAAAAGGGGAAACAGAAAACACATTTAAAATAAAGAAAAGACCAGAACATGTGGAAAAGGGAGGAAAATCTTGTTAAGTAAACTTCAAAATGTTTCCTACATGACCCTGAGACATTTAGTACAACTTACAGAGACAGATCTGGAGTTTTCTCTGCTGCTACTCCTGTGAAAAGGAAACAGGAATGGACCCCCTCAGGATGGGAATTTTGTTTCTTTCCAAATATTGTACACATTTTTACATGTCCTGGTAGAATTTGTACATAACTGTGCAAAGGAATCAGTACGCAGATGCTTAAGAAAATGTTCTTTTACACGTTTATAGAGCAACAAGCAGATTCAGACATATAAAGAGGAGACATAGTGGCTCCCTGATATCAGGACTTCCCCAGAAATATTCTTTCACCACTGATGATTTGCCGCATCACTTACGTGCATAAAAACTAGGAATACCTGTTATGCGGTGCACTGTACATTCCTTACTTCTTAGAAACCAATACAGAAGGAAAGCTTCTCCATTGATTCTAGGAAAAAAAAGGAAAAAATATTTGTTAAAAAAACTTCTAAGAAAAGAAATTCGGTAGTGATGTAAATAAAAACTATGTTTCATGAGAAGGATCAGTAATTCTGTGTATAAATGCTGTGTGACTTGCATCTAAGGGAGGAAAAGTGCAAGAAAATAGATATTCTTCATTTGGTGCACCAGTCAGGAATTAGCACAACCTTAGGTGGTATAACCTACTCCTAAACACCTTTAAGGAGTGGATTTAGTCCCTTGACTCAGCCGCCCCTGAAATCAGTGGAACTAGATCTATTACCTCCAGTCACATCTCGTGGCCTTTGTGAATGTAACAGAAAGCTGACTTCATGTATTACAGGGAAGCCAGAGAATCAAATATACGCCCACAATAATGTGAAATGTATCTTTGGTAAATACCATTATTTTGAACTCAAGGAACTCTGAGGTTAGTCCTAAAATACTGTATGAGTCTTTTTTTTTAACTTGAACATATCTACCCTTGATTGGTTTAGTCTACCCTTGATTGGTTTAGTGTGGATTTGGTTGTGTAGGTTAATGGTTGGACTGGATGATCTTAAAGGTCTTTTCCAACCTAAATGATTCTATTCTATGATTCCTGACTCCTTTCCAGATTATTTTGTCGATCTCCATCACACTTCAAAACTGAGATCGTGTTTCTAGGTTTTTCAGCTTTTTTTTTTTTTTAATTGTCTATTATTTTCAGAGAAAAATGCATTATGTTGGCTGCCTGTTTTATTTGGATTAAAATAGTCAGAAATAGCTTCAGGCTGGAGTAACCAGTCAGGCCCATTTAAGTATAGTTGACTCAGAGACTAGCGGAGATAAGCGAGAAGTTTTGTAAACAACATTAGTGTTTCCAAACCAGCCATCCTGCAATTCCATCTCCCACATGAGAGGCCAGGTCCTGGCATACAGTGAGTTTATCAGGAGCAGCCTGCAGCAGAAAGCGGAGCTGAAGTCAAAGGCTAGCTTTACAGCAAGGCAGCTTAGACTTTCTGCCACGCCATCCACGCCTGTGGTGATTTAAAAAACCAAAAAACCAAAAAACCAAAAAAACCCAACAAAACAAAACAAAACAAAAAAAAACAACCCAGAAAAAGACAGAAAGAGATAAAACAAGAAATGCTTTTGTGAACCAATTCTTATAGCCTGTAGTCACATTAAAAGTGTTCAATTTTCAAAAGCACACTCCGCTTTGGTTTCAGCAGGATATCATGAAGTTCTTTTGGAAGTCTCATCCTGTGCAAGTGCCAGCAGAAGCACAGAGACATTCTGCTGCTGGTACTTCTTCTAATTTTATCCCACACTTCCTCTAGCTCCTCCTGTCTCTGCGTTCTGCTGGTCTCCCAGCATTGCTGCTGGAGATCTTCTCTGGGAGGCCGAAGTGGTGGGAGCACTAAGGTCCTCACTTTCCCCGTTGCTGGGAACCGTCCTGAGGGCTCTGACGAGTGGTTAGCATTAAGTTTATGTTCCCTGGCAAAACAAAAGTAGATTCCTGAAAATCTGTTCATAGGAGTTACTAGTACATTGTCTGTTTCTGTCAGTATATCTGAAGAATATCAGTACTTGAAAACACTTGCCAATGTGTTGTTCATCTCTCTCTCTCTGTACGGTTCTTATTAACATCTGGTCACAAAATGTTGTACTTCCACTAGTCAATATTACCTCACTCTTCATAAAGTATATTTGTTTAGGGTTGTATGAAAAGTCCAACTAGCCCCTGACAGTGCCCATTACCAAATGCTTAAGAAAGAGTATCCAGACAAGTCAAGCGTGCAGTGACGGTTCCTCAGAAGGCCAGTTCCATTTTGTGTCCTCTGGTTCTTGTATCTGCTGTATTGCACAGACATAATTCATAATGATGACCTCCAAACGTTCAGAGACAGGGAGATAACACCAGTAAAAGCAATTCTTTGAAACACCGCTTTAGCGCTCAATGTTACGATGTGCTTAGACACACCGTAGTGTTCGTACTCCCTAGCCGGCAGAATTTCAGCAGAAGCTTAATGCAGAATATCACATTAAGCAAGAGGAACCCCCAAAACTCTGTATTTCTGCGTACCTCTAATGAAAGCATTTGTAAACCTGAAAGAAGACCTGGGGTTTTGAAAAAAAAAAAAAACATGACTTTACAGCGGTTGTGATCTCTTTTGGTAGACTATAAGCAAAACGTACTTTAATAATCTTTACTTTCAGGTCTAACCACAACAATTTTCGGTTCCATTCCAAACACGCTTTTCTAGATGTGAAAAACTTATTTCAACTAGGTTCGGCAAACAGAGGAGTTCAGAAAACATCACAGAGGAACCTACTGTTGACGGAATCACAGCAATTTTTATAGCCAGGCTTACATTTACAAGCAGGAGTATCACCGGGGTCACAGCCCTGCTTTGTGTCATGTGGCAACTGAACAAAGTTGAACACACACAGTCAGACATTTAGGTGGCCAGCTGGCATGGGAGGTAAGCGCTGCAATATCATTTTGCCCACCCACATAGACAGTGTTTTAAAACCAGTAAATAGAAATACAACAGTAGTTTTATAGGAAGGCCAGACCATAAATAATTAATCCATTGGATAAATATGTTGACATCAGACAGAAAGGCAGAACTCACCAGCCAAACTTTACCTTGTATAAATTTTTTTGGAGCACGTGTTGTTGCCAAATGTCATTAATACAAAAAATACAACTCTGAAATTACCCAAACTTTTTGTTGCCTCATGCAACCAGCTACAGTAGTAGAAGCCTTTCTCGGGAGACGTGCTATATTTTAAGATACAACTATCTTTGCACCATGGAAACAACTATGATATCTGTCACATAGTTTCCCACAGGACTCAACTCATTCTGCAGTTTTCTCATTAATGTGATAATGATAGAAATTGTATTAGCAAATATGAAAGCTGCCTGTGTTAGAAAGTTCACTTTGGTAACTGTATTTGAGCATTTAAGGGAATTTAGAGTACAATACAAGTAGATATTAGGAAGTGTGCTCTTGTCTTGTTTCATTCACAAGAATTTATCTATGTAACTGTATCAGTTGGAGAAATTTATATGATTCTTCGTTATTAAATGAAAAATAATTTTTATTTTACACTTTAAAAGTAATATACATTTATCATTTGCATTAACCTAATTGTGAGCTAGGCAAGCACGCTGAGGAATATCAGAGCTCTAAGTTAAAAAGTAGTTAATAAAAATTATATTGAAAGTGAGGTTTGCCACTTAACTATAAAAATAATGCTCCAGTTTAATATTATCAAGGACAATTATGAGAGGTTTAATTCTTAAAAATATAGGCAAACTATTCAATAATATGTTCACCTTTTTTAAGAAGATTATGTAATTTCAATAATTTGAACTTTATATTGCATACAAGCATTTCCCTTTCCTATGCAACTGCTGTGTTTCATTGCAGACATAGCTACATTTCACTATGTTGACAGTAAAGGTAAGGAAGGGGCCAAGAAGAGCTGATCTTTCCCCTATACTGATCTGCTCTGAGATGAAATAACAAAAAGTTTAACTAAATTGTTCCCCATAAGCTGGAGGGAGGTAATCAAAGCTAATATACCTTTGCTCTTCTAATCCCTGTCTAGGGAAGTTACATGGTTCACAAATCAAGTTACTGTGGCAGCATGGGCCCCGGGAGGAGACAGGCAAAGAAACAAACTGGAATTAGAGATTCAAATATCAACACCTACCAATAAATCAATTTTTTTTCTGTGCTTTGAGATTGATACATTAAAAATATGGTTCACAGCATAGAATTTCCTAAGCAATTCCCCTATGTGTTTCCATAACTTTTTTCTTAGCTGTTTTCCTACAAGTTGTAAAAGAGCAAAACCAACCAAAAACCCAATAACAACATTTAAAAAAAAAACCAACCAAAAAAACAGCTAGCTATTTTGGAGAGAAAGCTTTATTAGCCCGCCCTTATTATGTAGCCTTACAGACAAAAGTAAACACTTCTTATCTAGTGCACAACTAGCCTTTCTTTGCGGCAAGATAGCATCAAAGCTAAGAATTTATTAGCATTCAAGAAAAGACTGGATAGTTATAAGACAGCAAGAAGAGTCACTGTCATATTGAATGGGAAACACATATTTTGCTAGAGCTACAAAAGAAAAGTATAACCCTCAGAACATGATCCGACCTGTACCAAGTCAGGGCATTAGGAAAATCTTAGTCTCACAGGAGAGTTAATATTGAGTTTCACAGAATACCTTTTTGCCCACTGGCACAAGGCAATGGGCAGTATTTGATCCCAGCCAGATCAACGCGCCAGGTACCACACAGCTGATGAAGTATAACACGAGGTCTGCATTTCGTGTGTGCTGGAGAAGCCAGTCTCATGGAGCCTGCAGTGTGGTGTTTTCTGCAGCTGCTTAGTAAATCCTGCTCACCAGATTTGCTGCATATTCCTTACCCAGAGCCTCCCGGGATTTTAAAATAACTCTGCACCAAGAACTGAAGTTTGACTATCCCCATTCCCAGGTTCAGTAAGGAAGACTGCCAGTTACTTGTAATTTTGATTAGAAAATAACAGAGCTAATAAGAGGGGAGTCACACAGGGCTCTTCCTGCATACCTCTATTTTTGAGAAAGAACGAGTACTTTTTCAGGTTCTCTTAGAGGTTTAGACACGATTTCACAACAGTTCTTATTTCATCTTTTCTTAGTTTTCACCTGGTTTTACTAGAATTCCTAAAGTTTTACTTCATACATTTGCTCACTTACACTTTATCTCTTTCAGATCGCAGGTACGGTTTCATTCTTGGCACACTACGCACAGCTACCGAAGCATGTTAGCAATTAGGGAAGTCCACGATTTGGCTGCAAGAAATAAGACTTGCAGATCTTCGCATCGGACGAAAATGGATCACTATTGTAGCTGACACTTGGCTCTCCAGAAACATTTTCCCACTGGGTATTTTGTCATGCTGCATTGCTAAGAAAGAAAATCTTCTACAGAAGCACAAGACTGTCATTGATCGCTGTCACCAGTCCTTCATGAAAAATCACCGCTAACTTCAAAAAGGCCTTTGAAGTAAAAGGCCACATATACCAATAATAATCGGATAATAGCTTTCACTTTCCTTTCCTGAGCTCTCTCATGGGACCTTTCCCTCACCTTTTTCCTCTGTCTCTCACTCCATTCCTCATCGAAGCCTCAGATTTTGACCACTGCACCCCTCTCCTCTCTATTTTACGCCACACGTGAAAAACCCATGGCTCCACCTGCTTTATAGCTAGAGTATGCATTTCTTTCTCATTAGCACATATCAGATATAATTACAGTTTTCAACAGTATGGGAAAATAATGTGAATGGGATCCATATGTTCAAAATAACGCTCAGTATTTTGTTTACATATTTCATGAATTAAGGAGCTCTTTTTTTCCTTAGCTGATGCTGGGTTATCTTGACAATCATCATGCATGATAGCTACTATTTGTCGCTATATAAAATTAAATTATCATATGTGTAATCAAGTTGGAGGTTTGCTCTGCATGAGATACACATCACAGGAAAAGAATACGTATTAAAAATCTCTTTGCTTATTCATGGAGGAAATAAAAGTACCTGACCATAATTCTACCTGTATTACTGATAAGTTCAGAATGAATAATGAAAAAAAACTGAATCCTCTACCAGTAATATGATTTTCAAAACTAACCTCTTCACAGAAACATGGTAGGTTGAGTAACACGAGAAGACCATTAGGAATAGAAAATCTTGAGAGAACTAATAAAGAGGGATGTTTACACTTTATATTTCAACATGAGTAGAAATTTCACCAAATAGCATTCATTACTATGACAAGGTATCCAATTTTCTTCTTCAAATTTAGAAGTTTGATGCTTAAAATAAATACCCGTTTGTTACGTACTTAATCAAATATCTGAAGAGTCAAAAAGAACCGTTAGATCATGCAGTTAAACTAGCAATGAAAATTATCTTGCTCCACTTTGGTAGAATTCTTCATTATAATTAATTTTGCTCGTTTTTCTCCTGATAGCAAAGCGCATTTTGAATTAGGCATCTGATATCAAGTAAAGGCTATTACAACATACACAGCTGAAGACATATTTGGTGATAACATGTTTTCTATTTTAGTAGTTAAAATACACTTTTATATCTGGGTTGCCTTGTACTTTATGTCATACAAAATTATTTCAAGTTCAACACCTCCATTGTTTGCAGTAATCCTTTTAATAGTCAGCATGGAGAGAGGCAACAGGTCACACAAGTGACTTTCCCTTGTACTGTGAAATTTCATTTGGATTTGAAAAAAAGCCCTGAGCTCATGGGGCTGTGACCTGAGTCAGGAAGTCCGTAATTTCTAGTGTTCATCAGCAGGAGGGCGACAAGCTGCTCCGTCTCACAACCAACCTCAGAAACAGCCACATCCCTTGAGACTGAGTTTTAGAAAGCGCAGCTTTGCAGCTCAGATGGTTAACATCTATGTAAAAACTCCTCATAGCCAAATCCCTAATAGTAATGCACAGTGAGATTGTTATATTTGCACATAATGGCATTTTATTCACATTGAGTTGTTTTTTTCCATTAAAAGCTAGGCACCTCCAAATAGAAGTTGTTTCACCCCAGGGAATGAAGATCAGTCCTGAATTTAGGATACCCTGCCCTCTAAGCCTCTTTTTTGTACCAGGTTAAATCTGCCTTGAAATAATTTTAAACAGTTCTCTCCCTCCCTTAAAGTTTTCTCTCTCTGTAAGATGGAAATAGTAGGCCTGTATGTCAAAAGGAGATAAACACCTTAATAGTCTCCAGGTACCTAGCTGGTACGTTGATGAATGTCCTAAATGAGACCAAAAGCAAATGTAAAATGCCACATTTAATTCAAGCCTTAAAGATGTGAAAGGGCTCTGCAGTGAATAATGAAAAGAAAGAAGAAATAGTAGGAAACTGCCTAGAGTATGTGTGAACATGTAATTAAAGACTTAATGCAAAAGGCAGATGAATTAGAACTGCAAATCCACTTACTGTTAGCACTCCTTGCTTCAGAGAACTTCACAGATTAATGTTCTTTTAATGTATTTCCAAGTAATGATGTACAAGCCTATATATATATATATTTAAGCACTGAATGAGCAATGGATCAAGTCTTTGATTCAGGAGAGACTTACTGTATAATAACTATAGGAAATAAAATCTGGATAAGAAATGTCTTTTGTACGGAAAATTAATTTCAAAACAGTCATCAATTTATTCATGAAGCCCTAATAAAAAGGATAGGTTTTGCTTTCCAAGTTAAAATTAAAACAGTCATTATAAAAAAAAATAAAAACCACACCATTATCTTAAAACCATTTTAACCAACTCAGTCAAAAATGGCATTTATTACAATCTGTAACTTTGCGGTCATACTCCTACCTTTATTTCCCCACTATTGTGATTATTTTACTCAGCTGCCACCCCACACCATGCGTTCCCCCTGGGTGCACCTCCCCTGCTCTCTCGGCGATCTCCTGTTGGCACAGTTCGGACCTGGTCCACCCATTACCCACACTGCAAACACGGCGGTGCACATTTGAGTCCTGCTCTCAAGCCCTCAGGCTCACTGCAGACAGGGTTGAGGACAGGCTGGAAAATACACGGGAACGGGGGGGAACACTCCATTTCTGTGTTTTTATGTAGTGTGGGTATGACCCCACCATACCTGCTGCCTCATTTGATGGCTCGCTTGCCTTCCCCAAAGCTCTGGTGCCCTTGTGCAGCCCTCTGTACCCGCAGCAACAGTGAGACTCCCCACTGGGGTGACCTGTGTTGGGGAAAAAAAGGCAAAAAGGAGAAAAAAGACAAGCCAAAAATGAGAGTACGCACTTGAGCACTACTATGGTCTAGGTAGACCGTGACTCTTTTCCCTCAAAGGCCTCCTCAGAAGCCACCCGCTCTGCCCCTTCCCTCTCCTTACAGATACCAGAGTTTGCCACATAACAGGATGCACATTAGAACTGCTCTTCAGCTGATGTTAATTCAGCTCAGTTAATTCAAAGCTCCAACGAAGGGAAGGAACAAAGGGTAAAATAAATAAAAATAATGAACCAATTGCTCAGTTAGTGTAATTGCATAGGCTTCAATAGAACTACGCTAATTTCCAGCAGCTGGAATTCTGGCTCTTTATTTTTATTTACTTTACCTCCTGTTCTTAATTTCCTACCCTCCCATTTGTTATTTTCATATTCGATGGTGGCTTTGTTTGGAGTGTAAATTCCTTGGGGAACCACGCTTTTTTTTTTAAACAACCATGCAAGTCTAGGACACAAAGTAAATGCATTCTACTATATGACAGGTAGGAGAGATGTGGTATGTATAGATACAGTATAGGACTGGAATGAAAAATATATCAAAATTGGGCTCCACATATATTTTCTACCTTGGACAAGATCTTAGTTCATGTACAATGTTCATTGTTCCATTTTACAATTCATGAGTTGGGAATAATTTTTTTTTTTGGTAGGTGTTTGTGTAAAATAACCTTCATATATTTCTGGGCAGACTTGCATGGGTCCCTTGAAAATGTGACAACTTAATAGACATGTTTCTTAATGACTATCATTTAAATTGACTGTACAGCCTCCTCCCCCACCAACTATTTGAGTAAGATTGGGGCGGACAACATGGAAAGTGCTGTTTGGAAAGTATCTCAGGACTCTCTGTTGTCTAAGCTACTGCTGGTGAGTAGACATACTTAAAAACCCAATAATTTGATGTCTCTTCCACTTTCAGAGCAACTTCCTACTTCTCAAAAGAGGGAGCTTTAAGAGAACTGATACTTATTTTTTAGCTGCTGACTCTTTCGGTGACCTTTTCTTCTTGTATTTGTATCTCTAGCAAAGCAACCAAAGGTCTAAACCAGCCAAGAAGCATGATTTGCTAAAAACTTTTTACAGAGAACACTCTAATTGGATCTTTCAAAAATTTAAATCTGTTGAAAACAATCTCTTGATAAAACAATCAAAATACAGCAAGATTAATGTCACAAACAGGTATGGACATGCACTGAGATACAGTATGGTACCCTCACTTCTATAACAGTTCCCTGGAGGCCTCACCACTTGTTGAAAACCAGAAAATATATTGCTAAGAATTATCATTATCAACCTGTGACAGAGCTCCCTAAAATGGGTAAGTTAATAAGTTGACCTCTGCTTAAAAGTTCTTCCTGAATAGCCAAGGTAAAGTTGATAGAAATATTTTTATTTGTATTCTCATTTTTTCTCAGGAATTGTAATATCTTAGACATTAGAGAATTAGGTATCATGAAATATTGTATAACTATCATTGCAATTTACCAGCTTATTTAATACACTTGCACGTGGAATTGGTTTTATAATTTTTTGGAAAAAAAAAAAAAATCCGTAAAGCAATAACAATTACTAGTCTAATAGTTCTCTCCGTACCAGTTGCGCAAAATACTTAGGACTAGGACTCAAAGGACATAAAACCTGCAATCTTGCAATGAAAATGTGATTAGGCTGTGACTGTTCCCATGGGGAGGAAAGGCTTTTCTAATACAAAGTGTGCCTGTAGCTGGCTGGCCAGTAGACGTGCAGCACAGGGCTGGGATTCAGCATGCACCATTACTGCACAGAAGTATGAAGTTTAATTTTTTCCTCTAAACCTCTGTGAATTTTCTTTACAGAGATAGAGACACAGGTTACAAAGACAGTTCTTGCTTTTTACTCTCACTCTTTCTGGGAATTTTCAGTTCTATTCCTCAGACCTATCAGCAGCTAAAACTGAAATATGTTAACGTATAATACAAAGCAGTGTTTTATTTTCCCCTGACTTCCATCCTCTCTGTTTGTGCTTCCACAGGTAAAGCAGAAACCTGAGGTCACAATCTGCCAATATATTTCTGAGATACCAGTTTTTAACTTGGAGTTGTATTATGTGGCCAACATAATGATAAAATACCATATCTTCATTTCCTAACAATGGGTAGGGATGATGTCTTGAACTATGATTCAGGTCAAAGTAATCTTGTTTCATGGTTTCTCTAGCAGAAGTTACAATCTTCCTCTACAAGCCAAATTCATTATCAAAGTGGTGGTATTCAGTACTATCAATGAAATTTTAAATACAAATAACAAAGCATTTCTAGATTTTAGTCCTAAAGCTAGACTTATTAGGCAAACCTGCTCATAACTTTCAAAATAACATATTTTCAGTTAAGTGGAAATATCAGTGTATCGCTTTACAAAAAAGGAATATGAATTTAAATAGTCTCTAAATCATTGTGTCACCCATATTCAAAGATTTTGCTCATAGATATTTTTGGAGACCATTTTCATATAAATACGCCATAAACATTTTCCCACTAGGTTTCCATTTCCTTGTGTACAAATGCCATTCTGAGATATAATTTACAGAATATCATCCCACTAATTTATACTGATGTGGCAGTGTAGGTGGAGGAAAGGGTGAAAAAAATTGGTTCGTGGAAGAAAGACTGACTGCCAAGGAATCTAGTGCTACAGTGTTTTAAAAGAGGACTCGTATGTCAGAAATTAGGTTATTTAAATGGTAAGTATCAATTAGATTTTTGACAGAAGAGTATTACTCTTATTTTCACGTGAATCTGTTGTTTCTAAGGTTTTGCATTAAAACTTGTGGATGACGGAAGGAGAATAAAATAATGCAGAACTCACCGCATGTCCCACAGATCAAAAGCCCCAGTATTCCCCCTGAAATTAAGCTAGCACTCATGTAAGGATTTAACAAGGACAGTGGGTCAAAGACTGAGCTGAAGACGGAAGTTGAAATGGAAGTTGTAAAATTTGGTCTGGGGACTATTACAGAGCCAGTAGTTAATGAGTTTAGTCCAGCAGTAAATCAGGAAAGGTCTAACAGCAAGGGGACTAAAGAGCTCAATGTTGTCTACAGTGTTGTTCTTGTAGTTCAAGAGCTTTCATTCTCAAAGTCGTTAGGGTAGATGAATTTGTTCAAACAAATCCTCAAGGGATTTGATCCTTTACTATCCGACAGGAAGAAGAGTCTAATTTCTTCAGTACAGACTTTATCCAGTTTATGATTCCTCTGAAATGTCTTTGCATACACATATTTAAAAATATTTACTGTGAGAACCCTTTCCATGAGACAAGATATAAACAGCTTTTACCAATAATTCATTAAAATTTATACTAGCTTTACACTGTAAATATCTGTATTAAAATGTTCCTAAAAATAAGTGACTTTATTACTGACATAAAAATGACTATCAGGTTTTGAAATTTATTTCTCTTATCTCAGTTATTTTGTGTTGGAGAGGTCTGCATGCATTTCTAATGTTAGCACTCATTAAAGTCTTTGTCTTAAAATCCCTGGTGAGACAGACTGTTTTCCTAGGATGAAGCCCACCTAAATGAGAACAGACAGATCTGGTGAAGCAGGAGACAGGGAACCTAGGAGTTAAGGGGTTTATTAGGTTAGTTTTGTTCTTGTTTTCTGCTTTTGTACTAAACCTTTCAAAAATTGCATCTTACTGATCATCATAAAAAGCTCAGCCGTAAGTTCATCTTGGTACAACCTATGCAAGACCTCTAAATAAAGTTTATTGTATGGAAAATACAAGTTTCATTGTAGTTCATACTTACTCTTTTATTTTCATCAGACAAAATACACATCATAAAGAAACCTAAAAAGCCTATAAAACCCCAAAATATGCAATGTTTTTTCTTCTTTTCAAATTAACAACTTGGCTTGTACATCAATAATAAACTGAACTGTATTGAACAATGTTTATAGATGACTCTTCAGCTTAAGCACAGGTTATGAAGTGTTTATTCCATTTTTAGTTGTAAAAATACAATCTTAATAATAAATTTTAATATTCCAGGATCAGTATAATTAAATTCAAAACCAGTTTAATTTAACTAGAGGCTAAAGAGTTTATTCATAAGTTATTAATCCCATTATCAGCAGCAATTTTCCTGTAATATACTTATTTTTACTGTTCCTGAAATCTGTGAAGTAAAAACATAACAAAAATTTAAAAACAATTTCCCCTAGATAATTTATGATGCTATAAATTCCTATCAGACATATAAAACCCTGGAAGTATCATTTACAATGTGTATTTCTCAATTATTAATTGTCACTGTCATTATTAATTATTTTGTGCTGTCAGGCAAGAACTGAAGTTATCAACTAAAGTAAAAAGAGAACTCATCCCATTTGACTCAATCTGGTCACATAATTAGCACTCATTTACAGACTCTTCCATTAATGGTGTCACTCCATTTACAGACCACTCTAGTGAGGGGAAATAAAAGTCCCAAATTGTTTCAGGCCAATATAATGTGCAAATTGCAATTCCAGGTATAGCGATAATGCCATTTATAGCACAGTTCTGGGGGAAAAAAATGAATTCATTATAACTATGCCATATATTTTTATTAACCTTTCTACTGCAGCTGAGATATTGATATGCCTATGCATCTTTAACAGCCAAGGCAGGAGTCTCTAGATGTTGAAGTTTTCCAATTTTAGGAAAGAAAATTAATTATTCTCTTGTAACAATAAAATTGGGGGAACCCAGAGTGCACCTTTATAACCAATCGACTATAAATGTATGTTTAAAGTGCTTCCACTGCCACAAAATACAACATGCTATCTGTTCCTGTAAAGTAAATGTTACATTACCACAGCACACACCATTTTCCTTGTCCTGCTAACAGTTTAAAATAGATTTCTCACAAGCAGACAGGGGGTTTTTATGTACAAATTCTTACTGTCAATGACATCAAGTAAAAGAAAGATGGAAAACCTAAAATTTTTAGGTTTTCTTTTTGCCTTTCCCAAATGTAAGGCCCTTTTCCATGGCACATACTGATTACTAACTCACCAGTGCATGAATTTTGGCCCGTTTTAGGGGCTGAGGATGGTATAAATGTACATAACTAACAGTTTGCCTCTGAATGTCTTTTGCCTAAAACGTGTTATTTGTAGCAAGAAGTAATATCTACAAGTCTCCACTGTGCAACAGCTATGGACACTTAAATTCCATTTAGTTTTTTCAGAGGGTGGAAAAGGAACAGAAGTAGATTGCTGAACTTCAAGGGGTAAATTTTGTTGCACATTAGCATTGCAAAGAAAAGAATTAAAAATATATTCTGCTAAAGGCACTTATCTGAATAGATATTTAGAACTCCAGAATTTTGAAACTCGAGGTCATAATCCTTATGTTTACAGACTACATGTAGCATTAATCGCATTTTATCAGAATAGATTTACTTTTGAAAAGGGATAAATGAAGCAAATGAAAAAAAAACTAAAGGAAAAAGACATTTATGAACTCTGATTTTTTTTTTTTTTTAAAGTTCAGAGTTTTAAAACTGAACTTTAAGACTATGCTACAATTTTAAAAAACAAATAGGGAAACATCTGAAAATATGCATTTTTCTTCTCTTTCAGATGGTATGTGAAAACCCTTCAACAAATACATGTCTCTGCATTTGTACAACAGTTTCAAATTACAAACTGCATTCTCTAAGTATTACAGAAACCCATTGTATTTGGTGGCAGTATTAAATTATTTTTTTATTGGCCTAGGATTTGTACTAGTCAAAGCAGAACTATTTGGTCAACCACACATACAGGACTGTTTACCCATGATTAATATAGCACATATTAATCATGCATGAGCGGTATGTGTGGACAGATAAGGGTCTGACTGCAAGCTCCAAGTTTACCTCCACGTTCTGTAAATTGTCTCCAGTCAACCACACGAATGTTTCCTCCAAGCACAAGGAGATGGAAGGACAGATCGACTCTGAATATTAAACAACTCAGTTTTTGAAAGAAGCTCCCCAGATTTAAAGCTATTTTTGCCACCTTCTCCTCCCCAGCTTCCACAGCTTTGTTGACCTTACTGCTGCTTGACTGGGCCAGAGGATGCAAGCCTTTTTGTGTTCATTTAGCGACTACATAAAGCAGAAGAAACTCGGAACCATAATTTTCAAGTACTCTGGAAATAGCCCCAGTTACATTTTATTCTAAATCAATAGACCTTCAAAATTAGTGTTGGAAACACATAAAAAAACCACAAAGAAAGAAATATTTAGGAAATTGGGGAAAAAGGTGGGCAGGGGCATAATACACCCAAATACCCCTTTTATCCTTCTGTCAGCATCAGCAGTAGAGTCAGGAGCTGGATGGAAATGAGTCTACAGAGAAAGAAACCCTCCACTGACTGAAATAACTGCTGCAAGGTGGACAGGGACAAGATACACATCCACCTGAGAACACATCTCTGCCCTGTTTTGCAGGCACCACCATTTTGTCACTGTTATTGTTCTCCATGGAAAAAAATGTAAAGGCTTTTGATGTTCAATCTGCCCTTATGTGAAATTTGTAAACGTGTAAATGTTCGTCCTCGGGTTCTCACAGACAGTACTTCCTACAACTCTAAGGGTCATATTCAGAGATAAAATACTGTAGATAGCAGCAGTGTTTATTCATTAAAACAGTTTACATCACCTCAGTTCTTGCTGATTTTAAGATAAAACAGAATCTGTGACTCAAGATACTCTAAAGTCTGAATTTGGTGTAGTCATAAAATAATCCAAAACAAGGGAAATCTGGATCTGCTGTGTTATCTGACAGCAATTAAAGAATGTGTAAATGGCATGTATATCTTATAAGTCTGCCTCCCATAAGGCTGCCTGGAACACCTTCAGTGTGTTAATCTTACATGGAATCCTAGTCTGCATTTCTCACATGAATATTCACTACATCTTAGGAAGCCTTTTTTGCTGTTTGCCAACTTTGCTCCTAGTGGCAGATTGAAAGGGACAAGCAAGTTTTTCTAAGCACCCTGAATGCTAGATTCTAGATGTGGTACTTTGAAATACCTCTAAAAAGGCCATTTTATTTCAAATTCAAAATGTAAAAGCATTATGCTTCCATTTCTGCGGTGCCTGGGAAACAGTCCAAATAAAACCCAGGGTTGTACTATCCACATTTTGCAAATGTTTCCCAATGTTCTATGGTTTTTTCCACGAGTATTGTAGCCAAATAATTTCTATCCAAATTAGCAACAGCCACTCATCCAGAAAAAAAAAAAAAGTTAACATTTTGACATGTCAAAGTTTTGGAGCAGAAGAGGGTGAGGAAGAGGGAGAGCTTTCTGTCAAATGCCTACTCTTCTTGTGGATCATGCAGAGACACCGATTTCATCAGCTCACAGCTGAAGCTCCACTGGCACTGCGATAACAAAACATTGCGCCTTTGTGCACCTTTAAGTAGGTGCGCCAATAAAGAGAGAAATATACACGTTCCTTGTAAGTCATATGAAACTGTTCGACTATAAAACACCAGCGTTCCCCCTCTTTAGCCTTAGACATAATCCCTTCTCTTTAGCGTGAAGCTTGGATCATTTCTGAATTTTTTTATCCCAGTTCCTTGTCCTGTAACGTACCACCCAGGCAGGCTTTTGGGTAGACCTTGTGTGTGTTTGGGTCACAGAAAAAGAAAATTAGTCCCTCTGCTTTTCATATTATTGAGAGTTTGGGACTGCAGTGCATGCCGTTAATATTGACATTCCAGGACGTACAACTATTGTTCTCCTTTGAATTTTTGTTATTAATAGTCAGGGCAACTGCTATTTGGACTTCTTCATGGACTTTAAAAAAGAATAATCACAGGCCTGTTCCTGTGTCCATTTAAACTAACAAAACTTTTGCCACGACTTCAGTAGAGTCCCAGGCCCTCGAGGAGGACTTTTACAACATTCAGCTTCAGCTTTTGAAGTTCCACATGGTTCAACTCAAAAGTTGACTCACTTGGGAGGAGCAATTTTTCACATTCTTCTTTGCACACCAAAATTCACATTCCAAAAATTGTAGAGGCCAGTTCAAAATAGAAATAATTTTACCAAACATGCCACCCTTTTATTTCCCCATTTTCTTCCCTAGTACCTGCTGTTTACTGTGACCTCAGCAAGTTCACGTGACTTGCTGTTATTTTGAGAGGAGGCAGTCACTGTAAGAGCAAACCAGCAATATGTGCTCTGTGTCACTGAGCACCAGTTCATTTGTACAGATTTGCCTACCAAAAATACAGGAGCTGAGGGTGGCTTTCATCTCCTTAGAGTCTCGCTCTACTCTAGCTAAAAATATGATCCAAAGGTGGACTCCTTCCAGAACAAAAATATTCAGTATTGATTGGACTGCCTTCTGTGTGCATCACCTACCCACAAGATGTATCCAGCTAGTGGGAAGCTCTTCTCTTTAACCACCAAAATGTACTGTCACTACCCCTTTGCTCTAGAGTGATCACATGTGTAATCCTCTTGTGAGCCACACCTCCACTCAAAAGGAAGAAACTAATATTATACTTTCAAAGAAGCGTGAATAGGGATTTATACTCTCTGAAGAAGTCACTTTCACATTAAAATCGTTTGTGCAATGATTTCCACTTCAGTGCAGGAATAGGATGATGTCCTCCCATGGTGCCAAGGAAAATAGTATGGCTGCTGCGGCAAGGGTGAAACAGCTTTCACTGGGGAAGCTGACATGTTATTTTTTTTGCGAAAACCTTCAGAACTTTCTGAAAAGGGACTCAGTATTTGGTGAAGCATTAAGGACTTTTTGGAAAATGTGCTTTGCTTCATAAGAAGTTACTCAGAATGTGGTTCAAAATGTGTTTTTTTAACTAAAGAGAAACGTGTGGTGCATATGAAAAAATGCAGAAACCCATGAAAGATATCTTTGTTAAATGTCAGTGATATGTGTCTGTTATTTTTCTGTCTTGCAAGCTAATAAACTTAAGACCAGTTGCTTTACAGACAGAGTAGTTATTAGCTCTCAGTAGAAAATAATGTACCAGAGGGAATTTACAGTATAAGAAAAATGCTCTTAAATATTTGGGGCCATCTGAGCCACCCAGGGTAAGTGTTTTCTGGCAGTAAAGGTGTTATTGTTGCCATAGCCCTGCCACATGATGTTATTCTCCTAAGTAAAACGTAGTTTTCCTATTAAAGAGCTCTGCTTAAGCCCAGCGGCAAGTAGCCATGATTTCCTTCTCATACCCGAGATGGAAGAGATGGTTTTGAGGATTGTGCAGCAGTGGTAAAGGAAAAGAGCAAAATTGCAATCTGTGGTTTAAATAAAGCAGGTGGACTGCATAGAAAGACATTTCATTTCTGACCAGGCTCACAGAAAAAATGAATAGGAAAGACTATTCTGAAGGACTGTATTATTGATTACAGTGACCATAAAGGCAAACTTGTTGCTTCCATCTTTCAGAAAGAAGACTTCCAATCACAAAAATAAGGTGTTACAAAAACAATGCTATGAGGAGGTAACTAACCCTAATGGTTTTATTTTCATGGAACCTCCTTTTTGCTATTAGGTGTCTTCTGTTTTTTCTTAATTGTAACTTGAATCTAGTTATTGAAGATCCAGATTGCTAATAAGAACAGCTACCATTGAAAGCCCAACAGCCAGCCCACATGGTGATTGTCGGGATTTAGCAACCACCTTCCAGACAGAAAAATAAACATGAAATTATTTTTTCACCCCCCCAAACAATGTCTGGCTATACACATTCTTGGCCTTAAGCTCTGCTTTTAATAAAGTAA
The DNA here is from genome assembly GCF_030463565.1 of Pelecanus crispus. Lineage (NCBI taxonomy): Eukaryota > Metazoa > Chordata > Aves > Pelecaniformes > Pelecanidae > Pelecanus > Pelecanus crispus. Next base: position 8,991,880 of record NC_134646.1, read on the forward strand.
GTATAAAATGATTCTGCATTAAAACTTGACAAAATTGCTTCATCCCATATTCCAGCGTACCCATATTGAAGTTGAGGTTTTATGAGTGTAAGTAGATTATACCTGCAATATTATTTTCAGTCATGTACTTATTCATGAGCAAAGGTCATTTTAGATACAAACCAGGTGCAGACCAGCTGCTTTGTGTATCTGTGAAAGTGGCCACAAACTGAACAAAAAAATTGCAGATACCTACCTTTGAATAATAGCATATGGGTGTCATACAATTCTTTCATGTTATTCTTCTGCAACATTTTTCCATAACTAAATAATTGGTGGGCTCCTCAGCTAAGGCCGAAGTGGTGCGATAGGATCTGCCCAAATATGTTGTTTGATAGTCTCCGAAGGGTGCCTGCATGGGCCACGCTGGGGTGGTGGTGGGTGCAGCCCACTCCTTCCCAGGTCCATGGACCGTCCCGGGGGCAGCGCAGGCATGGGGTTGCAATTCTGGGAGTGCTGTCATGGGCAGCTGGGGAGCTGAGCGCTGGGAGGGAGGCGAGCGAGCCTCCCACCCATCCCCTGCTTATTGCCATGCTCACCCGCAGTCGGTACGTGCTGACAGAGCCATACAACAGCGGCATAGATAGAAAAACAGCAAATCGTGCCAAACAAAACAGGCTGTTTGAAACAAGGACTGTAAATCCCAGCGGAGGTCAGTGTCTCCTTGACTGTAAACAAATGATAATGATTAATATTAACACATAAATTTGTGTATAGGGAGGGGAAGAGATGCCTTAAGGAAAGCTACAGTACTTAGTAGTAACCTAAACTTCATTGCACTCATCTCACAGTGATTTGCAAGTGGTAGCTTCTGAATAAAGGCTGGAAGCAATATTTGATGGGAAAAATATTATGCAGCCAGAAAGCGAGAAGAACCGAGAGAAAGGAGCCTAGAGCACTTGAGACTAAGGGCTGAAAGTTTCATCTGACAGAAAAATGAATGCCTGTTGATCTGGGGAAAAAATAATGCAAAACATGTTTGCTGAGTGAGAAAAATGTTGATTGGGCAATATCAAAAGCAGCTGTGGTGTGACAGTGGAAAACCAATTAAATAAATGCGACATGGCAGCAAAATAGTCCATGTGGATTGGGGTCTGTGACGTTACTAGAGGGGACAGTGATGTAAAAGTTGCTCACTAAGCTGTAACTGTGATGACAGCATCGGTGACCTCCCAGGGCGGAGGGAATATGAATATTACTCAATGTTTCTACGTATCTTACTTTTATAATTATGGTCCATCTCTCAGCTTTCCAGTTGCCACTGCTCCTGACGAATCTTGATCAGATGCATCCCGTGCTATGGTGAAGATACGTTACCAACACACACATCCCTGCTCACTGCAGGGGGCTGGGCTAGATGATCTCTCAAGGTCCCTTCCAACCCAAAGCATTCTATGATTCTATGATAGCTGTTCTCACCTGGCAGATACCTAATATTCTCCATTCCCTTGACTTCTCTTTGTGTTTCTTGACACCAATCTTGGAAAAATAAACAAACAAACCAACCAACCACATAACACAAAAAGAACTGATATGCAATGTGTTCTGCCAGACAAGAAGAGTGTTAGATTGACTGTGCTGTGACTTTCAGCTCAATAAGAATATAATAAAATATCTATACATTTTTACTGTCAAGAGCAGATCTTCTATAGCTGCCTTTCTCCTTTGAAAGAATATGCAGTGTCTGTAATGGGATGGGGTTCATTTCTTTTTGAGCTACTTTACTACAAGGTAAATCATTGTTCTGGGTATAAAGACCAAATATGACATATTGCATCACAGGCTGGATGGGTGAGAGACACTGGCTATCAATGTTTTGTAAAGTGGCATGGGATGAGAAACTGCTTTGTGTACTTGAAATACTGGAAAGCCAAAATCCAAACACAGAGTGAGAGCAAGGTTTATGCCCTTTTCTTTTTTTTTTTTTTTCTTTTTGTGAGTTTCGTCTTGAACAAAGAAACTAGTATTCAATTTTTGTTTACTTGAATCACTTCAAATGTTTTGCCAATGATTCACTGTCAAGAGACTAGATGAAAAGACTTTATCATAGAGATAATGTGACAAAGCAATGCAAGTTTATGTTCCAGATTATTATGTAGTAATTTCAACGTAATGCTAGGCTTCTCGTTTTCAATGTATGCTTGCAACAGTTCAGTCAAATGTGGGGTTTTTTTACCCCAGAAGGTGTCAACAGTTGTGGTTCCTAAAGCTTTCTACATTTCCATAGAATGGGAGCAACTTTCATTCAAGCTTCCCCAACACTCTCCCACCTTTTCCTTAAGGGACCACTTCAGGATGAATGCATGGTTTAGTCTCCATGACCCACTCACTTGTTGGTGCCACTGTGACTGCCAGTAAGTGACTGAAATTAGCTTTAACTGCACGGTGAACACTAGAAGTAGTTAGACAGACACCAGAAATTTATCCTTCACTTAATGCATATTTCTGCTACTGTTAATCTTCTTGAATCAGTGACCTACAGCTAACGGATTCAATAGGCTTTTTGCTGAAGTCTGATCAAGCTATTACTAATACAGCTGGGCAAAAAAGTACAAAAAATACTTTGAATTCGAGTATGATTTTTTAATGACCTTCTCTATTCCTAATGCCTCCAGCCCACCTGTCTCCAGCTCAGGTTAATGTCTAAAGCAATCAACCCAAGCAGGAATGGGTTATCTTTGGTGCCTACAATCCATTCCATTTGGTGTGCTTTCCTTTTTTTCAACAGCAGCTGGGAAAGTAATTGCTGGTGGAAACACATGGACACAGTGAGCTTTAGCATCGCCAGGACTGCATTAGACCATGTGGTTAACTTGAATTGCATGTGTTTGGATTCCCTGTCTTAATTCTGAACCCACAACATAAGGGGAGCATATTTCCCTGCTCCCACATCATTAATTGCAATCACTGTTATCCAAATAATCTGGTTCATAGATAAAGATTGTTTAAAAAAAAGTTGGGAGAGAGACAATAGATCAGCTAACAATAGACAGGCTGATCGTTTATGAAAACTAATAAAAAAAAAGGTGACATATTAATAAACCATTCCGACTCCTGGCTTGTCAAGTATTTGGACTATGAAGTATAACAAATCCAAAATCCATCCGCTAAAGTCTACTGACACCGAAATCTATAGGAACTCTGGTTCTTGTGTAAGGTGACGGGTCAGTTCAGTGAGTTCAGCCAAGCACTAAGGCCTGACATTTGGCTTCAGAAATTCTGACAAGCTTCCACCTCCGAGCGATCGCAAAGGCTTACCAAGTGCTGTAAATAGCCCAAGCGCAAACCTCCGAATGACCAAACGACGCAAGAAGAAGCTGCATTAGGTTTTAGCAATAAAAACGTTGTTACCTTCTGCCTTACACAGATTTCCTACGTGACAAACATCAGAATTAAACAGTTGCAATATTCAGCACATTTTTATCCAGATAAATATTGAAAACATATTTAATGCAATATTGAAGGGATTACAGAATTCAGAAAAGGGAAAGTCTGACTAATGCTGCAGCTGTGCCGCATTCCAGTGAATCCAAGCCATTGCCAGCATTTATTAGCCACTCAGCCTTTGACAATAAACAATCTTCAGCTCATGATCATATATCCAGACAGATAGATGCATGGTATTGCTTACACAGACACATTAACACTGTCCTGTCTTTGCGCTGTGAATACTCTCAACCATTAGCTTTAATTCAGGGAGCCTGTTATAAATGGTGTAGTCCAATTTTTATTAAATTTTCTTTAATGACTATAGATAATTACAGTATAGTATGTTTTGTTGTACATTTACTTTTGTTTTCTGGAAGAACTGCTGTGGGATGAAGTTCGTGACGACTGTTTATTGCTGACATTAAAATAAAGCCATTTCACAAAATCAAATTTTAGAAATTTTAGGTTGGAAAAGATGTTATTCCCCGCAATATTTGGAATCAAACTACTTAAAGTTATGGTAGTAATTGCAATAGGGAGAAGGTTTTCATCCATTGTAGTAAGCGTGCTTTGAAAAAGAAAATACCAGTGGAAATGACTGGGTTTATATTTCTCCAGAGAAAAAAATGCAATATTAGGAATAGCAAAGAAATTGTCATGACATCATCCCATTAAATCAGATAAGAAAAACCTCAGGGATCTTTTTGTGGAATAAGTAGCACCAGTTTTGTGAAGTCTATTCCGTTTAAGTATGCACTCCACATTGCATTCAGGTCACCAGGCACACACTAGATGGACTCAGAAAGGTGCCTCTCTTATCTTTGGTCACCACCACATTATAAACTTCAGTTAAGAGCCTTATTTATATTTGGTGTCTGGTGAAGGTTCAGAAGAGGAAGCAAAGAAAGAATTGTCATTAACTGCACAAAACTGCTCAGTGTGAAAGTGGTTTGGTTTCTTGAAATACCTGGTTTGCCAAGGACATGCTCAAGGGTTTAAAACATGCAAGCTGAGACACTTGCTTTGACATCTAGCAATAAACCTGGAATAATACCAGCCAAGATGAATGTCAGATCAGCTGTTCCGAGAATGGTCTAAACAAGAAAACAAGAATGCTTTGTAAAGGAAAAGACAGGGAAATGCTGCAATGCTTCTGATAATACAAAGCAGAAAGTCACACCCAAGAGCCTCTTGTTTAAAATTTTTTTTTTTTTCAATACACAGGATAAAATAATTATTTGGCCCCCTTTCTCTTCTGTTTCTTCTAGTAAATGAAGAATGAAATGTCATCGGTATTATCCAGTTATATCCTTGTCAAAGTCCAGCATATCAGAGAAAATCTTAAATAATATTGAGAAAGAGATTATTGTCAGCTGGAGAGTGTTTTATTATGGTACCTTGCTGAGATAGTTTTATAAATACAATCCAAGAACAAGTGGAAAAAGCAACAGAATCCTTGTAATATATGGAAGGATTAGGGTAAGAATAATATATCTATTTTCATTTTTACTCCAGCACTGGATGTTCCAATGTTAAATACCACAGGAAAGTATTTTAAAAGCATATTTTTCATTAACATTGAATTTTCCCTTCAGTGCAACCATCTCTGGGACATCCAGACTTCTAAAAATGATGATTCTCCAAGCAGCCTTGGGTGGTGAGACAAGCCAGCAACAGTGGGACCAAGCGCTCAAGTGTTGACTGAACTAACACAAACTCCATCCTGACCCCACCGCACAAGTGTCTGAGCTGCTGGACACACAGATTGTGAACTGCTGTGGTTCTTAGCGCATTTTAAGACAAATATTTTGAGGCAAAGCAAACTGGATGACGGCACACCTTAAAACAGCACATCGTACCCCATGGAAGGATTAGGCAAGTAGCTCAAACGGGTATAAAGCACTAGCACAACAGGCAGGTCTAGCTAATACTTTCAACAGTCATCCCAATTGCCTGTACTTCTTAGTCATTACGTTTCAAGACATCTTTCATGGGTGGCTTTCTGGTAAAAGATGGGCCCATATATATGCCCATGTCCAGGACTTACCAAGAGTTGCAGTTGTATGGACTTTGATCCTTTGACCACTAAGGCAGCAGAGCAGGAATGTCGGAGAATAGCCCCAGGGAGGTGAGAGTCATCTCCGTCCACCTCAAGCCATTGCCAAATCACACTTGAAGCTGAGTTATGGAGCAAGAATTCTGAGTTCAGAACTGGATACGCCTGGCATGAGATAATTAAACACCGTTGTGGTTACGCTGTTCTCAGATATTTTTAGTAAAACATTGGTATTTTTGTACTTAGTAAATTTAGAAAATTTAGTAAAAAAAGCATTGTTAAGATACCTTTTCAACCTGAGCCTCCTCAGTGGCACAAAGGTGTCAGCTGGTCAACATTACAGTGTCATAACAAATCATAACATTGATAGCACTTGCATTCTCTTTCATTAATGACTGAAGAATGCAGGAAATTTAAAAAACTGAATATTAGCTCTGAAAGTCCCAACATGGTTAATAATTCACGTTTACTAAAATTTCACTATTTCAAATAGAATTCCACCCTGAAGAAGCAGGATATCACCCCTGAGTTCATGTTGAGTTCAACTTGAAAAGCACAAGAGTACAGTATGTGCTGCTGGATATAACAAAATAAAGAAAATGACTACAGCTAAACTGAGATTATCAAGCCTGAGAGAGTTGCTGGAATCAATGATCTCCAATTGAAAACCTACCACTCTTGGTGGTCTGATCCAGAGGACTTTTATCACTGTATAAGGAGCACTAGCCCAAGAGACTAGACAAAACTCATTAAATACATTTTTCATTTATGAGTGCAGTGATAACCTGGACAGTCAACTAAGATACTTTAACAACAACAAAAATTCATTCATTTCTTTGGCCTTTTGTTAAATCTTTGTGATGCTTCACAGAGGTTTAGGAGAAGCTGTGGTCAGGATCAGGAGCTCAGATGCAACTACCTGCAGGTGATAGTCATATAAAACATAAAAGGGCCATAATACCATACAGCATCCAAGCAATCAAAAAGAACACTGGCAGAGAAGAAAAATAAGAAGAAAAAAGCCTGAGGTACACCATTGAAGTTGTATGTTTCCTTTAAAAAGAGATAGAGAATAAATCCTACTTCTTTACCATTATAAATTACCCTTCTTTTTAAATAACACATGAAATGACGACAATTAAGGTAACATCTAAAGGTCAAAGTAAAAAAGCAACAGCTTCTAGTTTGTCCTTTCCAGAATAAAGGATAATATTTGCAACTAAGATTTTTAGTAGCATCTGCTTAAAAAGTCACATCCTAAACAAATGCTCTTGTTTTTCAAACATGCAACACCACTGGGTTCTTTCCACTCTTGAAATCAAGCCAAATATTTATGTATATAATATGGTTTTATTATAATATGGTTTTATGACAGCCATTCTAAAATACCCAATCCTTTGCATCAGGCCTTTCTATTATTTCTTCCTATTATTAAGCTTAATCTTCTAATTATTTGGTAATGAGCAGAGTTCATTGTGATTTTGAAGATTAATATTACTTTAAATTTAAACTTAGTCAGATTCTCAGGATAATCCTTAATTGCTGAATGAAGAAAGTGAAGATAAGGTTGAACAGGACTGTTGTAAGGAACTATAGTAATATACTTTTTGGTGATTGTTTCAACCCTTTTTTGCATTTACAGGATATCGCACTTTTGTAATCCCATTACAAGAAATCATTTGAGGACTCATGGCTGCCTTTCTGCATTGTATCAGGCAAGGTTTGCACAGACTTCATCCTCTTTCCTCCCACCTCAGTTTAGGCACCTACATTGGAAAGCAAGTCTCTCCAAGCACCTTCTTATGGTGATTCAAGCAACTTATATTTCAAGGCCTTTTAGAGACTCTTGCATTTTTCTATTTCATAGACTCCCAGCTGTTATGTCCCAAGTGAATCCTTTGCGAAAATCAGGTGGAATGAAACAGGCCAGAGGGCAGAGTTTGGACTGGACTTCGAAAGAAGTCTTCCATTTATTTCAAAAGTAGCTTAATATTAAGATTCTATCTCTTTCTCATTTCTTCCTCCTTAGTTAGAAGATGGTAATTCTTCTCTAGCTAGCAGAAATAATTCTTGGGATAACTTCTTTGGCGATTTAAAACCATATATTTTGGTAAGCAAGCAGGTAGACAGGAATATGTTAAGCATCTTACCAGTTGGCATTTTCTCTGAGATTCAGTTCATTGGGAAAAATGCCCTGTTTGAAGTTTGAGTGCTTCACAGAATTTGGAGCAAGTTTGAAGATCAAAAGAAAGACACAAATAACAATGAATTTGTGTGAATTTCTTATTTCATTAAAAACACTTCGCCCTGCTACAGTACTTTGTGTATATTCTGAGTACAGAAGTCTTCCTAGATTGGAGGGGGAAAAAAACCCCAAACCAAAACCCAAAAGGCCCAGACAGAGAAGTTTGTTTCCTAATATAATCAGAGGAACATCAAGCATATATATCTGCATTTGGTGATACAGAAAAACTTAAAGAGTATTCCTTTTTACATTGTTCTGCATGTCTCCTCATAGCTCTGATGGAAGCTAGAAATACTATTATGGGTCAAATAAAATAATATTATGTGCACATTTTTGAGCCTACAAATTGGATGTCAATTTGAAGGACTCTGGAATTTTTCTGATTTATCCATTAATTTCCTCATTAAATAAAACCTAAGGAGGCGTCACGCTTTCATAGCAAAAAGTACATTTAATTAGAAAAAACTTCCTAAATTTCCCTTTTGCTTGCAATGATGCAGACTGTTGAAAGGACTCTACCTGGTTTTTATCAGCTACTACAGCTGACATCTTCCCCTCACATTTGCCTTTGACTGGCATTTCCATGGCAGATAGAAGTAATGATCTGTTTGGGAAAGTAGCATTATTTAATGCTATTCTTTAAATATGCTCTTTATATGGCTTAGCAACTGGCAATAAGAAGGAAAAATAGCATTACAGACAACCAGCTGGCTTTGCGTGAACCACTAACAGACCATCAGCGAGGGTGACCAAAGTATTTTGATGCCTTATCCACTAGCACACTAACCCCAGTCAAAAGCCCTGGGAAGCCTGGCTTGAGAATATGTTAACTGTGAGCCTGCACTTCACAAATGCTTTGGAGAGGGAGCTACATTCACAAGTCTGAAGACACAACCACTTCTTAAACCTAGAAATACTGCCCCTCTGTATTCTCCTGCTCTGGACAATTTGTCTGTAGGTGAACTGGCTAAGTCCCCAGCAAGCGCTCATCTCAACACAATATGGGAATCTCTGAATTCAATCACATCCGCGGCATTCATTCATTAGAAAAAAAAAATAACTACTTTGTCTGCAACGTAAAGTACTGAACCATGCTGAAGAGTTGCATGAAATACAAATGATTTTTGGTAAGTTAAACACTGCAGCAGACATTTTCAAAGCCTTGTAAGGATCACAGATGACCCCTTCCCATTATCATGAATTGGCTATAAGCCATCCAGAGCCCATGTCAGCTTTGAGAATTGCAGAGTCGATGAGGGGTATTTGTTCAAATTCCTGTTTCATGTTTGGAGGGTCTACTCTGCTACAGTTGAGTAAAACCAGATTTTGAGTTCACTTCGGTTTCCTTCATGAGAGGGGACTAACCGGGATTCACGTCTTCCTATTGTTCTCTGTACAACCTTTATCAAAAAGTGCAACCCTGGAGTACCGACACCTGACGTACTCAAAACAGGGAGATATAGTGCGTTGCTCTGACCTTGTCATATCCTGCAGAGAACCACTAGGTTAATCCAGGGTAAGTGAGACTCTGATGTTTAGAGCAGGTCTGATTTACAGCAGAATATTTGTCTCTAAATGGGGATGGGAAGAAGTGTCCAGAAGCGTTATTTATACATGAAGATAAGTGCTGGCTAACTTTCCTGCCTTATGCTTATATCATCTAATTACTTTGGCACAGTGTTTCACTCTTTCATGTTCCAAGTCTGCTTTGTGCTCTAGCAATTCACATCATTCTCCTTCCTATCTCTTACATTTTCTTTCCCATCTCTTTAGATACACCATTAACAATCCTAAGTAAACTGAGCTTCAGGGGTTTATATATGCTTGGTGTTATATAATTTCTGCTCCCATTTTCCAACCAACACTACTTATTTTTTTGGCTGCAAGACACTACGCTACAATGGGCACGCTTTTAATGGGATCTCCCAGACCCCCATGTCAATCTCAAAGCACCCCAGAAATAGTAAGAGCTATGAATTCCAATGGATAGGTTCTGTAATTTAGGGAGGGGGAAGTCTAGGACTATGAAATTTTTTAAACAACAGTGAAAACTGAGTGGGAAGAAAAAGACGTAAGATACAAAACTTACCTGGTTGTATTAATCGTCTTTTTATACAGCAGGGCCTTTCTTCCAGCATTGTTTTTAGTTCAGCAACCTTTAGACTTCCCAAACTGTTTAACACCCTAAGAGAAGTGGCTTTTCTCCCTCCACCTCTGGCTGTGGAATCCTTCCCGTGCCCGTCACAGTCACTCCCAGCACCGCACCATTCTTCAGCAGGGGCTTCTTTCTGCCACCACTTCAGAAACTTCTCACTCACAGGGAAGGACCTACCTTCCCATCTTCCCTCTGTCCTGGTGGTTTTGTCGGATGATGGGCTGCAGATGAGGCAAGGCAAAGAGACAGCCTTTCTAGGGAACACAATGCATGGTAAACCACAAACAAAGAAATAAAACAGGTACCGTCCTGAACAGACTGGGATATTATTTCCAAAATTGTATTCTTTGGCATTCCCTAATATGTGAATTTGCTAGAAATTTTTCTTACCAGCTCTGAAATGGAAAAACACAGAGACAGCCCCAGGAGAAAATACCAGTCTGGTTGGAGCCATTACAGGCTTGTGGGTACCTGCACCAAAGGGAAGCCTTTGTGGTGGGGGAAGATGAATAGCTGGACTAAAAGGAGATCTACGAAAAGGTGGAAGATCACCTTTGGCTTCACATCATGAAAAGGGCAAATTTTTGCCCTCTTTGATGTAAGAATAGGATGCTGAGTCTCCACAGCGGGGTCTTCAGCACTCCCCACCATCTGGCTTTTGCTGCTGGAGTAGGTGGCCTGGCATGGTGTAACAGGGCAAAAGCAGCTTAGTCCCCACCAGGGAGGGCAGGGAGGAGCCTTGGCCTCATCCAAACATGTTGTCCGCAGTCTTCCTTGGACACAGAGATGCTTTCAGCTTGAGCAGTAAAATAATGCTTTTGCAGAGGAAGCCGATGTGTCCAAATGTGAATATGTGCATGTCTAAGTGTTATCTTCTACAGCACATTAACGTAAATGTTCAAACTGTAACATGGTTTAGGACTTGTATGTGCTGTTAAAAAGGTTTGTATGTGCCACAACTCTTTCAGTCTCAACATCTGCAAATCCCTGAAGCCTAACAGGGTTTTTAAATGCTTCGTCTGTTTGATCTTCCTAACACCAACAAACAATTCTTTCACCCTCACTACCTGTATCTCCTCCTTTTTGAGTTAGCTGAGTTTTAATACCCTAGTAAAGTTTCATAAATGTATCTTATGTAAAGGACATTTCCTAATCCCAAATTGAGGTAATGAGATAGAATTCTTCACCCAAATTGTCTAATTACAGTGCATTAGAAAATGACAAACCTCTCTCTTAAAGAATAATAATAAAAAAAATCAGCAGGTAGCCGGCAGAATAGATTATGTTTAATTATAAATATTTTCACTACATTGTTAATCACATGATTTAGGAAAAAGATTAAAAATGTAATGTAAATCTTTTTTGCATCCATTTTTAAACAACTCTTTAGTTCTTCTATACACAAATGTGTATCCGGCTCTAGCATTAATTTGTTGAAACTAGATCAGTACCAGGGGAATCTTTGATCTGCACAATTATCAATTAGATAATTAAAATCAGAAGAGTGAAGATGCTTTGAAGATTTATTAGTAACTTAATTTATTCTCAGTTATTAATTTTCATTGCATAAAATTGAAAAACATGAAACAACAAAGCGTGCATGCTGGCTCTGTAGTAGTCTTTGAACTAACAAGTCTCCTATGAGTTCCAGGATGCATATTCTGGGTTATTTAATTATATAGCACATGTATTCCTAAGAAAACACAGGCAGAGTCTGTGAGGAATAGATTTTTGATTAGTATTGTAGCAAATAATATATCTATATTTAAGGTTTCATGAAAAACTAGGTAAGTTTTGAAGTGTTTAACTGCATTTCTCTTCAAATTTACTCTAAAAATTCCTTCGTCCTGGAGCAAGAACAGGGTGGATGCTATCATTCCAGTTCAGCCTTTTTTCTTCACTAACTATTGCATTGATGGGAATTAAATGTAAAACACCAGGCAAATCAGATCATCTCATGATTACACACAATAGCCTGCTGCTTAAGATTAAATAATGGAACTTCATCTTTCTTACACAGATAAAAGATTCTTAAACTTGATGCAGTCTATTTGTATTTACCAAAGATGTTACTCAGTGACATTGTTCTCCCATGTGCAAAGGTACATGTGCCACATGATTTTCTTCCAGTTAGGCACAGTGATTACTCTAGAATTACTCTTTCTGTGAAGCTGAATTTAATTAACTAATCCAAGTAGTTACTTGGAAACTTAAAGGACAGAAGAAATCTCTGGAGTAGCTGACATAGTGGAATGACCAGAAAAACGAATATACAGGTGGTAAAATACATACATATATTGTTTATAGAGCACTCGAATCAGCTACAAGCCAAAAACCCAAAATGGCTTAGCCTACTTTAAACACCTAGATACATGAAAGGCACTTTGGGTATGAATACTACCAAAAAACCCACTGCTTTAAGTTTTTGAGGGTAAAGAGTTCTTTTAAAAAAAAACCCATAGCATGCAAGTCAAAACAATGGAGATGGATATTGCATCTGTAGATTTTAAACCTTAGAAGGATTTAAAAAAATTTCAGTTAAAAAATATTTCTGTCGATTTTTTAAGAAACCAAAGTATTTGAGGGAGTTGGGGGGCGGGGGGAAGCTTTTTTGAAAACCATTTCTTGAAAAATTAGAAACATTGACAGGCCTGGGGACTTTCTGTTACAAGGCCTTTCCAAAACCAAGGTCCTTTCCACCAGAATGCTCTGAGGCAGTACTTGTGATCCGTCTCAGAAAAAAGAAGGGAGCATGTCAGAGCATTTCAGCAGCAAGCCACCAGCCTGATACCACATCGACTGAGTTTCATCATTTAAATATCACAGAAAATTACCAGAAATGAAGCTATGCATCATAACAGCCACATACATCTACCTCCTTGAGGAAGGATTTAAAGAGCTCTATCATTCAAAATCTGTTTGTAAGCCTGATTTTGAAGGCTCACGTCAAGTATTCTGTTCATTCACCTCACACACTCAAACAAGGAGATGGCACTTCTGACCTTTATGGACAAAGAAAACAAGAAAAAAAGAATGGTAACCCCTGTCAGTAACAAGTACAGAGAATGAGTACTCTGCCTGCCAGTCCACAGTCTTTATGTAGTTCTTCTATATGTATAAAGGGTGAATAACTGAAGATTCAAATTGTGTTGCAGATGAAATCCCAAAAGTTACTCTGTTCGGTCACATACATCTACAGCGATTTGTTCTAGGAATCAGGCTTTCCACCACCACCTCACACACGTGATATTTTTAGCATTTCCTGGTTTCAGTTAGGAGAGAAGTCACAAAAAGATAGCCTTCCTTATGTATTTTTCTATGTATTTCCATTGCCATTGTACCTTAGAAAGAAACCATCGCAGAGAAAGAAAGCACAGGAGGATAATAAGCATCTGGACCATAAATGAGGGTGAGTTACATCTTCCATTCAGATGAGTATTTAGGTAAATGTTACCTTAGTTGGAAGCGATCAACATGCCTTTAAGCTAAATGCAAAAACCTAGCCCAATGAACTGTTACTGCAAACGTGAAATAGAAAATATCAGCTATGCTCGGTGAAAATAATTTCTTTCTAATGTCATGGAGCTGAGTAAAGACAGAGTTACAACTTCTACTTAAAGCTCTCTGATACAAATAATAAGCGGAATGACACAATCTCTGACATTCACCAGAAAAAAACAAGCTGCATTTTGCTAAGTGAATTAAATGTGTTTACCGCACTATGGATCACTTACTGTTCAGAGTGGTCAGACACTATGCCGAGCAACCATCATCATAAGCTATCCCTCTCGTCCCTAATTTGTTTCAACAAAGCCTACAGTATCCTCCTTTTTATTTTTTAATTAGCATTCTGAAAGCCTGTGCACGCTGCTGTGTCCTTCCTCAGGAGGAAGCTGGGGAAGACCCTGGCAGCAGCAGCAGCCGCCACCTCTGCCCTTACTCCATGGCTGGCAACTGGCTTGGCCATCACTGCAGACCAGGCAAAAAGGAGAGCTTTGTCTCATATTCACGTACTACATGGTGTATTTCCCACATTTCTTCTGGACAGTAACAGAGCCAGCAAGTTCTCAACAATGAATTTTTATGATAAACGAAATGTCACTGCTTTAAAGCTAAATAAAGTAGTTTCAGCTTGATAAAGTGTTCACTTGAGAACTCACGAAATTTTCACTCCAATATATCTTTCCCTTTCAGAACATAGTCTGATCATTTAAAAAAAAATGCTGGAAATGTACCTCAAATTTGAACATAGTTACTCTGAATTACTTTCCAGTAATTGAGAATGCAAAGCAGCATTTCCAGTTATTTGTGCCATCCCGATAACTTGGAATAGTCAGGAGCTGGGTTCATGGCTGCTTTGCATTCCCAAAGTGACACAAAACAAGTGGATTGTACTAGGGAATTCATCCTATCTTAAGTTATCTTCTCCCTTCTTTCACCAACGTTATATCAAATAACTAATGCATTGAAAAAACACAAAAACTTTTACAAATGACAAAATAAGAAAGTCATACATAAAAGCTGCAATATTGCTTCATTGGAAAATCTTCATACTCCTTTTTTCTTTCTTCAGAAACCCTGTCTGATAATCCATAACAAATTCATTCGGCCATGAACACATGCTTAGTGCTCTGTAACGCACAGCGCATGAAAACTGCGGTGCACCTTTCCAGGAATACACCCTGCACACACACATACGTGCACGGTTGTAGCAATCAGGTGGGTAGGAAAATGGCACACTGAGGGGCTGGCAGGACACTCCCTTTTGGTGCAAAAATGTTAACTGAGCAAGAAAAGAAGAGGCTGGAGTTTGTTCCACAGACTGCCCACAACAAGCAGAGGAAAACCGCGTGCTTCAGCCAAAACCTTCAAACGTGCTGCTCCTCTCCTCTGCCTCCCAAATCCTCTGGGGCAGAGCGGTTCACCCAGAGCATCCCATAAGTCAGAGCTGTCAAAACTGCCAGTGAAACTGCACACAAGCTATAAGCAAGTGTTCCCGATCTGTGCGTGGAGCTCTTTCTTTGGGGGGCGTGTGCACGTACAAGTTCCTTGTAGGACCAGGGAGAAGACTGCACTGATATATACATCCACTTACACAGAAGCTCAGCAAAGAGGGTAGAGCTCAGAGTCCTAGGAGAGAAAATGGGAGTAACAGTTTCCTGAGGGCTGCTAAGCCAACACACTACTAAATGTACCGTCTAACATTGTTCTGTTCTTCCACTCTTGCAGCTACCACATGTGATGGACAAAATCCAAGTTAAACACTCTCACCAGAGCATGCTCCAAGACAGACGACTGGGCCTCAGGCTTCGCCAATACAATGTGGTTCTATTCTCTATTTATTTTTGTAGTTCAAAGACCTGGCAGTAGCCCATTTGATGCCTGCCATAAGGACCAGTGCACTCCTGATTACTGCCATGAGATTTCCAAGCCCACAGACGGCATGTATTCCAGCGTATGCCAGTCACCGAGATAGACTACGTACAAATAGCAGCGGGATTCTCTGAAAGAAAGAAAAAAGCCAGCTCCCATTTGCACTTTGAACCCCCCCATGATAGGCTGCCAACTTGAGGACCTTGCTTTAATCACAGCAACCACATGAAAGAGTTTATTTTGTTTATCTTGGTTCATTTCGGAAACCAGTGATAAGTCTGCCATGAAAAAATTCCATCTTCTGGAAGCTGGCATACTTGTCCCAAGATACGGGCTTTGATTTCATTTTAAGTGCAGTTATTTACAGTCATATCACAGAGTGCATGAGTTTTCTCATTCTACCAGATGACTTCTTTTCCCTAAGCTGTGAATACTTCAAAATTCCTCTGAAGTACAATGGCATCTCTGAGTGGAAGTGGTGGGAAAAGGGCAGCAGATCCTCCTACAGCTGCAGCTCAAGTGCGCAGGCTGCATCCGCAATGTGCACACCCAGCCAGGCAGCAAGAGGTGCTGGAAGAAGAGCTGTGGCCCACACATAGGAGGGGACAAGGTGTGTGACGCGACCAACCTTTCTTTCTGCCACTAGGCTTTCTGAAGCAAATAGGATAAGTGCAATTTTAAATAAAGACGTGAGACTGGTGCCCAGCTACTGAATATGGAGTATTACTTTGCCATGGAATAGCAATAACAGAGAAAAACAAAGATGCAGACTAATTGCAGATAAAATTGTATAATCCTCTTCAGCATGAGCTAGCTGCGGTTTTTTGGCTGCAGAGTATCATGGATAACCAAACAGGTACTCTTGTCCCTGTAAATCAGAGCTGTATATATACTTTTAAACTTTGCAACCATCTAAAGACCGCTGGTTGCCCCCAGTGCTGTTTGTGGTGTAGCCAGCTTCTGTAGTGCTGCTGCATCAGTTTTCTGGGCTCACTAGGTTCCTCATACGGTTTCAGTGTCCATGAATGCAATTGTCTGTCTGCTAATAAGAAGTTTTAGAAGGTGTGAAATGGCTGACAGGTTCTTTTGAACCCAATGGATGCAAGGTAGTCGCTGTGGTGATGATGGGAGTACGCGCTGGAGTCTATTTATGCACAGGTTGCTGAAGGACTTCAGAAGCAGATGGTAGCAGTCTGCCGTAACCGAGTGAAAGACATTTATGGACATATTTGATTCCTGGAAGCTACCTGAAGCCTCAACTTCTGGCAAAGACATAAATGGGAATGGAGAGGAAAACTTCTCATATTTGCAGAAAGATGCATAATTTTCAAATTCTGAAGGATCATTATCTTCAGCACGACCATTTTTCCTCTTGAAATATAGGTTATATTACTACATTTAGTTCTGACTTCTCAGCCCTTGGCACCCATAATTCAATTCTCCTGTTTAAAAAATTGCCAAGGTCTCTATGCTGATATCTCAGCAAACACAATATTTCATCTCTAACTGTATCCTGTTTAGTCTGGATTTGTTCATGTTCACAAGCAGCAGATCTGAAATACAGCCTTGCAGAATAATCAGTAATAAACACGAAAGTGACAGGCAATAATTTCATAGTTTTCACGGGAGATAACATAAGATATTTTGCAAAACTTTGCCATATCGTGTGATTGTGCCAATTTACCTCTTGCAGTAAGATAGAGTTATTCATATTGCGACATATTAGGAGATGCTACTATAAAACTTGTCATATCTTGCAAATGTGCAATTACTCTTCACAAGGGCCCAGATGGGGATTATATCTCATTATATCAAGTGCTATGCAAAAAACAAATGTCTGGCTGTAATTAATGGGGTTGGAAACTTCAAGAACAGATCTGATGAAAAAAACACGAACGGTCAGAGTTTCAGCTTGAATAACAATTCAAATGACTGGATGTTTATGTTAACCTTGTCCAAAGAATGTAATCATCCTGAGAATGCAAAACTGGACTGAATCACAAGAGTGACCTTCCTTGCAAGCTTTCCACTATGTCCTTTGTCTGTGTGTCTATGTGTTAGAAATATGTCCAAAAATTTTCCTTTCTCATGCTACAGTAGCGTTTAGATTTCTGACCTTTTTTAGAAACAGAAAGAACAGATCTCAGAAAGGAAAAAAAAAAAGAAAACCAGCTTTATACAGCATTAAGGTTAGAAAAAGGTCCGTTTTGGTGGAAGTTTCAATGAGTTCCTATTTTATGTGTGAACCGATTTCACTCGAACACCCAGACCTATTGTTTGCTCTGTGTACACCTATGTGTAACACGGCATTGCCAAATTCCCAGTTACAAGCCCTAACAAAATTTTCCAACGCAAAACATTCCCACCTTAAAACATCTCACTGAATAATCAGTTCCCTTCCTGTACCACTGCAGCATTCTGCAAATAGACATCATCCCTGGATCATCCTGCTCAAGAACTGCTTGTGGCCAATCTGCACACTTTGCAGTATTTCAACTTCATTTGGCCCAGTAACAGATTTCCCCAAAGAAACATCTTTGGATGATCTCAAGTGCATGCCAGAGAGAGCCAACTATACAGGCTTGGGTTTTTCCCTGAAGTTTTCTGTAACATTATTAGTTGAACAGGCTCAGCTGGGTATGTATTCAGATATGCTTTTATTAAAACTGACTTTTAATATTAGTCATGAACAGATATTCATACTCCTAAACATTTTTTCCCTTAGTGCCAACACAGTTGAAGAAAACTGCATCTGAAAAAAGTTATTCTCATTGTCTAACACACTTTTTGATTAAACATACCAAGTGTTGATCCATCTCTAAAATATTTCTGAATGCTTTGAGATCTGAGTTCTCAGTTTTCTCTAAAAATCACATATTACAACTATTCCAAAGGAAGCATGGGACAAGTCAGATCAGATTTTTAAGGCATAAAGTGAAAACAGCTGAAATTTTCCATTCAAGAAAAATGACCTTTTATGAAAAGAAGGCTTCAAGTTTACGATTCTACCAATTTTTCTCTCATTCTCAGAAGTGTTGAGAAGCAAAACTGAAAGCAATTCCTTTTCCTTTCTATTGGAAAAGGAGCCAAAAAGCAGAGGTGGGCAAATTCCACTTACCTACCTTTAATTTCGGCCTCGGCAGTGTCATTTGTCAGTCAGAACCAACGTCAGGATTGCATACTTATTAATTGAGTTCCTTTTATTGAATCCTTGCAACCCTTACTAATGCGTAAGTCATAAAGCATGAAAGTACTCATTCATTTTGAGTTCAGCTTGTCGAACAAGTAACCAGGAAAACCACCACTCTGCCTCCCTCTCCCTCCAGCTCCCAAAACCTGTCTTGAAGATGTTTAATGACCTTAACCCTGCAAAACCACTGTGTAAATGGATGCCACTTCTTAAACAGACTGTCATAAACACATGATGAACAAGGGGAGCTGTAATGGCTATTTTTAGATGGATGGCACCAGGTTCAGACAAAAGTTCTTTTTTTAAAAAAAAGGCTTTTGGATCACCCTTCCTTATATGCGGCTACATCAATCTACCTCAGCTTTCTCTACAACAGAAAAATGAGTAAGTGACGTCCAGCATCGCGCCTGGGCTTTCTGCTCGATGGAGAGGAAACGTCCTGCAGGCTCTGCGGACCAACAGCTGCCACTTAGCAATGACTTGGCTGACTGGGGGAAACTACAACCCGCACATTTATTCTCCTGACTTGCTAGTTTGCTCTCCTGACTTTTCCTTGCCGTTTCTTCCATCCAGTCTGTAGATAATCAACTTCTCTCTCTACACAGTGCTTAGGATGTGAACCTCGGGTTTTCTTCTTGCTAGAATTCCTGCTTAGTCCCACTTACTGTAATTTTGTACTTGTTACTACTGTCTAACACTATGCTCTTACTAGAGAATTGAAATGCTTGCAGTGATTGGCCCTAATGGTTGCCCTTGAAAGATTACTGCTGTATTATGTTTGGGAATACCAACTCTGACAAGATATGCCAACACTTAATTTGTACTTGAATCATTTAGTAGGTGAGTTGACTTCGATCACCTTAACACTTAAAAAAAAAAAAAAAAAAGGCTAACAAAAATCATATACTGAACAATGTGAATAAATATGGTGAAATACCTCTGCATTCCTGAACATTCTTAAGTCTCTTTTTTGACCTGTGCAACTCCTAACAGGGTGCAAGGCATTTTGTGCTATTTATATGCAGTCCATTCAGGAGAATCTCCCTGCAGCTGGGAGAACATGACAAGTGTATACTTACCAAGAAATACACAGTGCTGAAACACTGCTCTGAATTTTTCATGGGTAGGGAGTTAGCAATACAGAGCTCTGCCTACAGATTAACTAAGAAAGTATTACCTGGATCTAATGATATGCTCTTGCTTTCACTAAAATAGTATAATGCAAACCAGAATAAAACTCTGGCTGTATATCCACAAAATATAATTTTTTCCACCAGAAACTAGAATAGTTTAATGTGTTGATTTTTACATCCTGCTACAGTCCTTTAATAAAATCAGCCTGGAGTTTGGAAGGTTCAGCTGTTGTATTTAAAAGGCATTAGCGTCCAGATTGTAAATTTGACCATTTCTCCCTCTCTCCAGCCCTTAACAACAATATCACAACAGAAAGAAAAGAACCGAACCGAGCTTGTTAACGTACTTACATAATTTTCGATCTAAAAAATTTGTGGTTTTATATGTTCTACTAATTTTTCTAACAAAACCAGCAGAATACACTTCTAGCAGTTGACTGAGGCTTCTAATCCAACAAAGCACTTAAATACATACTTACTTTTAATCTTCCAAGTTGAAGCCTTGACATCAACTGAAATACCCAAGAGCAGAACTGGATAGAAATAGTAATACTCCCTGCCATGGGGGGGGGGGGGGGGGGGGGGGGGGGGAATCTAAGAAATTAATCCCAAACCTGTAGACCCAGAAACCCCTAAAAATATTTACTTTTTTCATAGAAATTAGAAACAAACAGAAAGTTCTGGCCTCCTGAATGCATGCCAGGAAAGCTCCTGTCATCTGCCAGAAAGTGAACTTACAGCAGGGAAAAAGGTGGCTTCAATAAGCCCAAGAAGGGAGCAATAAAAGCAACAAAATTATTATGAACAGCCTGGTAGGTAGTAATTACAGTCATAAAACCGTTGCTATTTACTCACTCATTTTTTTATAGCTATCATGGCAAAAGAAATGGGAAAAGGATGATGAGATGGTTTGGGGAAGTTTTAATCGTTTGAGAAGCTCATCATGTTCAAGAGAGCTGTTAAGAACAAAAGCACAAAAGGGCTCACTGGGAAATTTGATAAATGTACAGTCTGCTCTGTTTTTTGAGGAAACCTGATAAAGACAACTTTATGTGCTGCGTGGGGAAAAAAAAAGTCAGTATAATTTTTTCTGAGTGATGAATTCAGAAATGCTTCTTGAATTAATAAAATCACCAGTAACTATGGGAGAGTTACGTAACTGAACTCAATATTTGTACTAACACTTTAGACATGTCATTGTTAACTCCTAATAATCACTTTGCTGTAAGCAGCTTCGCTGGGTCAGCATAGAGAGTGTATCTTAAAATTTGTAATGGAAAGATAACCATAAATTTTGTTTGATCCTGTATTACAGAAACTATAAAACTGCAGATCAGAATTATAAATTGTAAGTTTTGTGGGTATTTAAAGTAAATTATAAATGTAAGTTTTGAAATCCAAACAAGGTCAAGGAGTACAAACTGAAAAATGATTCTCTAATCACGAAAACTCATGGAAGATCAAAAAACTCCGCTGAACGTCTGAATAAATTAAATATTTCTAATGATTTCATAACAATGTGAAAGACACACTTACTGGGAAGTTCATGCTCAAATTAGCTCTGACATTGCATAGAAAGTTATCAAAATTAAAAATTCTTCATAGAATACAAATTGTGAAAGTTTACATTGGAAAAATTAAAACATATCATCTTTTTAAAATTAATAACTTATTCAAATAAAATAGTTCATAATGATTTATTCCTAAACCTAAATGTAAAATAAAACAAAAATAAAATTAATCATTTCATATCATAAGAAGATTTTTATATCATTGAAACAAATCAAGAAAACAAAACAAGTCATTAAAATTTTCTTGTACTGAAAAATGTTAAAATTAATACCTTCCTGTGACGCTTTTTAATTTCTGTGAGATTCCTTATTCTGATAAAAAATTTGTTCTAGAATTTTGTTTCATCTGCACTGCAGTTTAATAAACATTATAGGAAGAATTTGAATGTTGTGAAACAAAAGTGCCAGACAGAAATTTTAAAATATCCTCATGATGCATTATAGCAATGACCAGACATATAATTTGAAAATCAGGTATCTTCAGAATATTTAAAATTCTGTACTTACGTTAACTGCTCAGTTAGAGCTGGGATTTTCAGAGACTAATTTTCAATATAAAATGGCTGTCTAACTTTCTGAGATGAGCTTGTGAAAACTACAACTGTGTAAGCAAGGAACTGTTGAAAGTTTTTATTATAATAGTCCTGACGGAGACAAGCCAACCAATTCATATACATATTACGGCACAGTGTGTCAAATGTATTACGGTTAGATGTTTCAACGGATTGCTGAATCTTTCACTTCCATAGCTCAGTTTCAAATATGATCGGATCGAATGCAGTCACCACTAGTAACTTTTCAGTGACTACAGAAATGCCTGTAAACTAATTCCTTGGAAAATAGAGCTAATTGTTAGTTCCCTAATTTTTTTTTTTTAAATAATAATTTAACCAAAGGCCTAGTTTTGCTTTGGCAAGCTATATAGGTAAGATGGTAGAGCTGCAGGTCCTTTTTATTTGCTGTGGATATTTTTATTGCTTTGGGGACTCAAACCCAAAACAAACAATTAAAATATAACTGTTGACTGAAAGTGATGGCCAAGTTTTCTTCTGAAGCAAACTGGCCCCCCTCTGAAATCTTTTGTTACAACATCTCACAGATTTGTTATGTTGACTTGCCTTTTCTGTCCACAGTGTGGCCACAGAAGCTACAAGAACTTAAACATAAAGAGCATTCATACAACTAATCGCTCTATGAACCTTGAGTCATAATGATTCAGACGCACCAAGGCCACCAAAAGCTCCCCAACCCAGGAATGACCTGCAACCAAGTACAGCTGCAAAAGCATCTTGTACAGTCACTTTGGGTTTATGTCTTTCAAGTGCCCAAGGACTTCAAGTCTTCTGCTTGGCATTCCTTTTTAGCTTCCCATAACCGAGATAGTGACTTAGAAGGAAAGAACATATTTTGTTGTTTCACAAAGCCATTTTAAAGGACTATTCTTGTGGTTTTGCCCAGAGGTGCTGAAAAAGAGAAGGATTAAATTTTTCTAAAGGAAAGTAAAGTAATATATGAAAATAGCGCACATTGGTAACGCATGTGGTTGAAAAAGTAAATGAAGTTTCAAGGTTTAAAAAAAAAATAAAGAGGAAAAATGTATACCTAACCATCTGATTAGATACAAATAATCCATGCATTCTTCCTGTCCTAATGTCACTTTAGAGTTCAATGCCACAAGAGAAGAATTCTTTAACACAACAGCTGTATCCATAGCTGGGAGCTTTCCGCACCAGAGTAGAAGGCTGGGCTGTGCTTGAATGCTTTGCTCATGGGAGCAGAGACCAAGACAAGATCAAGGAATATGGTACCTTCAAAATCTGTGCTGAAGACTGCTTTTAGTATTTTTTGTATATTTTTGCTCACCACCAGCTACATCGTGACAAGAGAAACTATTCCTAATTAGTTTAACTAGGAATTAGTCTAGAAACCAAAGCCAGCCTAGTTCAGTAATGACATTAATATCCAATAACTAGGTCACATTATCCACAATTACTACAGAGACTATACAGTTCCTTGTGGAAAACAACTGTCTATATTACCACAAGAAGAGAATAAAATCTGGGATGTATCTAGTTCAATAATGGATTCAGTCAAGCAGAAAATTAACCAACACACAGTCTAGCCACTAATCCAGTAACTCTAAAATTCCTGCAGTATGTCAGGTATCTGTTTCAATCAAACGAGTGGGGAGAAAAAAATCCAGAGAGTTGTCTCACAGAGTCTTTGGAGAAAAGAGAATTTCACTCGGAAACGAAAGACTAGATGTTTTCACCTCCTGAGCAGTGTTCAGTGCAGCAGGTAGGCAGGACAGATATCAGGGGCGCTCTCCTGGCTCTAATGATCCTTCAGGTAAGACTGGATTTGCCATGTGTGCCCCATGCTCATTTGTTGGGCATATCCTCTAACATATTTCCTAAGCCTGGTATGGGGACCCTTGACAATTAGCAGAGGAGCTCTCTCTGGCAATGAATTCTGCATGTGGGCTAAGCAAATTTAAGAAAATCCAGATCATGGAAGTCCTTATTATTTCAAATGTCTTCCAGCTGTTTTCTGTCAATCACAGTACTTTAGCACATGAAAGTACCATGTTGCTGAGAACCTCTGATGCTGCAAAATATTTTCAGATGATGAAGAACAAGAATCTATAAGAAAGGATATACTCATACCCCTTAAAGAAAATGTGAAGCAAAAGCTATGCCTAATCTGTCTAATCTGCACAGAAAGGGTATTAAGGTCCTGATCTCACAAATTTCCAACACACTTCAAGCCTACAGTACAGCCTTCAGGACTGTTCTGCTTTGCATGGACACAATAGATGAAGAGGAGGAAGAAAGTTAACATTGGTTTGTTCCCCATCTGTAGTCATAAGTACCCAGAGTCCCACAGCTCAGGCATAGTGAAGGATTTTAAAATGAAGGTACGGACAAGTATAGGTTCATCTAAGAAGCTGACACAGGAATCTCATAAGCACATCAGGTACCATTTCCTTTAATTCCAGTAATCAACAGTGCAAGAGACTTAAAGATTTTTTTCAGTTTATCGATATTGTATCAATTTTTTCTCACCTGAAGAGAAACAAACTTAAAATAACAAAAATATCCAAAGCCAGCCATCAGGAAGTATAGACAAGATAGCACACTTACTTTCACTGATTTACACAGTAGATAAGAAGATAAGCCACCAGCTTCTTTCTCTGTGGGACAGAATTGCTTGCTTTTTACACTAAACTAAGATGTTATTCAGGTTTGAGAAATACTTCTTTCTTTTTTTTTAAATATTTAAATTTGTTACCTCAACTTCTAAAAATAACTGTAATGAATAAAACAAAGAAAAAAGAAACAATACAAATTGTTCATCTTTAAGTGACTTATTTATTTTCAAGGCCTAGACTAGCTTTGTTGAAATGCCTTACTATGATATATGCAATCAGACATTGGCATGCCTGTTCAGTACTTCAGGGAGATTATGTGGTTATACACTAGAAAAATGTCAAGGTCCTTAAATTTTCACCGAGGTACGTTCCCTGTGGTTTCATTGCAGAGGTCAAGATTTTAATTACCAGGGGCAAATGTATTTTTAAGGTAGGATTATGTATTTATAAGGTTTTTCATTGTGGTTTACTCTTTCTTGTAATCAGCATTGTTACGAGCTCTAGTAATGTATAATTTATTAAAAATAGTTTTTTTCTTCGGTCATCTTTGAAAATGTATTCTGTTTTGCAACTATATCTTTTCTTCATAAAGTGGTTACAAGTCAAAATGACATGCATCAGCAGCCTTTAAGAATAAAAATAAAGCTGCTTTTGAAACTGCTTCCCTCATACTAGAACACAGTTTGAGAGAAGTGTAGTTTTCAATTTGCATGGTAGAGATGCACTAACTGATTGGAAGGCAGTTGCTGCCAGGAACATTTGGTGTCAATTACAGGAGGGCTGGAGAAAAAATAAAAAAAAATATATATATATATATTTTTTTTTAGAGAAATTGGTGAAATCTCACATTTTTTTCGGGTTTGTCAGAAGTGAGGATTTCCTGCATTTTCTGTTCTGTCAAAAGGCAGTTTGCCCCAGCAAAATGTCAAGATATCTTTATCTAAGTAATTGCCCCACTTGCATTCTCAGCAGACCAGAAAGTTGTACTATTTTCATGAGTAATAATGAGAATACTAGAATGCGATTATTAAATACAGACATCTGAGGGACAGAAATTGTAAAAATGGAGGACAATTTTCCACTTACACTTATTTAAATGGCTGCCACTATTATTCCTGGAACTGTCCCATGACTGCTGCTATTGGTGTCCACATACCTCAGAGCCCAGGTCTGTCTTTATGCCATGACTAACTTACCCCATGAGTAGTCCCGCTGATTTCATTCCCTATCCAACATAGCTATGGGACAGAATCAGGCCCTTATGATCTAAAAAAAAGCTCTCACAGTGGATAAGAAGAAGTGTTGCACTTTCCTTAAAAGCATTTTTAGGCTATAATAAAATATACATGGACTGTAGTTTTCAGTTCATAAAGAAAACTAGTGCTTTCTGGGTTGAAAAAATGACCTGCAATGAATAATAATGTCCTCACTTGTGGCTTCAGAACTTAAATCCCATAGGTTTTCACCTTTTTCAATCCCATAGAGCAATTTCTTCCCCCATAAACTAAAGCTCCAGCCCACATTAGGTTTATTACATACCTTTAAAATGTCATTTTAGGCTAAAAATGTGCTAAATGGATTTTAAGTATGTTCTACCAATCATAAAAAGAAAACTACATATAGACCTCCACAGACAACGTAGCGTACAGAAATTGTGTCACGTTGGGAAAGAAAACAGCCATAGCTGTTCATAGACTGCTGGTGAGCCAGCAGCGAGTCAATCAAGCTATTCTTGGTTCCTCCAAAGAAAACTGGCATTTGTCCTTTCGCTCTGTCTTTGTGCCCCTAGCTCATGGAGGCTGCATTGCTGCGTGCACAGCCAAAACGATCACACTTGACTTCTGAGCATGCTGGGTCACCTGTTGTACAGCTGGAAAGGCACCTCCTGGAGTGAACTGGGGGATGAGAGAGTGTCACTGGGAGTTGCTAGGGAAGCACGTGTTTCCCTGCAAATGATGAAGGTCTATGGCCTGGCATTAGCAAATTCCAAGTAGACAGCTTCTCACTGGGAAAAAAAAAATTTAAAAAAAAAAAAAAAAAAAAGGCAGCTTTCTTGAGCTGGCACAGTCTCTTGTGTAAGTTTTGCAATCTTGTATCTCACCAGAGCTATAAAAGGAGGCCCAGAACGTGATCTCATTTCCACCACATCTGGAATGATTCCACTGGAGTCACTAAAATCCCTCTCTTGTGCCTCCAGAACAACAGGCTGCAATTACTTCAGAAACTGTTAGCCACCAGAAAGGGTGGTAGGAATTCTTTTCTAGGGGCACATTTGGCTAAAACATGCAAACCCATGTCCCACACGTTAGACTTCTACCTCTTTGAGCAAGGCACTAGCTTTTGGAGTTGCTATAGACCCCTATTTCACTCCACTGAAATTCAGAGAATTTCATTCTTAGATGCCTCATGGGTTGATTGCAAAGTACAAAGCAGCTCAAGTTTTTAGCTCTTGCTTCTAATCATAAGGTGCTCAATATTAATGCGAAGCTTTATTACACATGGAAAGATTCTGAATGTAACTTACATTTTTTCCTTCCCTCTCAGACAATACGTTTGGGTCCCATAGCAATGAAGATAACTTGAATTTATAAGTGCAGTGTGACAAAAATTACTGCAAAGTATATTTTTTTCAAAAGTCCCTAAAATTTTCCTTAGAAGAAAACACAATTTTCTGTAATTCTGTGTTAGTCCTGATTATCGGGATTTCCACTACTTTCAAAAGTAATTGCTGCTTTCATTTGGGAGGATAGCTGATGGGATACATTCTCTCACAGTAAAATTAGTATTAAAATTAAAACTTTAAAATTTAAGTCTGGTATCTTACTGGCACAAATCAAGCACGACCAGTACAACTCATCATACAGCCATCTCAAGCTAAAGGCCAAGAATGTACCACCATTTATTCACATTTATTTATGTGTGTTTCTAGAAAAACTTCACCTATTTCTCTGCACAGGACACATTTCTTGGTCTAATTAACATCCCTTTAATCTTTTCTTTTATCAGAAGATGCATGACAAAAACTTATTCTTGACTTTAATGTCTTAATGAAACTAAAGGTGTTAATTCCATTTATAGACAAGAATATTAAAACTGAAGGGAACCAACATGACAATTTCTCTGGTCACTGACTGCCAAGATTGTTTCTAATTTTACTTTGGTGAAACTTGGGAAATACGTTGTTAGCACTTCCTTGTCTCCTTCTCCTGGAAGAGTTGGCATAGTCTCATTTTATTTATTTCAAAGACCTCCTCACCTTCCCTTGGCATATTTTTTTTTTCCTTCTTTCTCCTCCCACCCACTCCCAGTCATAAAGCTTTCTGTAAATTATGGTAAGCTTCACAGCTCTGTGGGTTTAAAAAAACCCTCATAAAATAAAGCCTTTTTTTTTTTTTTTTTAAAGCAGAACACATGCAGGGTGCTTAGGAGAGATGTGAAAATGTTCTCATTTGACTACCCTCATTTGAGGGCAATTTTTGGCAACAGATGAAATTCATAAAGAACACAAGGAATAAATTAGCAGGTCATCAACATCTTTGCAGCCACAGAACATAAGGAGAAAAATGATGAGGAATAGTTAGGTTAGGTGAATCAATGGATAAGTTATATATATAAAAAAAAAAAAGGAAAAAAAGACAAGAGGGTCACTGTTTGTTTGATCCCCCTGAAATTATTAAGTCAAATTGGTTTTTTTTGTTTTTCTTTTTTTTTCTACATCTCCTAAATTTCAGTGCCTCATTGCTGAGTGCCTGCCTTAGGTCTCCCAGAGCCTGCTCTCAGAGTTGAATATTTACAGTTCCAAATAAAGTGCTAAAGCACAGTCTCACAGCTAGGTTTGAAATACCTCAAACAGTCACCCAAAGCACGTCACCCAATGTTAGTGGAAACATTTGGAAATAATGGTCTACTACAGCACACTGTGTGAAAGAGAAAATAATATGAAATTTTTACCTTGCAATGACTGTATGTGTAAAGTAAGTATTTTACAAGCCTTGTTATATCAGATTACTTAGAAATGTGAGGGATTTGTCCTTTCTTTGAGTAGAAAGTAATGTTTCCTGCTTTCAACTGTCTTATTGTTACCAGATCTATTGCTGCTGCTGCAGAAACAAAGTGAATACATCATCAAATCAACAAGGAAAGATTTCTTTTCCTTAATAAGTAAAACAAATAGCAAATGACCCATCTTCAGTGGTCTCATGCCAAAACTGGGAGTTTAAAACAACTAAATAATAGGAATATAACACCTTGCTGCTACAATTTAAGCATTCAGAAATTCACCATATGCTTGAGGTATGCTAAAGGTCACAGGCAGCCAATGGCACAACCTAAGAGAGTTTCTAAATGTTATAAATTATCATCTTCCAGCTAAAAAGGCACTGAACCCAACACATAACAGATTTGAACACTGGAAGGACCTAAACTATGATTATCTTCTAGTCTGATCTTCTGCAGAAAGTATTTCGACTGGTTGTAACATAAAAGATGAATTACCCTGCTTTCCATATATATTCTGCCCTCAGATAAAACGGCACCCCCTGAAAGAATAGCATGCAGATAACCCTCAGATAATGTACAAGTTAATGCATAAAGCATCTGGCTCCAGACAGTAGGCAAGAGCTATGGCAGATTCCCTCCCTCTCAGCCCTCTCCATACGACCCTCTTCTCCATCCCACCACCCCATCTCCCACACACTCCTCCCTTAGCCCTTCGCTCCTGACACTTACAGGTCGATAAATCAGTTCGGCGTAGAGAGCTGCGATGGCTGCTGGAGGCGTGAGAAGTTGGGACCACAGAAAGAGGGAGGAGAGTGGTGGAGAGGATGGGGGAAGGCAGCACCAAACACCAACTGAGACAGCAGGACATGGAAAGGGAAAAGGCTTGTCCTCATAGGGCAACACGTGACACATGGGAAAAATCACACTAACCTTTATTTTTATGGTTTGGAGCTCAGTCTCCTCGCTGGGGTCAGGTTGGCATATGAAAGGAAACTCTGGAATTAAAAATCTCCTCGTTATTGTCATGTACCTAATAGCCTGTGCTGCAGAGTAATTCCTAAGTATGTTAAAAACATAGGTATGTGTGTACAAGTTTATTTATATAAGTAAATGTCTATAAATATTGGAATTTCACATAAAGTGTCAAAAGTTCACATTTCCATAATAAAGTAATTCCAAAATGAGCCTTTATTTATTGTGCTTTTGTGTGTAATAGTCTTCAGCACTTGAACCCGTGTTCTCTCTCAGCTCATTTTTTCCACAGTACTTATAGTTTTTCCCCCATTTTCTAATTTTATCCTTTCCATACCCACAGATTGTTCTCTTTGTTAATTAAAAACTGGACCAGACTTAATTTATACTAGTCGGCTGGCTAATACGGCAGACCATACGACTTTAGGAAGGAAGAAGAAGAAAAGGCAGGGGACACTAACTTGAAGGTCTCTCCTTTACCTATCCACCAATTTTTACCTACCTGTAAAAGCATTTTTTTTTTTTCTGAGAACTTTCTACCACTTTAAAATGTTCTTGAAACTGCCAGACAGGTCACAGACGGATGAAGATAGAGAGCCCAACAGCACGGTAACATAAACTTTGTTTCCCCTAGCTCTCAGGTTTTGCCCTATGCAAAAGTACTGTCTTTTTCTGTTTTTTCTTTCTCTTTTTTTTTCTTAATCTTTACAAATCATATCAGCCTTCCAGTCAGGAAAAAAAAACATTTTGGCATGTGCTTTGTTCTTTATTTAATTTTAGCTCGTCCTTATTTGATGCAGCACCAAAGCCTATTCCTGAAGTTGTGTTACAGATGCAGGATATGACTCCTTGTGTGAGTAAAGTTTAGACCTCGTGAAATTGGACTAATTGCATTAGAAAAGGGTATGTATGCATATCACAAAAGATTTTTCTGCGGGCTATAGTATGCTGTATAAAAGTAAGAGGTAGGAATAGAGACAAAAATTTAAGTCTGACTTTGGCAACTGAATCAGTAAAATACAATTTAGGAGGAAATATTTAAATGTTAGAGCTACTGAAGATCAGTTTAACACTGTATGAGGAAAGAAATCTGGTTAGTCTTTGACATGGAAGTCATTCACTGTGTTGGTTCCAGCTTCTCAATATACTGTCAGTAACATTGTTCAGCTTGTTGATTAACAGATTATTCTTAAATTACTGCAGACTGACCTTGGGCTGATATAACAAAGCATATTATTGCCTTTTTTGCAACGGGTTGTACTCCATAAGCCAATGGATTTCTCTTTGGTGGCAATGGTTACCAAGCAAATGACGTTTTCCTCTTTCAGCCTTTGGCGGTCACAGCCAAAACATTGTGGATAGAGCAGTGCACACAAGGGTTTTGTGCTGCTTTGGGAAAAAAAAGAAAGGCCTGCCCATTTGAAATCCTTACAGTTCCAAGGCTTCCTTAGGGTGCAGATGCTTATCTCTTATTTTAGGATGCAGCTTCTCTTAACAAAATATTTCAGTGGTAGATGGATCTGTCACTTTCAATTATCTGTTTTGGGGAAAGACCACTTCATTACATTAAACAGGGGAGTTATATAAATACTTTCAAGTCATTTTTTTATCACAGAATAAAGGCTATTTACAAACTTTGAAAATCATATGGGCATGTCTTGATTTTTAAGCTATTTTAGCTATTTTGAAGTTTGAAAGGGAATCTTCTGAGCTTAAAGGGAATGCATTTATTTTCCCACATCTTACTTTTCAGTAAGGGTGGGAAGGAAGAAGAAAAAAGATGAAAACAGCAAACATTCAATTTTTTTTCTTTCCAAAACTTCTAAAAATTTTTAGGAATTTTTGAAAACTATATCTTTGTATTATTTCCAGTAGATTTCTTAAACAATATTTTTATACTTCCACCCAAATTTCAAGTGAACTAATATCTAAAATAAACTTCTGGAATTCTAAAAGAAGGATTTTCAAAAGAAATTGCTCATCTGCAGTTCAATTGTCTTTAATTATAGCCCAGAGTAAGAGATAACAATTTCTTGCTCCTTCCCCCCTTTTATGGGAAGAGGGACTGAATTACTTACAGTTAAGCTCAGCAAAATAATCGGGTCATTAAAGCAGAATCGGGCCACCTGCATACAAACACAGGGATTAAAAACCAAAACAAAACCAAACCATACACATTTGGCTGCCATCTAGAACTGAAAACATCTAAACTCACCACTCACAGCCATGTTTGACCAGAAAGCACCGTAAAAGCTTGACACCTGCCCAACCTCTGTGGGTTGCGCTTTATCCGCTAGATATCCAACAGATACTCAAAAGACATTTTTCACAGTATGACGACAGGATACAACCATCCACAAATACAATTTCTTGCTGACGCTGCTACACCGCAAGCGTTATGCCATGGCCCAGGAAGGTGGATGTCTCAGCTCACAGTTTCAGAGTGATCGGAGGCTCAGGTTAGAAAGGAGGGAGCGAGAGGGCGAGGGATGCAAAGGGGTATCTCTGGGTACTCTTGTTGATGATTTACTCTCTTGCGGCAAATCACTGAGAAAAGGAAAGCATCCAGCTGGGATGGGGAAGACCTGGCATCAACTCAAAGCCTATTTTTACATCCTATCTAAAACCAGCTGGATGCTAAACTCAGAAACAGGCTTCAGAACAAGAACAGGAACATAACCTTCCCATCCTAAAGTGGATGCCACAACCACCAGGCTGCAGAGCTATGCTCCCTGTTGAATGCACTTGCACACAGATGCATACTATGCTCAAATAAAAAGTGGGGACTAACAGGGAGTCCACTCTTTAAAAATTAGATAAATACATAAAACCACATTTGACAGAATTCTAACTTTTGACAGAGTTCTAGGTGTCTGAACCTTAAGGGAACGACTCAGGGTCTTTATAAGCGAACTGAAATACCTTCATGTAGCCCAGGCATCAAAGAAGAAACCGCAGGGATGTACACCAAGTTGTGCAGCATCCCACCGACTGGACGGCGTGATACAGCTCTCAAGTCCTGGCATGCTTTCTCTAGAGCACACTCTCAGGCCCCTGCTCTGGCTGATCGCTGCACCGAGAGCTCCCCCCTGCAATGACACCCTGGGCACCAAGCACCTCCTTACAGAGCTCCAAAGTCCTTTGCCAGAGTTAGCTTTTAATTGACGTGCTGAGGGCTCCCAGCCAGTTGCTTTGGCTGGTGAATAGGTGAAGTGGGCTTATGAATCCCCAGCCGTCTTTGCTTTCTCTTCAGCCACTAACTCTGCCATTCATCTGGGGAAGAAATAAATAAGGTACTCTCTGCCATCCAGTAAGATCCAAGCTACTTTTCAAAGCACAAAACCGTTCTTTAAAGGAAATCCCTGTTGGAGATCGTGTCAGAATGTGTCAGAACTGCATTTCGCATCATAGGCAAAATGTTTCTTATTTACTCTACTACCAGTGCATTTACCTAGCTGCCCACAAGGACCAACTCTCTCACACATCCACTGGGATAACTACTTACATGTGGCTTTCTGATAATTTCAGTGAGGCATATCCTTTTGCAGGATTATGGTTTCACGATTAAACTTTTTTCTACTTGATGTTGTTGCATTAATTTAACCGAGTTAGGAATTTAACATAACAAGCAGTAGCTATCCAGACTCTTTAGCTGATCCTTTATCTATTTACTTTTAAAGATCAGTGTTATATTTGTTTTACTCCAAGTAACACACCGCCGCCCCCAGTTTTGATTTTACTTCTCAGAAGTAAATTACAAGAAAGTAATTCAACATTTCCTGGTGGTCTTCCAGAAAACAGGCGTCTTTTCATCATCCAAAATGAAAAAGAAAAAAATAACTTGTTATTTTAATTATATTTTGAGTGCCTTCCCTCCACCCCCATTCTGATTTTAGGTTGAGTTTTTATTGCTCCTCTTTTCTACAAATTAGAGTAGGTGTTTTAGCAGCACAATCAACTTCATGTATTATGGAAAGTGGCCTGGAATACTGCCAATTTGATACTTCATTATAAAAGCAAAAAGACTTGTACAAATACTTTCTCCTCATGAAATCTGCAAATTAAACCCACATCAGCCTTTTAATACTAAATCCTATTTATTTTTCGGTGTAACTTGTTTAAGCTGAACACAGGCTGCATTTTGGCTCTATTTTTCTATTTTGTTTCATTTCATCATGTAAGTCACAATTAATCATGCAAAGCTATGAAATGGTCAAAGACAGATTACCGAAAGTTTTAAACAGTGGCTTTTAATACTGAGACAAAGCAAACTTCCTTGTAAAACACTATGTTCAGTGAAGAATTGCATGGGAGAAACTTCAGCAGTTAATAAACTATAATGAAATTAAAATCTACTGGAAATGCACTGCTCCCTTTTTGATCTTTTTTTTTTTTTCATCTCTGTAACTACCATGTCCAGCACCATGTGTACACTGCCATAGATTAGATAGGACTCTGCCTGCTCCTCACATAAGGGAATCATTAGACATTTTTCAGGCTAGAAATGTGGTTACATGTAATTTATTCTTTTTCATATGTGTACCTTTATTTTTTTTCCTCATGTTAAAACTGGTATAAGACGAGATCAAATTTGTAACGGTTTTCTTCAAAGAAAATATGCCATTGCCTTAACTTTGCCCACCAAGACAGCTTTACTGTCCCACAAAGATCTTCCTAATTAAGTCCCTTTTAGGCTGCCAATTACAGCATGGCTATTTCCTGAAGATAATTGATCAGAGCACAAAATCTTCATTAAGCACTATAAGAGTTCTTCAAATTTGCATGGGAAATGTCTGCCAGCTGCAAGGCTCAGGTAATTGCACAATTATCTTTCAAAAGTAGACAAACCACAGGTTTATTTTTCAGTTATATCCATACCACCCTTTAAAAAAAAAAAAGGCCGTATTCAGTGTCACATACATGCAGCACTCTCTCTGTAGTGCTCTCTGAAGCAGCTCACTGAAGTACAAAAATTGGAGTAGAGACTTATTACTAGAAATACTACTATACAAGTCCTTTTGTGAAAGTAAATGTGTATACAAAATCTCAGATTATCTTTCCCACTACTCATTATATTGTAATCTGTTTTCACCTTCACTGTTATCAAAACTAATTTCTTACAAAAATGCAGATATTACAGGTATTGCAAATAGACCACTCAGTATATTAGGCTTGGTTTTTTATTTTAATGGAAGATCTTTTTTTCTTTACCTTGTGTGTAATTCAATAATAAATGTATGTTCAAAGATATTACTTTAAACTTTTACTTGGTTGACACTGATCTAAATCACTATTTGTATTTATTTTTGAAAACTGCTTACAAGTTTTTTATCTGCAGAAATCCTCTTGACAGCAATGATGCGATGGAGGCAACCGTAAGGATCTCTGTCTTCCACAAAGCAATTAGTTACTCAACTTGGAGAAGGAATTTCTTATTCTATTTAAGAAGAAAGAAAACAGAAACCAAAAGCAATCAGTATACCATGGCCCAGTGGGCTAGTGTTGTTTATATAGCTTAATAAAATTCAAATCCATAATGTATCAGTATCTCTTTTTTCTTTTACCCTGAGGTAACTCAGTTCCACTGAGGCTGGGGGAATCATCCTTGATGTGCAGCACTGTCACAACAGTCCTGCTCTAACCCTGCATTACACGTGAGATTTATTAGCAATACAATTTTTCTCGTCAATCTCTTCAAACACTTTACAATCATTAACTCTGTTTTCTACTCAATTAACTCTCTGCAAGAAAGTTTGTAAGTGCCGGGAGTCAGATTTTCAGCTAGTATGAATGAAAGCAGATCTGCTGAAGAGTCAGGGAGCCACATCTACTTACACAATTGAAGATGTGCCTTCTTCGTGGCTCTTCGCATTTTCCTGACGCGCTCTCTGTCACTTGAATTGTGAAAGCATTTCAAGTCTCATAAAATGATATCGTGCTTTTACTTAGCACATTCCAATTACACTCAAGATCTAGCTCAGTTACTACTTTGCCTTTAGACAGCCTTGCCAGATGGACATTTTTGTGGATATTACAAAAGGCATTAGTTATCAGAAATCTCTGTTGTTTTCTGTTTCCTAAACTAGGTATTTATTATCTGTGAGCAGTTGACTCTGCATCGTTAATTCACACCTTATTTGTTTCTTGCATTTGTTACTGTGATCTTTCTTAACTGTTCTTCCAATTCTGTATTTTCATTTGGGAAGATTACTAAACTAGTAATCTAATCTAGGTTTGTTTTATTTCCATTCTATATACACTTTCTCCTGCTGTTTAAATACTGAGGCATTCTTAGGAAAAAAAGTTGTAGGGGTTTTATCCTCATGATACCTAGCTTATCGAAGTCAGTGCTGGTTGATAACCAGTTCTTCAAACAATGAGTTCCCCTTTGCCCCAACACAACTGTTAGAAAAAAACTTACCACTTTATAAATTCAACTAAAGCTCATTTTATGCTGAACAGCTGGTTTAGAATGTAACTTTTTTACAAAGTGAATGGTGATTTATGTTATTTAGCTTTAAATAATGGGCTTATGTTACATCAGATGCATGGATTAAAAACCTGAGTACAAAGAACTCATTTGACGTGCAAGAAATCTTGGAAATCATACATAAGGTGAAGTATGCTTGTTTCTAGTTGAGAAGGCTTCAAATACGAAGTGATATTCTAACTTTTACAAAGCTCTTCTCTTAGCATCTAATATTTACAATAAGCATCATGCTGTGTATTCAAAGAATGTAAACTTTAAACTGCAGCTACAAATATTTACTATAGATTAGATATCTAAAGAGAATGTTCTAGACACTTTTTTACAAATTCCTCCGTTCGTGTATAGCCAGTGATAACACAGGGCACAAGCGTATTTCTGCAAGCAATGTCACAGTTGCTGTCACTGCTTCTTCACTACCGTAACACAGTAGTTTCTTGTTGGTACCACATACTCGTATACAATACAGCCTAGCAAGTGAGGTCTGCAACTTTTCTTGACCATACCTTTCTGGTAGCATACAACATCGGTAAATACACATGGTGTGATTCTCACCTCAGTTGCACTGCGCTCTGTGGGGAGTAACTCACAGTACTTTTATGTTGGTACATCAGGTGACTTGCTGAAGCAGAGAAGTAGGATGCCCATAGCAGTGTGAGAGCTGTGCCTATGAAACAGAAATAGAAATGATAATGAGGACCATGGATAAACAAGGGGAGAGCAGGAAGAAAGTACGCCAGCTAGCAGAGTTGGTGGGGCACTCAGAGTGCGATGCTCTATCACACAAAGCACTACACCCACCATCTCGTTTCCTGAATTCCTGTAGTGGGATAAGGCTCTGGGAGTAAGCACACCATGTTCAGCTGGCCCATGTGCCCTGCCGTCTTGGATCAATGATTGCTTGGGTCAGGGACCTCATGCAAACTCACCACAGCTCCCTTCTCACCCAGGTTTTCTCCCCAGGGATCCAGACCATTGCGAAGAGTGCCATGAAGAGTTGGGGGTGGTCTTATCCTTACCCCGGTCCGGGATGTGCACCTACAGCCTTGGTCTCTGCTGGGCTTGTCACTAATGAACAAAAGATGAAGGAAATGAAGGAAAGCAGCCTGGGTGCCACAGGGTAGACATAACCTCTTTGGAACAATAGACAGGGCTGTTACTTCAAAAGGTACTACACCAGCCCCATAGTGACATAAACAAACATCCTGATGTTCATAATACACAGAAGGAATTATTGACAGCTCGTTTACCCTGACTTTCATAATTTCCCACCTTTCCTGGCACCCTTCTTTTCCATTGATAAGCTTCAGCTGCAGTGAAATAAAAGCTTCAAGCTAAAGAAAAACGATGCTCTTCTTGCAAGTTCTATTGCCCAAGTATGAGCTGTAGTGAAACAGGAAAGTGGAAGACAGGAGCAGGAAAATTTATACAGTATTGTAGAAATTCTCTTATTAATAGAGTTGTCCCTGCCAAATGACACCCCGCCCCCCCTTTCCAAAAGCTGTTTACAGCCATTTCCAAAGCTACTTAATGGATTTTTTTTTTTATCATGTCTACTATTACACTGCTCTTGCAGTGTAATGGAAAGTTTGATTTTAAACATCTCTTGCTTTCATTTAGTGGAATGTCTCATTTGTATAATCCAACTGCTTCTGTTCCTTGGAAAGTATTCTGTTGTTTTTTTAATTTAATGTCTGTACATTTCACCAGATCTTAGCTGGGACAAAAACTTGCAGCTGCTTTTGAAAGAAAGAAAGAAAGGAATAAAAAAAAAAAAAAGAAAGAAAAAGAAAAAGCCAATATATTCTGAAATAATTGTGGTACAGAGGTGCTTGGTCTTGTTCCTAGATTCTGTTCAAGACATTGACACATGGATTGCCATATCATGACACAGACCTGCTCAGAGAAATTTTCATCACTAGCAGCCAAAAATAACAAATAATGGACCACTGTGGTTTTCATTATATCTGATCTCACACCCTGACAATTCAAATCAGACCAAAAATTAGACCCATAGGCCATCAGGGATTCTTGGGCATATATAGAAGGTTCATAAAGATTTAAGCAGAGATAGAGAACTCATCATGCAAATAGATGAGGGGTTTTTATTTTGTGCCATTCTTTCTTGTACACACAAGAAAGCATAGAAATGAGTCCCCCTACTTCTGTATTTAAGGATGGGTTTATCTTTCTGAGTGCTTCTAGGTCTAGACTTTTCCGGGGAAGGTTGGCAGGAAGGCAGGATGGGAAGAGGAACCTCCAATGGCAGTTAATCCCTTTTTAAAATGTTTTCTGACTGAAGACAATACAGACTCTTAAAGGTGCCTGTCTCTCACCTTCAAGTAAAGACTAAACTTTGATAAATACCTTAATCAAAATATCCCAGTTTAGGTGGTTAAAAATATGTGAAATGCACCACAATCTAAAGCAACACTATGGCTCCCTACTTGTAGGATAAGATTCATCCTTATGAAGCAAATATAGCTCTTAAATCCCATTTACACCCTAATGTTTGAGGATTTAGTAAGGGCTGCATTTCCTGGGTGATCCATTTTTTCTCATGCTACAACCTCACACTACACCATTTCTTATATTGTGATATAGAAATAACTGCTCAACAAAGTTTTCCAGTAGAATTCATACAAGAGAGAGATATTTTGACATAAAATGTCAGGTTCCTGTTACCAATGGAATAATGACTATTCCATAAATGATTTCAGTCCAATTGCAGTGCAACAGTTTTACTCCACAGCTGATCCAGCAGGACATACTTCTTTAAAAACCCCAGTAAAGCTTTTTATCTTGTATTCTAAAAATACACTGATTGCTTTCATAGACCGGAAAACAAAAGTACTCCCTTCAAATTCCAACCACAGTTGAGAAGGGTGCAAAAGAGCAAAACGGAGTCCCATTTAAAAAAACACATATCTTTGAAGTCTGTGAAGAATTTCCTTATTTTTAGAGATTTTAAAGGCAGTGCCAGCAGTCATCCCTTGTACAGCTACTTCTCTGAAGTAGCTCCAGTTCCAATACATGTAACTTCCTCCATGTATCTCTGTCTGAAAAGTCTGATGAGGCTGTTGCCAGAAAACCTCAGAAGCCAAGGGTCCAGATCCTCAAAGATGGATCAGAGGGAGTAAGACATCTTAATAGGAATTGGGTGCTTTTGCAGATCTGTGTCTAATTTGTTTATCGTTTATAGTAACCACTTCTTGTGAAAACGTTGAAGAAATTGTAAAGGAAAACTATCACACTGATTTGAAAACTGCCTATTTGGAGTCACTTTTTACTGCACTCAATGTTCTTGTTACGCAAAAACCTTTGTGCAGCATGACTAAAATAGTCTATTAAATCAGGTTCGGTGATTTGCCATGTTTTTAGCATGGATCCATTCATCAAATAGTTTTCAGGTTTAAATTCTTGTATATGAGCACAAGGCTAAATTTCTCAACTTTGGTAGCTGGTCATGGCATTAAGCAGGTAGAAGACAGGTGGAATTAGTTCAGCTCAGGAGTTAATACTCCCTATACATAAATATGCCTAGAGAGGAACTCAATTGCAGTTGTAGAAGAGATCGTTCTGTCCCAGCCTGCCACCACCTTATATCGTGCTTACATACACTGCATTGTTTCCTATGGATGTGGTTCCATACCTGCGTCACCATCATTTGGCACATGAAGAGCATGCTGGTTTTAAATCACCACTGAAGTTTTGAATCGAATTTTGGCACCTCCAGCAATGATAGCAATATTGTTTTCTAAACAATTTAAATTCCACCGCACTAGAGCATACAGTTAAAAAACCTCAGCAGACACACAAAAAACCAGAGGGCTGTACTGGTGGCAGGTGTGTTGCGTGCCATGCTTTCTTTACAGGTTATTGCAGAGGAGCGTAGAAAAGACTACTACAATGTCTCCCACGGTCTCGAGGGAACATGCCTCTCCAGAAGCAGCTGCAACAGACCAAACAAGTACAGCAGAAGCCTCTAAAACACTCTCCGAACTCCTATCCTTTTTGGAAGGGCTAAAAAAGACAACTCTTTTAATTTACAACTTAATTTCAGGGGAAAAAAGGATTCTGAAGGGCCTTCTCATCTGCCCTGTGTAACTTAATTTTCACTTCAGATGTAAAGGACCTATGGCCAAACTTCACACTTGTTTACAGCAGTACATTCCCATGTTTACTCAGTTATAACTAAATCAAAGTTTTCTGCCACAGCATTCTGTTTACTTGACTCACTTGGCTCCCTTTACAGTGCCTTTCATGACACATCCAAACGTTTTGTGGTTGGTAGCTGCTGTCTCCTAATCTTTAGTGACAGCTCAGCTCGATCTCTGGTGCTTTCCAGGCTTGGATAGAAGACAGAAAATAAAATAACTTTTTTTCTCATTCTCATTGACATGTTTCCTCATTTTTTTCCTGAAGGCTCTTCTTCACAGAGGTTTTCTGGGTTTCACTTTTAATGACTGAGTTTTCAAACTCTGAATTTTCACTGCTCTCCTCTGTGGTCTGAGATGTTTCTCCCCATTTACACATGCTTAGGAAAAAGGTTTCTAGTGATAAAGACTTTAAAGAAATGACTAATTTATTTGATGTCTGATGTAGTAAAATTGCTGTAAAAAGAAACAAGTAACTTTTTTCCCCCTTGTTTTGCCTCACCTCCTTTGCTTTCCATTTTAGAAGGGAAAGACAGCTAGAGACGAGGGAGCAACACTGAAAGAAAAACATGACAAAGAACGTTCTCGGAAGATGGTCTGTGGGACAGACCCGCAGCAGTTTTGAACAGCTATGGTCACTTGTACTCATACGACCGAGAAGAAAGGAAGAATTTATCAAGCCGACGTTAGCCTCCTTGCTCCGAGTGCAGAGACCTATCAATTTCTGTCTTTTGGCTAGTCTTTGTAATAAATATAGGCTTGGTGTGTAATGAAAACCAGCTGAGTGTTTCTCAAGGTACAGATGCTTTCTTTTCTTCTGATTCCAGCTAAGATTGTTCTTACTCTTCATAATCTCTCACAGCTGCCAAAAATCCATCTTATCGTTGCATGAGGTGAAGTTTCCATTAACAGCTATTATGGTAGCACAGGTCAGGCGTCCAGTGTCAAATGAGCTGCTAAAGAGAAACACTGTGCTAGAAAAATGCTGTACTAGGGAGAAAACCTCAACTGAGGTGTGTTTTATGACTAATTTGAATAGTTTTTATGTGCAGATGTGGCTGGGCTGTGTTGCTGACAGCCTGGTTTCTGATGTCCCAGAAAAAGAGAGGGAAACTTGGGGTGTGGAGGAAGAGGGAATATACATTCACTTGGCTGATTGAAGAGGCATTTTAATAGTTTTGATGATGCTCAGTTTTCAGTATGTCAGCCAACCAGACTGGCTGCCTCAGGTTGGAGGGCTCTAATGAAGGAAGCTCTGACCGTAAACACCACTTGCAATTTCAACACTCACACTGGTTGCAGACGAGGTTCCTGACTCCTAGTCATCGCAGGGGAATAAAATAAAAGCACTCATAACAATAG
Organism: Pelecanus crispus; assembly: GCF_030463565.1. Classification (NCBI taxonomy): domain Eukaryota; kingdom Metazoa; phylum Chordata; class Aves; order Pelecaniformes; family Pelecanidae; genus Pelecanus; species Pelecanus crispus. The sequence continues at coordinate 9,033,199 of NC_134646.1, forward strand.
TCCTTAGTTTCCAATCACTTAAAGGAAAACAAGAAGTTTTCCCCCAACAGAAACAACTCCGTCTCAAACATTTTCATTTTTAGAAGATTTTCCTCCAGTAAAAGCATCTGGATTGAACACATTCTTGTTGGTAGTGAATGACACTATTTGAATACCCTTCTAATATGATGATGGCGTAATTTTCTTTTGGAATTACCTACCTGGAAGTGCACATTACCTGGAAGACATTTTGAGTACTAACACTGTGTATGTGTCTTTATAACTATCTATCTATATGATAAGTGTACCAAACCTATAATCGTATGGGCACATGCACTGTGCAGGTGCCAAATGTTAATTCTCATTGTGTTACGCTCTGAACAGACAGAAGTAAGCAGATCAAAAAATAAGGTTCAATAAATTCAGGACTTGTTTTACAAAACACCTCAATTTTAAAATATGAAATGCATAATTATTTGGAAAACCATCACAAAAATATTGACTATCATTATATATTTTAAAAATTACTTTTGACATTTGAAAACGTAAAGGAATTCAATATTTGCAGAAAATACTGGCTATTTTTCAAAGTATCACAACATTATTCTTTCTACAGTACCTCAATATCCCAAGCCCTCTGTGTGTTCCAGCATGCAAAGATTCGTACAAGACCCTTATCACCCATGCTCAAGGCCCTTAAATGTACAGCTAGAGACAAAATAGATCCTAAATTGGCAAACTCTCCTCAGGATTAAGGGACAGAGCATAAAGAAAGCTACAACTTGCCTTTAACTTTCTTCTTCATTGTGTGGATAGAGCAAAGGTGTGGGCACTTTGCTTAAGAGTAATTTCCACTAGAAGCATTGTGCACATGCACAATGTAGCACGTGGAGTTATTATTTCCCCCCTGGATTGTAATTCTAAATACGCATTCTACCAAACAATGCCAAAAGTGTCAGACACCAACACTATTGCAATATCTCAGCAACATCCTGCTGAGCCGAGGGCACCCTTCCTCTACCAGAAAGCCACCTTCCAAGTTTATGGGTCGGGCTCTATGGAGAATGGGACTTCTTTTGTCAATACTAGCATTTTTATGCAGCACTGAAAACAATCTCCCACACAGAGATGTGAAGACCCTGCATTGAATTTAGTCCCATGTTATGCAGCTTAAAAAACCCCTACTATATTTAAACCATTACAAAGCTTTTACAAAATTACTCACAAGGAAGCACATCAGCACCCATCTTTGCTGACTACATCTGCACCTCTGGCACTGAACTGGAGCAAATTGAGTACCAGTACCCAAGACGCTACTACCAAGACTTGGAGAGCAGCTTATGCTCAGGAGCAAACACGCAGGTGCTCTGTGACAATGCCATCACCACAGCCACCCCGTGCCCAGGGTCTCACAGGTGCTGGCAGAGAGGGAGCAGCACGGGCTCTGGAGGATAGCTGGGAAGTGAAGGGCATATCTGTAATATCTTCCTGGAGCCCCAGCCCTAACTCTTATTCTGTGCCTTCTACAATGAAGAAACTCTGAAATAATATAGGAGCAGAAGATCCAGTACTAAATAGCTTTTTCTACCCTCCTCCCACAGAAGGTACTATGCTGCAAGCAGAGGTGGACATTTCAGTGATGAAGACAAATCATCTCTGAAGTAGTCTGCAGCCACTCCTTAGTTAGCGCAGAGATATACTGTCTTCCTTAGTACTAAAACATCAAGAAAGGCATTAAGTCATAGACCTGATTCAAAAGGATGTTGATTAAAAAATCCACTATCTTTTAAACGGGTTAATGTAAATGTTTTTCATTTGCCTCCACTACACAAAACCTTGTTTTATAGAACATGTGGTTGACCTGTAGACACCAAAATGGTTTGGGTTTTTTTTTTCCTTTTCCTAACTGGGAGAAGATTTACATATATGTCAGGATTTCTGGTGGAAATCTGGTCTCTTTCAAAGTATGCTGATGATAGGAATACCAGAATAATGAGCATCTCAGTTGAATTAATGGAAACAAGGTATGAAAGTGAAAATGTACAGTACTGAATGCAAGTAAAGAAAAGGAGATATACTCTGCTATTTAGAATTGCACTTTGAGTAATTGTGAGTGAGCAATAGATTGCTAAGAACATTTCTCAAGATATTTTTTACATTAAACCCAGTCTTTTGTAACCTGTGTTCTGCTCCTTAATGCTGGGATCCTCCTTAAATGTAAGATTGAGATTACACAGGATAAAACATCAGCACTTCTACTGTCCTCTCAAAATTACAAGTGAAAAAGCAGTATGCATGCATGCATCTCTGACAAAATAATTTTCAAGGCTCCTGTAATTTAGCATGTTTCTGTCTTCCAAGTAAAAATAGGAAGCCAAACCCAGCCTGAAGACAGAACAAGATGGGACAAGGATGCTTTTACCAGGGTTGGCTGAGGAAGGCTGCCTTTGCCAGCTCGTCGCAGCTTCCTTTAGTGCTGGCAATCTTACAAGTTGCCCCTTACGTCCCAAGAGGGTAGAGTGCACTTGGCCGAGTTCCACTCTCTTCTCACCCTCTCATTCTCTTCTTCATAAAGAAGGGAAGATTTTACCACCCTGCTTGCAAATAGACGCAGAGAAAGATTTAGGAAATGGCATCCAAGGTGGACAGTGCCCCTGAGAAACTGTCATACAAAACAGCGATGGATGATATCAAAAAGCAACAGTACAAGTAAGATAAATTTGAGACAGCAACTGAAATTAAAAAATTAGGGAAAACCAAACTAAAAACTTATTTCCACCATCAAGATGTAATTGTAGATATTAGTGCCACAGGAAGCTGTGGAGATAAAAACTGAAAATAAAAAGTCATGCAAGATACATGAATATCAAAAATATAGAGTTGAAATTAATGTTAAAAATGTTTGGCTTTTATCAGCATCACACTTGATGCAGCTCATGATTCTTTCACTTACTTAGTATTACACATTTCTTTGTGGACTACCACCAAACACCAGCAGCTGTAGATGACAGACTTTGGGTCTGATTTAGAGTGGCAGCTCCTATATTCCCTCTAGTTTCTCTCTTCCTCACAGTAAGAATCCATCACATTCACATGCACCAGAGCAGAAATAACAGTATTTCCAGTTAAAACTGTTACACAAATTAAGTTCTGCTTTGTTGGTTACTATTACATCAAGAAACACCTTTTTTCTGAGAATATTTTTATATAAGTAAGATGTTTCCATCCATGTTTCTTAGCCAAACTTTTGATTTCATGAAAAGTTAAAAGCATGAAATTTGTTGAAAAACATTTTGAATTGAAAAAATATTACCACAGTTGCAGTACAGATGGCTTATCACCATATTATCCTCTCCAGATTAGGGTCCTTGACCAAGCAACCTCTCTTTTGATGCTTTACAGTCCCTCCCCTTGTTGAACCACCTGGTGCTTCATGCGAGGTGGCTGGGCCCTGGCCCGCAGGGGAATAGGGGTGTATGAAACATCCAATGTAGTTTTCACTAGTCATCATATCCACATTTCCAGAGACATTTTTCATTGGGGTACCTTTGGGTTTCTTTCCACAGATAACTGAATTTCCAAGTAAAACATGAAATGCAGAGTTTTACATAAAAAAAACCCAGCTTTGATATATAATTTTCAACCTGTCCTACTCATTATTATACACTTAGTATTTCCATGTGTGCTGAGGAGATGATATTAAACCTGGGTTAATCATATATACACTGAAATACATCTGCATCTTAAGCATCTGCAAGATAGTTCTGACAGGCCTGGCAAATAACCTGGGAGCTGTACCAGACCTTGTTTCCAAGTTTAGTAACTGGAAAATAAAAGCATCTGATGCATCGGGGCAGTAGAGCAAACCAGTGTGCACTGACAGGGCCTGAGCTGGTTTTATTCTTTATGTAAGTAGAAGGTTGCAGGGCTTATTTTTCTGCCAGTGAGCCAGAAGTTCATAGGTAGTGGGGCAAAGTCGATCCAGAGGTTACTGGAAGGGAACTTCACTCACACTGCAGCATGTCCTCTCAGCACAATGCTGGCTCCTTCTAGCATCTACTTTCTTCTCCCCTCCACCTCCTCTATGCTTTTCATTATTATTGCTACATTCAATAAGGTAGCAACATATGTGTTATTTTTTCCCAGTCCAGCAACAGTAAGTGTTAAGTAGACGACAGTTCCAAAATGCAACGTGTATATCATATTTTGTGACTAACACAATCTCCCAATCAGGACATTTTAATCTTCAAGTTATAGCTAGGGACTTTTTCAGGAAATGATCTTTTTACATGCTCTCATAAACCATCAGAATGTCTGGTTTTGTTTCACTCTCTCTGCTAAAGAACACCAATAGTTTCTCTTTGGTTTTCCAGTGTATGTTTATTGAGCTGATAAAGACTGCAAGATGTATTGAAAGAAACACTTGGTTTATTTTATTTTATTTTGGCAGTGATAAGAGAGTGGAATCTATTTTCAAACCAGGAGAAAAATAATTGGCATGCTCCAGTTATATTATGTTTTATACATACGCATACATGAATGCATGCACACACAGATTTTTTTTTTTTTTTTTTTATGGGTACCTTCCTGACTTGCAGCCAAGTCCTGTAAATGCTAGCCAGCTCGTGCATTTAATTGTATCAATGTACAATGGTAGATGGATTTTATTCCCTTCTGTACTGCAGCATGAGAGGAAGCTTCCATAGGAAACAGGAGAGCGCAAGGTAAGGGGAGCAAAAAACCTAACTTCCACTGTACAAGAGAGATAGATTAAAATGCACACACATCTAGATGATATACTGCAACATAGTGTCGTGCCCTCTGTATAATTTACAGAATACATGCCTGAAGTAATAAATGCCTTAGGGAATATTTAGTGGTGAGTCAAAGCCTTGCTTAGGAGCAGTGGTTACATTAAAATCAGCCTAGACTAGCTGATGTTCTGTTTTAGGTACAGGCAACAAAACAGAAGCTGCCGTCGAAAACTCAGAAAATCTGCAGAACTTTCAGTCCTCTGTGTGTCTCCCTTTTCACACACACACACACACGAACGTACACCCCTCGGTAAATTCCAACCAGGAAATAAAGAAAATTGTTTAAAGAAAACAGATATTACTGTATCGTTATTACGGTCAACATTCAGGATACACTCTATGCCTTTTAGGCTTAAAACTTATGTTCAAGAACAAAAAAGACTGCAAGTTCTTTATCCAGTACGTTGAGTTGAAGGTAAGGTCATTGCTTGCCAGCAGGCTATGACTGACTCTAATTAAACGCTTTTATACCACTCATCTGCTGCTGGGGAACATGTCAGTAAAACACAGGAAACATTAATCTACAGATTAATGCTATAAAAAGTAAACTTTTACACAATCTTTACTTCCAATTAAAAGAAGCTTACACGTTAACCCTTAGAATACTACAATACCACCACCTAATAAAAGCTCCAGGTGGATGTTTGCCTTGCTCTGCTAACCGCCCATTTCTTCACCCAGTCACACCAGTTTTGCCTCAGTGTAAGCGTACTTGTCTGAGCCACATTCACTCACAGCGTGTACACTGATCTGGTCTTTTGCCTACATAATCACAGATCTTAAATCAGGGAATTGGTTATGTGTATTTACCACATTTTGACTATTGGGAACAGATTTCAGACCCTTTTCAGAAAAATGGTGGGTGATCTCTCTATAAATCCCTACGTCTTAGACTAGTCAAGAGCACAGCGTATACTATTATTTATTCATTATTTATTTTTATCAACCTCTGTGGTCCATCTTGAAGCAATTGTGTTTCTGTGTGAAGGCATCTCTGTGCTAGCTGCATCTGCTTATAAGACCAAGTAATGTTTTGGAACTGGGTTTTGGGGTAGGGGGGAAGAGGCAAAGGGGGATTTATGGACGGACGCAGATTTCTATGCTCTTGTCTATTTACCAGAAGTATGTAATTTACTATTGGTTGTGAGATGCTCTTTAGTCTCTTGAACCTCTAGTTCTCTCACTGAATCCCCTTATTTATTCTCTTTCCTTTCTGTAAGGAGCTATGTTTACATTCAAACCCTTTAAAAGGGGGTTTATAGCCACTGAGATTAGCAATACCTGATTGAGAAGGTGTAACCAGTAAGATTCATTTTGCCATAGATTTTACAAATCTTTATACATATAGAGAGTGCATTCAGTATTTTTGTTAGTATGCTAGTAGATTTGAGGAGTCCTTTTAATTTTTAGGGTATTTGCTTCCTATTGGTATCTATATATGAATACGTACAGATGAAGAAACAGAATATTTGTATGGAACACTATCTCAGCCTGCACATTTAGAAATTTAGCACACAGTTTCAACAGTAGCATATTATCAGTGCTTTTACTTTTCAATTTTTTTAATAAAAAAGTCTGTCATCCAGGCCTTAATGTTACACAAGCATTTAGTTAAACTAGTTAAACAAAATCAGATTGTTGCTGGAACCACGCTGGAAATATTTACAGTAGAACTTACCTGGCTTCAAGTATTGTTCCAAAGTTGAAATTCAGCCCAGTGTTGAAAGTTCACAAAGGTTCATTAGCTTATTTGAGCAAAACCTAGGCTCATTTTCAAGTAAACTTTGGCTGATATTTAGTTCTAGATAAAGGGCACAGTATGATAGTGATATGATTAAAATGTCTTGCATGCAAAACCTCTGTTCACTCTTGTGAGGTGGAAGAGAAACATTATTGTTTTGGTCACCCATTCAACACTCATAAAATCGGTCGCTTGCTTTCAGAAGGAGGTTTACTGCTTATGCTCACAAATACTCACCACACAGCTAAAGGATTTACACAGTCAGCTAAGAAGAAAATACATAACATGGGCAAGTGAAAGCATTGCTGGTTATTTAGGGAGTTAAAATGTCTCCTAAACTGGAATGAGCAAAGTATATTCTACCTTAACAAGAGACAAAAAGGGAAAACAGCATTCTCTAAAGCCTTACAGACTTAAAAATCTATTCCACATCATTATCATCACTTAATGGATTTATGGATTAATTGTTTCTTATTGTCCATTAACCCAATGGCCCAGATTTTACCGCAGCTCATATCCAAACAAAAATCTTTCTAATCATATGGGAATGGAAGACCCTTAATGAAGTTTAAGGATATGCTGTAAACCTGGTTTGTCCTACCATGCCAGATTGCATGTTACTAATCTGCAGAGAGTTACAGCTAGTTTGTCAAGATTAAACAAGGGAGGAATGAGAAAGTATTATTACCTCCTCTGAGGCTTCAAATCAGTTTTCAGCCTGCTGTGATGACCCTGGCCACCTTCAAGGTTCTCTGGAGGAAAGCAGGAAAGGAAATTAATAAATAGGGATTCATAAAGATGGCTGCGGCTCTAAACAGCATCCACTGCTCTCCTTTTTCACCCCTTAGTATATTGTGAAGAAAGAACGCCTCATCCATATGAAAATATAATAAAATGCATATGTTTCTTTTATATATGGAAAAGGTATGCAATTAGTTTTAGTTTAAAATAAGAAAAAATGAAGACTGGATGAATGTATGCTCACAATAAAAGAGAAAACAGCACTACTTTTTTTTTTTTTTAGAAAGGCTCTTTTTTTAAAACCTAGTAAAACCAGCAGATGGACTAATCTCATTTAAGCTAAAAATAGTACACACCCAGAGAAAGTTAAACTTGAGTCTCACTTTGTAGGGAGTGTCAACTATACATTTAGAGGGATCCACCTTTTCCTTGGCTGCTTGGGACGGTGCATCACGCCAGACAGACCGCTTCACATCACAGCAATGCACTTCTGCATCCCAGTCTCCTCTGGCATCTTTGCCTAGGAATCAAACACATACCTTTACCGCTTAATAAATCATTATCTTTACCTTTACTGCTTAAGAAAAGAGGACCAGAAGTCTCATTTGAGTATTGAACCTTCTGAATGTCCACATAATTTTTAGTTCACTTCCTGGCTCCACTTGGGACTCTCCCAGCCAGCTCTCTTCACACAAACGTGGAATGGAGGATTTTAATCTTAAAGCAATGTGGACGCAAGGAGTCGCTGCTCTGTGACTCTGGGACTAGAAGCTCTTCCCTGGTTTGTGCTTAATTATATAAATACAACTGAATGGATTTGTCCAAGGCACAGTAATGTTTTCAGGAGGCAAGGAAGGCTTTAGGAAAGCGCCTTGCTCTGTGACCTTTTGGGATGTTAGAAAACCTGATCAAGTATAATTTGTACATCTTCACACATGACCGAGTCCCATTTCCATACACATTGCTTCTCTATACTGCCTCTCTCTTTAACAGATATGTCATGACACATCAAGAAAATGTCACAAAATTCCAGTTTTGATTGTGGATACTGTTTGACAAACTGTAAAAATGACTGACCTTCTATTTAAAGCATAGGTCTGCTCTATCTAAAAAAGTAGAATCCACCAGTTTTCTGTGTTTCTCCTACTCAGCTATATGCAATTTTTCTACTGAAACAAAGCATTTTTCTTTCTTTCAGCTCAGTCTGGAAACTATCTTTCCTGATAGTTCATCACAGAGCAACTGTAAAATTTTAAAGCATAATTAAGGTGCAACTGAAAAATACATAACATGGATTCCTGTTACATCACTTTGCAGATATAGTTGCAACATATCTAAAAAAAAAGTCCCAGGAAAAAAGCTACTCTGAATCACCTTAGAAAACAAAAAACCAAACCCAAAACACAAAAGCAATGTCCTCTCCTTCCCTCCTTTCCTGAGAGAAGAGAAGATAATACAAACCAACTGCATTAGGTTTGCATGGCAAGGTTTTGGGAGCAGGGGGACTACAGGGTTGGCTTCTGTGAGAAGCTGCTAGAAGCTTCCCCTATGGCTGACAGAGCCAATGCCAGCCAGCTCCAAGACAGACCCACCGCTGGCCAAGGCCGAGCCGGTCAGTGACAGTGGCAGCACCTCTGGGATAACGTATTTAAGAATGGGGAAAAAAACCTGCAGCAATTGCAGCCGGAGAGAGGAGTGAGAATATGTGAGAGGAAGGACTCTGCAGACGCCCAGGTCAGTGCCGAAGGAGGGCAGGAGGTGCTCCAGGCACCGGAGCAGAGATTCCCCCGCACCCCTGGTGCAGCCCATGGAGGCAGCTGTGCCCCTGCACCCATGGAGGCCCCCGGGGGAGCAGAGATCCCCCTGCACCTGGGGAGGAGCCCACGCCGGAGCAGGGGGATGTGCCCCAAGGAGGCTGTGACCCCGTGGGAAGCCCGCGCTGGAGCAGGCTCCTGGCAGGAGCTATGGCCCCATGGAGAGAGGAGCCCAGGCTGGAGCAGGTTTGGTGGCAGGGCTGGGGACCCCGCGGGGGACCCACGCTGGAGCAGGCTGCTCCCGAAGGGCTGCACCCCGGGGGAGGGACCCCACGCTGGAGCAGGGGCAGAGTGTGAGGAGCCCTCCCCTGGGGAGGAAGGAGCGGCAGAGACAACGTGTGATGGACTGACCCCAGCCCCCATTCCCCGTCCCCCTGCGCTGCTCAGGGGTGGTAGAGAAAATTGTGAGTGAAGTCGACCCCAGGAAGAAGGGAGGGGTGGGGGAATGTTTTAAGATTTGGTTTTATTCTCTCATTATCCTATTCTGATTTTGGTTGGTAATAAATTAAACTGATTTTCCCGAGTTGAGTCTGTTTTGCCCGTGATGGTAATTGGCGAGTGATCTCTTCCTGTCCTTATCTTGACACACGAGTCTTTTGTTATATTTTCTCTCCCCTGTCCAGCTGAGGAGGGGAGTGATAGAGCAGCTTTGCTGGGCACCTGACATCCAGCCAGCGTCAACCCACCACACCAACCAACCAAACAAATTTACAGCGATAAGCATAAAGAGTAAGGGGAAGGGAAAAGGGAAGGGAAAGGGCAAAGAGAGAAAGGGGAAGAGGGAAGTGGGAAAGGAGGTGGACCTTCTTGAGAGGTGGTAAAAAATTCCTTAAAACACTCCTTTTTCTTATAAAAGATAAACCAAAACTAAAACAAGCTCAAAAATATAGATCTTTCATATTTGTACCAGGTTACCCTTTGGAATCCAGTTACATTTTAAATCATGACTATGCAGAGTAAATAGTACTAGGTAGTCCAATTTGTAGTTACAATGTAAAGTATTGCTGAAGAATCACTGGGTGAAGAAGGAATGTAAACTCAGAATATGTGTTCAGCAACATCTGCTTAAGTGAAAAAAAAAAAGAAAAAATGTAGAGTTGCTACTGTTGCTCAATATTAAATCTGAGCAGCTGGGTCTGAGTTATTTATGTGCTGAGTTATTAAAAGTAAATCAAATAAACACATGGGAACACTAGTCATTCCATTTGCTTTCATTAAATCCCCCTCAGGTTATTTCTTTTATATATCAGCAATTTGACCAAGCAGACCACAGGACTGACTGTTCAAGTGTCATGCTAATATTTTGGCATGTCCAATAAGCAGTGATAGAGGGGAAGACTTTTTTTTGCCACTCTCACAAAGTGTTTTTGAAGTGTTTATCCATGCAATTATGACAAGTTGCGTTAACTAATACTGAAAGACCCTTCTGATGTGAAATTCCTAAAGTTACAGTAATCTCAGTGTCTTGAACATTTGCAGGACACATTTCTGAGACTCTGTGAAATATATTTATATACATGAAACTTAAAATACATTCTCAGAGTTGCAATCATGTATTCTTACTATATTTTCTGCTTCCAAGTTTCACAGTGATTAAATCTCAAAATCAGTTACCTTAATAAGACATAATATCTGAGAATGATTTTAGTATAATCAAAGTTAAACAAATCTAAAATATATCTTCAATCAAAACTACAGGCATTGTCTCAGGGTTTTTCCCCAACATGATTTCTTTGTACAGAATATGCAAACCATACATAAATTCCATTCATTTTTTAAGGATATCTTTCAGGTTATGTTCTCTGTTGTGCAAACTTTCCCATACACAAAAAAGAACTTCATTATATTTCACTTTATTCTACTCCTAGTTATGCTTCTCAGGATTCATGAAAGCTCATTGCTTTCATTCAAATTGTGAGAGAACAGACTTTAGAGGACTACGCCTTTTTGGACCGCACTTCTTTCAGGTTCATCTGTGATGAAATAAATAGTCTGGGCCCATGTTGTTTCTCAAGGAGGATTACAAAGAAATTGTCCATATGTAGGATCTAAGCCAGTGAAACAATTTCCCTTTCGTATTCTTTCTTACCAGACAGCCAGCATGGAAACTTCATCATATTTGCTGAAGGTTTACAGGAAGAAAATTTTGCTTTCATGTATGAGCACGCTCCCTGATTAACCAAATAACCAGTTCCCATGACTGTCATATACACATATAAATATATTACTGGTTTAAATCACTAGATATTGGTTAAGTCCTGTAAAATTAGCACAGTTTCTGAATTGGGGATGTATCTGTGAAACTGGAGAGCCTTTGAAGAAGTCTACCCATCACTTCTGAAGACACATGTCATACCGCTTTTCATTATCATGTAGGACTTGAAAAAATGTGGAATTAAAAGAAGTTGTTTGGACATTATATTCCCACTCCCATCACCATTCCTCTTTTAATTCGCAGCTAAACTGCATACTCTGAACAGGTTATGAAGTTGCATAGAGTTACCTCTGAGGACTAACATTGTCAAGCATTTATGATATTTCCCATTATTTATGAATAAAACCAGAAGTTTCACATAAAAGAATATTAGCACTCAGTGTCTTCTTTCCACATAAAATGTTGGCTTTCTTAAAAAAACCCCAAACCCACGAATATCCCAACATAATTTTATTTCCAGAGAACCTTTCCTGGTGTCCCACACAAGCTAAGTTGGTTTGTTTGCATTCCCAAGGATTGAGTTCTTACCTAGACTAAAAATACAAGTTACTGGGAACCTTCATTAGGTATCACCGCACTTCTCTGAAGGCCAAAATATGGCAGACTAAAATGGCAGTACGTGTATGCCAGTACATGTAGCACAGACAATTCTCTTAAGGAATCCTCACATAAATTGCAATCAAACAAGAGATTTCAGCCAAAATTTTTCAGTATTTGAATTGCCCCTAAATCAACAGAGGATACAGAGGAAACATTTCTTTTCATTGTCCTGGAAAAAATACTTATTTTTAAAAAGCTTTCCTTTTCCTATTAAACAGAGTACTATTGCCATAAAATAAAATATTCACATTGAGCCTTCTGTATTGACTAGAAGCGAAAGAGAAAGCAATCAAAGATGAGATTATTTTTATTTACTCTTATTTCATTACATCAGAGGAATAGTCTGCAGATATCATCTATAGGTAAATAGTGCAATTAAACTGATACAAACTGCAGCCTAAGATCACCGCTGAGTTTAAAACTAAGTCCTATGCATTCCAATTTCCCCAAGCCATTTTCACATTCTTAAGAAGAAATTTTAAAACCCTAAAAAATGTATACTATTATGATGGTGAACAACAAATAATCATTTACTAGTGCTAGACCTCATTTCAGGTGCTGGCATTCTGAAAAAGCTGACTTTAATCAAAGGAAACAGGAATTTTTACAAAAAAGAAAAGTTGCCATTTGGCATCACAAATGGTATATGGAAACTTCCGTAAGCCTTTGGAAGTTTTAAAGAAAAGTATAATCTTTTTCTCTCTGTAGCACAAAGTATGTGCTGTCCTTCCCCCTTCTCCTAATCAGAAAAGGTTAAGATATGCTCTGAGCCACTTAGTTTCAGGTCAGCAAAGTAAAAGCACTGCTATAACGTAAGGTTTCATCTTTCAACAGGAAATGTCTGCCTGGCGTAAGATTTACTTTCACAGCGATCCTGAGTTTATGACAGCAATCCCTTACGCTACAGGAAAAGTGAAGTATAGCAAATGTACTATAGGCAAAACTGTAAGAAAAGCATTGCCCATTTTTCACTTGAACAATGAGCAAAAATGTAAAAGTCTTGCAGGCTGTTTCCATTATGAAGGGAAAGTGGTGGGGGAGCTAGGTGTTCTCTGATGCTGCCTTATTTATTTACAGAAATTTATAAGGTGCTCTCTTCCTGAGCACAAGTAAAATCAAATGACAAGAGACGGTTTTCTTGCTCACTTTTCCAAACCTCTGTTAGCCAAAATGCTCCCCCACCAGCTGTTTCCTTGGGGACACATTCTCCATCTTAGACTAAGCTGTGTCTCCCGCCCCTTACCAGCTCCTACATCAGATTCTTTCATCTTTTCCTCATGTCTCCCACAGACATACAAACAATCAAAAAAAAGCGGCTGGGAGAACAGTTACTGCTTCCAATTGCCTTGAGTGAGCCTTTCCCATGTGCTGTAAGGAGTTCTTGTATTTTGGGTGGCAGCTACTACAGTTTTACAACAGAATCCCATTTCCTTTAAGACCCTAAAATTACAGTGGTCTGCTAGGTCCCTCAGGTTTTAGGGAAACTTATTCAGCAACAGATTTTTTTTTTTTTTTTTTTTACATTGAAATCATCTTTATTATTTTTGTTTTAATAACACATTTTAAAGCATTGATGACCAATAAGAAGAGGGTATTCCACAGAAAATAGGGCTATATTAAGTAAGCATAATACCTGGGAAGCAACATTAGATGAACATGTATCACTTGCTAACAGGAAAAAAAATGAACTGGAAGGGAATGGTGTTAATCTGAAAAATTCAGATGATTAACCAGGAAAAACCAAGAATTTTTTCTGGGTCACTAAGATGAATTCTAAATTACTGATGATCTGGCACTTTATTCATCGATTTAGTGGGTTTTCATGCTAACAAACCTAATAGCATGAAAGGTAAGGCTCCCATTTCATCATTCACCTCCAAAGCAGAAGTACAGCTGGTGTTTGTATGGGCATGTAAGAAAGTAAATAAAACCCAATATGTACCTGACCATCTAGCTGCCTACCAGGTTATGTTTATGCCGAAACACCTGATTTATGCATGCAGATTGGGTATCTGTATATGTAAATATATTCCATTTTATCTTACTTTTTTTTGGCCATTTCAGTAGAACTGCACCACTTCTGTATTTTACAGCATATGACATGATCACTGTTTGCAATAGATCCCAATACATCAACATGCTGCTCTGAAAAGTATACCTGTAAAACTACGCCATGGGACTTTCAGGGGCAATGTTACTTCATTTTTTGTGAGCCCTGAAAGCAACCAGTAGTCTCAACCTTACATGTATATCTCTAAGTTACAGCAGCAACAATATCATTAGATAATTCTGACACCAAAAAAAGTGTTAGCTGAGGTGGAGTTACCTCTGCTTTGAGGATGAAGGTCTTGTATAAGCCCAGTCAGACTACCAGCTCATTTCAAGCTTGCTGCTGAATTTATATTGAGTGTTAATGACTTCCAGCTAATTCTAAATTGGAGTTATGAGCTTACAACAGAAACTGACCCTTGCTGTCCCAGAGGAAAAGTGGGAGTGAAATGATTATCTGGGGCTATTTGTTAGGTCTGAAAACCCACTTAATGGATTAATAAATCAAACAGTGAATGAAGCTGGTTTTGAAAGTAGGTGTGTGGATTCTAGTACTAAATAGGTGTTTCATGTGAGGGAATGGTGTGGGTTATTATAGACTGAATTCAATCAGCTGAATTGTATCCTCTAAATCCCCAAAGCAGTATGACATTTGTCCTAACTTCACTATCACCATCCCTTCCTGTAAGTATTCAGTAAAACACCCTTGTATGTGTACCCTACGAAAAATGTGTCAGCATAACATGCATGTAATATTTGGTACTTTTTAATGCAGTACGCTAGTAATATATAAATGTACGAGTGTTTATATAGGTAGAATAGTCAAGTGCTGTCAGGAAACATCAAAGACAGCTTAGTACTCATGTTTAAGATATTTTCTGGCTTAAAATAGAAAAATATATCACTGAACTGCCATAGAAGAAAAATGATGGCAAAAGGAAGACAAGCCTGCTTAGAAAAATTAAGAGAAAGTGAAGCCCAAACCCTCGTCTTTCCTGACCGGTGCATGGCATAGCATAAGGGCCCTCCAGAGACAACTGCTTTTTCCAAGTCATATACAGTTCACCAGCAGATGTATACAAAACTAGCACAGGAAATGCTGCAAAAGCCACACACATTACCCCAAGATTCCTTCACTAACTCATCAATCAATCAATCAATCATCTTCATTAAAGCAGTGACATCTAAAGGGCTATCAGAAGATCTGTCCTGGAGTCTTTTAAAATGTTTTTTAAAATTATTAAAGTACTTAGACTTGTAGTTACATAGTTACAAACAGAACACATACCAGACTTCTTTTTAATGCTAGAACTAGTAGAGAAAATACATAATAAAAAAATATATAATAAACCAACATATAATACTTAATTTATGCAAACTTGAAAGGCACTACGTACTATGATTTGCTGCAGTGTACCGCAATGCTCAAAGTGTTTACTCAGCAGAATGATTGACTCAGTAAAATCACTTTTTCAAACTCTCACCTCATTACATGCTTATATATTACAGTGGAATAAGGCCATAGCTTATTATATTCAGTGTCAAATAAACAAACGCATGCAGAACAAGTAGGTAGCATACAAACTTAGTTTTCACATCACAGATCTCTTAAGACAGAATACATATGTATGTCCCCTTGCCCCAAGAAAACTTTGTAACAAAGCAGTCTGGCACATGACTCTTGAGGTAAAGCCAATTCCTAAACCATGCCCACTGATATTAGCACTACAGCACCTTCCTCCATAAGAATTTGTCCCTATTCACCCCAGATGGTAAACTTTTAAGCTAAATCCCAAGAATCATCCTCAAATAGCATTTTCCAAACATTTTCCAGTCCATGACAGTCAGTTTCTAATAATGCATTTTGTGTAAACTCAGAAGAAGGAAACCTGTACTTCCATTAAATCAGGACACACTGTCCCAGAAATCTTACTAAGCGTTCAGAAAATATTAAATTGGGAGGAACTCATAGCCTGTTAGGTCAGGGTAAAAATTCAGTATGATCTTAGACAATTACAGAAGTGGCTTAGGATCAAATAAAGTCAGGTGCAAAATACTTAGCTTAGATCAGAAAAGTTGTATGCACAAAACCAGAGTGAAGAATGATTAAGCAGCAGTTCTTAAGAAGAGATTTTAAGAAGCGCCAAGGATCACAAGCTGAACATAAATCAAAGTTTCGTTCTGTGGAAAGAGGCAGATATCACATCGGGATGTATTTTACAATATTGCCTATGAAAGACTGAAGAAGGAGCCCTTCCTGTGACTGTGCCAGGAGGCATCTGGACACTTGTCCTGGAAACACCAAACTGGGGAAGATGTTCACCATTTAGAGAGAGTCTGAAAAGGGGTGACAAGAATGAGAAAGGGTGAAGAATCAAGGGGAAGGGGATGAGGAGATAGGGGAAGGGGAGAGGAAGAAAGGAGAAAGGAAAGGCTGAACTGAAGCTACTTAATCAAGGCAAGACAGGACAAAGGTGACAGTGGCATTCAAATCAATGAAGTAAACTGCAATGCGAACAGCTATTAAACTATTTAGAGTTATAACAGTAAACAGACATAAAGCTATGGGTTTAAACTTCAACAGCAAAGATAAGTTATGCACTGGGGGAAAGCTAATAAAGTTATCTGGCGGGCCCAGGGAGAGCATGGACCCTCCATCACTAGAAGCCCTTAAGATAAATGTGTTAAATGATGCAGGCGTACTTGACTCTCCCGCTGGGGCAGGAGAGATCTCAGGAGGCACTTTCCAGCCTTAAATTCAATTATCCTGTGATTCAACAAAACTATTGACATCATAATATTATTCATCTCTTTAGAAACTCTGCAGCCACCACAGAAATAAAATAGAGGGAGAAGAGGGGTGATGAGTTTTTTAATAAGTTTCTTGTGATTGATCTGGAAGAAAGTCCCTGCTAAGGTCCTGGGTGCCTAGTAAGGAAAGCTCCAGAGGGATACAACTCTAATATTTCCCATTTTATCTTCTTTTTTACCCTCATTACTATTCTTTAGATTCCATTTTGTTTGTACTAATCTTAGTGCATCACATCCTCCACAGCAATTTTCAAATATATCCCCTTAGAATAGTCCAAGAGATCCCCTGCATGATAAAGAAGTGCCAGGAATCTTTTTCTTCTTTTTTTTTTTTTTTTTTTTAAATGAACATGGGTTTGAGTTAATAATATGCTGAGGGAGCAGCTGCACTCAGCAAAACTCCAGCTATAAAACCCTGAAAAGCTTGTGTTTCTTTCACATCATACTGCAGCCAAGCCAGCTGAGTCTACATCTGCCTCAAATCACTGGCAGGTAACGTTTGTGTCTCGCTACAGGGATGTAGTCCCACTGGGTTATTCTATTTATTTGAGGCCGAGCAAACTGAAACATTTGGTTTAGCTTGAATTTGTGTTTTTCCCCGAAGTTCATATGAATTTAAATGGGGCTTTTTTGCATTGTTTTGTTTCTACGTATCTTTTTTTATTGTATCTGTTGTATACTTGCAGCAACAAACAAAAGCCATAAAACTGATACAGGATTGCAATGGCCGTTTACACTGCAATGTGCTACAAGGGCCGTGACAAAGTAACATACAGCATTCATGTTTGTAAATTCTGCACAGAAACTCAAGATGGGCAGCACTGAGGTAAATTTCAGTTAATAAACTATAAAACTGGTGGGATATTTATACGTAGAATGGCAATCAAAATATCTTTGCTTTTCTCTTTATCTAGCCCTTAACCCTTTTAGCTTTTACTAGTTATGACCTTCCTGTTGCCACTTGTGTCCACATTCCCTTAAATAATTTCTGTTCCCATAAATCCCTTCTGTATTGACAACACTGCATTGAGTTTGTTTGTGTTTACAGACTGTCATTCAAAACATATAATGTGAAAAATTGTTTTCCAATCTGTTAAATTATGCATGCACATATCAAGCGACTGATTTGGGGAGTACTGCTTGACCAAATCGTAACATTCAAGGCTAAGAACGCCAGTTAAGCAAAACGCTGAGCATGCTTTATAACATCGCTATTTGCCCTACAACCCTTCCTGCTCACCTTTTGCCACCCTTCCTGCTCCCACCTCTCCCTTTCACCTGCTCCTTCTCATCACTCGGGATCTTCAGTCCCACAGATTTGAAGGCTGCCTTAAAAAATTTTCTTCCAGTGACCCCTTCAGTATCTCTGCCTCCTACTCTGCCTCCTCTAACATCAAGGCCGCTTTCTCCTCCCTCAAGAGACCTCAGATAAAACTGTTTAAGGATTATTTTGACCTGCTTATTTACAGTTTTGAGATTATACCTTGCCCTTAGCTTTCTACCTGACAGTACTATATTCTGAAGTCCCTGTGTCAATGTACTTAGCCAGAATAAATGGTATAACATAGGAACTTCAGCAACTATGCTAGAGAAAATAAACATCAATAGGTACTCAGATCAATTAAAAAAATATCAAAATACACTGATGGCAAGTATTTGTTTGTTCCTTAACTGTTTGGAGAGGACAAAGAGGGAATTATTTGAGAAAAAGTTTGAAATTAATTAATTGATTTCACTATATGAATGTAAGCAAGAAATTAGTGCCCAAGCCCAGTGGAAAGACGCAAATAAAACACTTGCATGTGGAAGGAGAATCCATTTTGCTTGTGTTTATAAATAAGGCATGTAAACAATCAATAAGAGTATGCCAAGGCAGGCCCACAATATCCACTCAAGATTTTGGACTTTAGACCTCAGTGAAAATGTGAGTCAGAAAGTGTGAATTAATGTCATCAGGTGTAGCCTTAAAAAGACAACTTGACACATTATCAAGAACAAAAGATGACAAATGAAAGCAACAGAGAATGAATTTTCTACTCATTTTAAAGTGTAAGTATGATCTCAGTTTTCAAAGCAGGCCTCCTGCAGCTTTTATTTGACTTTCATGGCACAGTAATTTATGACACGGTGATGAACTACAGTTGCCTGTTCTGCTCACAGCACTTACAGTTCTTTATAACGTGGTTACCTATAGGCCAACACACCAGCGACCATGCAGCCAAAATGTCACAGAGATTGCAGCTCAGTCTGCATTTGCTGTAGACATTAGTAGGAAAAATAAACAACATGTATACAACACAAACTGCATATATAATTTGGCAACCATAAGCATAGAATTTGCAAGTGCCAAATGATCTTCCATTGTCATGGATTCAGAGAAATGTCAAGGACTCATCCAGTCCTTTCCTTAGCTCAGAAATAATGTGAGGTGTATCTAGGTCATCCCTCACACATATTTACCTTCTGAAAAACCTCCAGTGGGTGAAAACCTACATTCTCTCATTATGGCTTGTTCAAATGCCTAATTATATGCACAGTTGTCTAAACTAATGCTCTTTTTCTGCAGACCAAGTCAATTCCTAATTGTCCTATTTCAAATGGACATGGAGCCCTTTATTGAATTTTACGTTGTTGATCGCAAAATATTTCTCCAGTTCTCAGTCAACTTTCATGTTTAAACTTACTCTCTTCTCCTAGCTATGAGTCTTATACAGATTTTATGAGTGTATTCTGTCAGTTATCCTCCAAGCTATAACCAGAAGGATTAAATTGCACTGAGACTAGGAAAGCCTTTAGTAAAACCTTATTGACTTTCATATCAATGTAGCCTTGAATTTACTGGAAAACTGGACTTTGCCTATGTTAAAGCTAATACCAACTGCCCTTTGTGTCATCTCCCTAATCTGTTTTTGAAAATATGCTGCAGGACTGTTATAATTGCTTCTGAAATTAAGACAAATCATATTTGCTGTTTCCTCCCAGAACTTCCTTCTTTTTTTTTTTTTTTTTTTGGGGGGGGTGGGGTGGGGGGTGCGGTGTGACGGGTGGAAATCCAGGTGGGAGCTACATTGCATCATATTACCTTCTGTAGCATGTGGGATCCCCTCCATTCCCGGAGGGTTCCAGAATGTAACCACTACTGATCCAAAGTGCACTGTAAGCATTCAGGGGTGATTTTCAATTTTCTCAAAGAGTACACCTGAATTACCTTTTTTCTAACCTGACGTTTTGGCTCTTCCCCTCTTGTTCCTCATTAATATTACTGCATTAACCAGAGAGTCACAATAATCTTTTTTGATAAAGTCAAGAAAAAAAGCCTTATCACCCTACTCTGTATCCCATATTATTTTCTCCAGTAAGTATCTGCAATAAATATTAGACCTGTCCTTTTTTCTTTTTCTTACTTTAACTACCTTTAACTCACTTCTGATATATTTCTAGAACCATTACTTAATGCCTTTTATGTATGTTTTCCTGATTAATTGACTCCTTACGTTAGGACCTCTGATTTTGTTCCTATAAGTTCATGTTGTCTTTGCTTGTACTTTTTCATTATTCCTTTTGGATTACTAGGTTATCAGGACCCTGATTTATTGACAGTCACTTGTTCTTCCTGTCATTTTGTGAATCAGGTTTGTTTGCCAGAATGTTTGTGTTCTCTCCTGGTTTCCTTTTTTCGTTAGTTTCCTTTTGTAGACTCTAACCTAGCAACTCTGCTTTTGCTGAAATAAGCTTTCTTGAATCCCTTATGACTGTCTGGTTCTGATGATTTATATTTTTTTATGATGTAGATAAATACTTATTAAGGATGAGGCTGGGAAATTGCTGTATTCATTTTACAAATAAAACATTTCCACTGTGACACCCTGTCTTCTTAAGTGCAAAATAGTGACACATATCTCACCGCCTGGTCCCTTGAGTTTGTAAAACTCTTTTTTATGTTGTAGCTCACATGTGTTGACATATAAGATTCCAAACGTAAACCAAACAAGCAAAGGCTGAGGATATGTAAGAGGTAGTTCTTAGAGATATGAAAGGAAAAAGGGCAAGGTAAATATTGCCTGACAAATCCTTCCCTGACTATCACCAATGGATTCACAGTGTGAATTATAGAGCATTTGCTATAGTTCGCTTAACTGTCAAAAAATCTTCTTTTAATACCTTAAAATTGACTGTACAAAAGGTTCACGGTATTTATTTGCCTTCATACACTGAAAACGTACAACAATTGCACAGATGGGCAGTTTCATGTGCTTTTCATTAACTTTTTTTCTTTTTAAACACACCTTCTTTGCTTAAGCTAGTTTATGCTGGTTTTGTTTTACGACATGATGGTTTATAAAATTTCTGTCAAACTGTGTTACTGTTTGATCATTATAAGAACAATCAGAGTAAGGGTTGCCAGTTACAGTTTTTCATTCCAGACAAGTCACAGCGTACATATGGTACAAGATATAAAGCAACGCAAGGACTGATTAGCGTGCAAAGTGCAGTGCAGTGGTCTTTACTATTCATCATTAATGTCATAGTGGATTTTAAGAAGCAAGAGACTTTCCCCATAGCCAAAGCAGTCTTGCACATAACCACAGGGAAGAAAAGCCAACCAGAAATAATGCAACATGTGTGAGCGTGGTCTTCAGCCATAACCTCCTTTTCAGAAACAGAAAGATTGTTCCTATCACATTTTCCTGCTAACTCCTCCTAAAGGTTCAGGAAGCATATGTCAGAACAGTTTTTCTTAAGACGGAGCAGTGAACTCTTCCACGCACTTCCTGAAAAAGCTTCACTTCCTGAAAACATTGCAGCATGTGCCCCAGAATGCCTGAAGCCCTTTCCAAAGTTCTCAACAAACAAGGCAAAGAAGATCACTGTCATCTTTGGACTTCATGCTATAAATGGATGTGGATATCAGGGAAAAATCAGGGTCACAAACAGACAAGGCTAGCAAACCAAACTCCTGAAGATCCTAGAGACTTCCTGGTTCTCTTTCGTCTTCTGTGTTTTATAGCCAAACATCCAAGGGTTCTTTCTGATTATGCTTTGCATTTTTTTTTTTTTTAAGTGGGTAAAAATCTATCTTCACACTAATCTCTACATATTAAAGACTGATCTTATTTGATGCCCACCCAGGAAATTCCATGTGTAGTTAACCTATTCTGCACGTGCGGACAGTAATGGAGCACACATGCGCAATGACCTACAAGGCATCTCTTCAACAGAACTTTCAGAAGGTGGATCCTCATGAAATCTCTCACAGAAGGACCAATTTTAAACAGTTTTCTTGCTAGGCAAAAATCTCATTTCAAGCAGCCAACACATTCGTATGCTTGACAGGAATGAGCAACAATTTACAGCGTGTTGCCTGCTTCATCGGTTAATATAAGAAACTGACATTTACGCATGTCAGAATTAATATGGAGTTGTGTCAGCAGAGGAATTGCTTGGGGAGCACTTCAGCAGGCACAACTCCACCACAGTCTTTAAAAAGTGTGCATATAACACCCTTCCTGTAGGCAGTCTGGCTCTCTGAAATCGTTTAGGACCCACTCAAGAACACTCATGAGTTTTGGGAGGAGGTGGAGGAAGACAGAAGAGTTCATAGGCAACAAATTAGTAAAGAAAGCTCTCAAATGACTTCTCTGTCAGATGACATTCTTGAAGTGCCTAATGAATCATAATCAAATATGTGATTAACAGAAGGTGAATCCAAATATATGGAGACCAAATGAATCTAGTGGCTTGTAGCCACATCATTTTGTGTTATGAGCCAGTCAGACCTCCCAAGTTAAGCAGTGCTGAGCCAAGCCTGAATTTAAATAGGAGATCCTCCAAGGAAAACTGAGTGCATTTGCTGAAGGAAATAGTACTGGTAGCCCTTGTCTGTCTGAGTTACTACTGAACTAAGGCTCTTGCATGATGCCAACAGCACAGGACTGAGACTGTAGAAGAAACTCAAATCTTTGAATCCTAGCTCCTAGTGGTCATTAAAAATCCTTCAGCAGTTTTTGGAAAAGTAACGATGTTCATGTAGCCAAATTCCATACTAGATAATTATAATACAGGAAATATCCTGGCAGTTTGAAGTGGATACAGTGTTTTCTTCTTCCCCATCAACTTTCATGAAGCGTTATTGTAAGGAGTTGCAAAGTTCTACTCAAGAGGTGATTTCATTCATGTTCTACTGCTAAATAAAGAGATTATAGCATATTGTGCTGGAATCACAAGTTGAATTTTTTTTTTTTAACTGCCATGTTACACCTTTTCTTTGATTTCTTTCTTACTCAAAAATAGTGTATTGAGCAAATCTATTTGGTGGTTTCTGTCTTTGCATTGCATGAAGCTAACTGTATAACTCCGGATTCTTAGAGCCACAGAGTATTTTAGACTGGAATTCATGTAGTGCAATCACCTGCTCGAACCAGAGCTGATGTCAAAGTTACATCTGGGTGCCCAGGGCCTTGTAATTTACAGGCACAAATCATACTCTCCGAGTTTGACATGTGATGTGAAACAAAGAATAGCTAGGAAGAAATTTTTTGGCCTTTACTTGTTTTGGAAAAATCCCATGCTATACCATTCTGCAAATCCCTATTCAAACTTTGCCCCATTCTGTTCACACTTGACAGTTCTTGTGTATTCACAGCCTAATTCAGTGTAATGATAATTATTGTTAATACCAGCAGCTCAGAATGTGAAATATACAAATAAATTAAGGAGAGTCAGTCATGCAGAAAATGTAAAAACTTTGCAGCATGGTCATAATGTCAAGAATAGCAAATAAGCTTTTTGACACTCTTCTGAAAACTGCAAGTAATTGCCTCCCATGACACGGATGTTAAGCAAGTACATTCATATTTCTGGTGCAAAGTGTAATGCTCATTACCAGTAGATTTTATTAGATTAGTAGATGCTCGTGCATAGAAGAGGCAATGAGCTGTACCTCAGGCAAAAAAGGAGATCTATGAAGAGAAAAAGGTAGGAGAGAATTTGGATTTGCATACCAAATACTACTGAGATACTTATATTCAGTATATTTGTCCTTTATATAACTGCAATACATGCATTATTCACTCACTCATCCTTTATTAGTCCTAAAAGTGTGCTCCTCACTGCAAAAGCACAGAGACAGTCTGGGCTGTAAGCTCTATCAGCCAGACTTGGAGGAGCCGGAACACACCAGGAATCTGTGGGATGGGATCATTCTGACTGGTTTTGTGTGTGGTTGTGTGCGTTTGCTGCTTAACAGTTCTTCAGATTGCTGTTACAGTGGGACAAAAGGAACTTTTTAGGAGCACTCTGAGTGAGAAAAGGATGATTCCTTCGGCTACGACTAATGTATGGTGATTAATATCTACCCAGAAGCATTTCCTGACTTCATACTAGGGGAAAACTTACGGTGCATCACCTCCCTAACCTCCCTGTCCTGGCTGCCATGGAAAGAAAACAGAGAAATGCAGGTCAGAAGGACTGTGGATGATGGGAGACAAGGACAGCATGGCATGCTGCAAACAGCGCTGGCCCATACACAGAGTTTGTGAGGACTGGGATTCTGATAGCCTTACTGATCAAGTGGCCTAGCAAGGAAAGTGAACAGAAATGAGTAAAAGTAAGGTATAACCAGCACGTGGCAGAGAACAGCACGACTCACACAAGTAGTCAGACACTTCCCAAAAACACAGAATATGCAGCAGCAACAAAAGCATGCTTTAATCCAAATTGACTAAAGTGAACGTACCTGATTCTTTCTCCGCTTTCTCACATATATGCAATTAGATCTCTACTTCAACTTGCTGAGACCTTGAAGTGTTATTTGAATGAGATCAGCAAATCTTTGAGGCACACCTTCCTGACAGCAGGCACGGTTGACCGTTACGCCTATGAAAAAGTGATGACTGCCAACGTTTACTAGTTCTTACCTTTTGTGCCATTTGGATCTGGTTCCGTTCTTCACTTCTGGTCTCCAGCTCAAAGAGGTAACCTGTAATTCATCAGCTTTGGGGAAAATATGTGTGATCTCATGAATCCTGGATGTTGTAAAGTATTGGTTTTTTGGTGAGGAGACAGAGGTCTGTACACCATTAAACTAGTAAAACTTGCAATTTTCCAGGGGTTTGCCAAGCAAGTCTTGAATGCTTCAAATCTTCCACAATCTGTTTGATATATCAGGAGGGAGATGCAGTAAAGTATCCATGAGGGTAGCTAGCACAGATCACAGCATCAAATGCATGACATTTATACACTATAAACTTACTTTAAATTCTATGCTTCAACAAATACTGTAACATTAGAGAGGGCAAAGTTGGAGAACACTGATTGTGACCATGTGTAGAATGAAGATAATTTATTTTTAGCATTGTATTTCTGTTCTAATGCAATTCTACCACCCAACGCACACACATATGGATGTCTAAAACATTATCTAATGTTTTAAATAGCTGCCATAAGCAAAAGCCAGAAAAGGAATATATGTATGTTTGGTTTACATCATGTTAGGAGTATAAAATGTATTGGGGGTGAGGAAAACTTATATTCTCTTCATGGATTCACTGGATCTGCATTTCCTCTCCACACCAAGGTGCAATTCCAAAATTTATTCCAGAATAATAATGGGCAATCAATAACTCTGTCTCAATATTCCAGAAACTGGCAGCCTTCAGAAAGCAACAATGAAGTCACTGACAGTACCATTAGAGGTCTTCTACTCCTCACTGCTATGGCACTGAATACACCATAGAAAACAAAGTTGCAACAGGATGGCAATGAGAAGGGAAGACAACTTTCCCTTTACGCCTGAGTTTAGTGATGGTCACGTATTACTTTATAGTTCTTCACTAATACAGAGCGTATGGCAAGGGTTGTGCACTGTACTTGTAAAAATATTTGAAAAGCAGAAGTAGGACATTCGTCTTTAAATTCCTGCATTTGGTAGTATTGCTTGCATCTTTGTAAATTCCACTAAGAGGAGGGACCTGCTGGGAGAGGAAAACCCACAATCATCTTCTGCTCAAACATTTATGGCAAAGACTCATAGTCCTTCTCGTCCGTCATCTACAGCTCCAAATAAAATCCCTGTTAAGACATAGTGACAAGCCTCCTGTCAAGACAACAGCAGCATGCTTTAATCCAAATTGACTGTGTCTTGTTCTGCTTCTTAAATCTATATGCAACTTACTGAGACCTTGGAGACCTTATTATTTGGATGAGCTCAACGAATCTTTGAGGTACACCTTCCCGACAGCAGCCACAGTTGACTCTTACACCTATGAGAAAGTGATGATAGACAACCTATATAATGTCTGAAACATAACACTACTGGTTGCATTTTCTCTCTCTGATCCCCCAAAT
This sequence comes from Pelecanus crispus, assembly GCF_030463565.1. Lineage (NCBI taxonomy): Eukaryota > Metazoa > Chordata > Aves > Pelecaniformes > Pelecanidae > Pelecanus > Pelecanus crispus. The sequence goes on from NC_134646.1 coordinate 9,059,308, forward strand.
AGTTATTTAAACAAAAAAAAGTCTGAAGAGAAAAGCTGAGCACAGCTGACTGCATATTGCAGTAGCTAGCTACCTTATGAAAACCCAGCTTCTAACACCTTTTCTTATATTCGTCATTTGGTCTACTGATTATGCTAAAACAGTGCCTCTTTCACTTCCCATGAAAAACTGCAAAGGTCCCTGTGACATTCCTGGAAGGAAAAAAATTGTTCTACATAAGCCCCATCTTTTTTCTTTATTCTTTTTTTTTTCCTCTACCCAAAATTTTTGTTGTCAGGCTAGCCCTGGAATGCAGCATCTATGTAATATTGGCTCCAGCCATATTGAAAATCTGCACAAAGAGGACTGTTACAAAGGTGGAAGGAGAGAGGATTTTGGCCAGCAGTATGTTCATCAAAATGCTGAACTTCTACTTTAAGAAAAAGCCATGGGATCTTCAATCATGAGGCAGAGCAAAGAAGATGTTTACGTGTTATCCAGTTTCCTTACCTTTTGAAGGAGGAACGGCAGTCAGTGTTGCCAGAAACTGATCTTTGGGTCCAGATATTGTACGTATTCTAAACTTGATGACTAGGTCTCTGAATTATTCCCTCCAGGTTTAGTTTTTTAAAACGCCATCATGTTTTCTGCCAGCTGGTAATGTCAGAAACAATAATATTGCTGTTAGTGTTTAACAGGTAATACTGCTTATTTCATGGAGTGGGTTTGGTTCCAGATTGGGATTGAAATTGATTTGTGTTAATGATTTAACTTGTTGACAAATAAACATTTGAGGGGAAAATATGTAATATAATCCTGGCAAACCAAACCATGCCTTTAACCTTGCCTTGAATTTAAATTCAGCTATTTATTACATCACCCTTTGCCAGAATTGGGCAGTAAACTGCTTTCATATTCAGAAGAATGTTTCCATTTAAAATTTACATTTAAAATTGCAATAAGATGCTGGATCTCATTCGTTTGGAGGAAACTGTATTGCATTACATTAGCTAGACTGCTAGAGAAATGGTGCATTCTGCTTCCTGCATCAGTTTCAATTAGCTGGGTGCATTACTCACCCATTTTATCATGGGATGTTAAAGTTAAAATTAGTGTAATTCAAAGTGTCACAAACCACAGCTACAAAATGGATTGGTTAGCTGTTAATTATTTAAATACTGCATCCTGTGCATAATCAGTTTCTTACCTACAGTCATGATATATTATTGACACTTTGGAAGATTAACTCTATTGCTGTCCAGCACAATTCTGAAATATAATTTATAGTGGTTATTTGGAGAACTATATCGAGTACATTAAAGCCATATGGTGCTGTGGTTTCATCCCCAAGAGATGCCTCATCAGCTAAGAGAAGCATTATGATCAATATGTATATTACTCATTTTTAATAGAGTGTACTAAGCTGTAGAAGATTACTGTTTCTGCCAGTTACTTGAAAATATGAGGTGCAACAATTATTTTAAGATTGCTGGAGAGTTGCAGTATTCTCAAGATATAGAAAATATGTCTTTGTTTTGTTATGTTTAGAGCCTGAAACAATCTCTAGCAGCTGAAATCCCCCAGAAAATAGTATGCCTAACTAGACCAAGCTAAAACCTATAAAAGGTAAAACCTTATTTGAGTTGTAATGCTCAAACGATTTACTAAATATGTCTCCTCGGAAGGAAAAAAAAAAGAGAGAGAAAAAAAGATGAGAACATTGTTTGTCATTTATCTTGGCAAGACGACATAGCATCTACCACAACTATGCCTATTTCACTACTAAAAATAAAAAGTGGTAAGCACTACAACGATTGTTACAGCCTTGGCAATACAGAGAATGTTGGATTTTTTAAAAGATTCATGTTATGTACACTCATTCCTCAATACACTGAGAAAAATACCACATAAATGCCAAGCATTGTATTAACCTCTGACCCGGTAGAAACATTAGCAACTGCAGACACAGAGTAAAACTGCACTGCCTAACTAAGGATGCAAAGCCACAGGCATGAAAGATGAAAATGAAAAAAACCCACAAAGTCAAATTTCAGTTATTCAATCACACGAAGCAAGTGAGGGGGAATAATTCAGAAATAGCAGAACTGCAAATACTGCAAAACTGGGTGGGAAGAAGATGAAACAAGGCCACAACAGGGGCCAGGTGTGGAGAGATAAGGGAAATAAGGAGTGCGAAGGTCTGTGCACCGGGGATGACCCATGAAGATAAGCCTTCAGAGCACAGTACAACACCAAAGTGCCCTTCCTGCTTCTGGACCCATGCCAGCTGATCTACCAGCATGGTATATTAAGCCCCCGCTTGAACCTTGGCCTTTCAGGCAGCAAACACCAAAGTCTACTCCTGCTGCATCCTCGGCACCCACAGCCTGTGCTTGGCCTCACGCTCCCATGCCCCTGGGGCTGGTGTGGAGGTCTGCCACACGCGAGGCTGCAGCCGGGCACGGTAAAGGGGTCAAGGGACCATCTCTGCCAGCAGCAGTCCCCCAGGGCAGGCAGCATCGCATCCCTCCCAGCAGCAATGCTGCCACTCCGCTCCCATGCAACTGGGATGAGCCCAGCTGCACCACAAATGCTAGGGGAGCAATTCCTCCAAGTCTGAAGACATGGGTAAGGGGCAGGATTAGGGGGGTTATAGTTGGAACAGCGAGCTAAGGGCCAGATGGAGAGTTCAGACTTTGTGTCTAGAAATGCATTTGCACTGTGCTCCACCCAAACTAATAAATCCTTCAGTGGCGATTCAGGTCCAGCTCTTTGAATATTGTCTGGAACTTTCACCCCTTTCTGCTTTAAATATCTGATTCAATGAAAGATTTTTAGCCCGAGTTACTTTACCCTGAAATGGGGAGAATTCAAGGCAGCTCAGCAGTCACTCAGGTATGCTTAATCAATTTTAAACTTCCTTTTCAAAAGAGAAAGTTCCTTACAATTAGGTGTGACTGCATTTTCATACATTGATTCCTAATTTTTTCCAAGCAACTTTCAATGTTTTTTTGAATGCTTGCTTCAGTATTTTCTAAAAATTAACTACTTGACAAACAAACTACTTTAATTCTGAAATATCATAACAGAAGTATGGTACCAGGATACTGAAAAAACACCACAGAAGCACCATAGTAAGAAACCCTCACATCCCTTTTTTCCTCTTAAACTCCTCAGCTGGACTTCAGCTTTCATGACGGATGATGGGCCACAGGTTTTTCCCATGTGTGTGTTCCTCCCCAGGAACCTCGGCAGCATCAGTGGTCCGCTACTTATGGGACACTCACCTGCCCTCTGATAAAGCTGCTCTGATAAACTGGGGATGCCACAACTCCCTGGGCAGTTTTTTTTCAGCACATACAAAGGACAGGAATGCCAGATTAGAAATACCACTGCACTTGTAAGGATGGCTGTAGTTTTTTTGAGGTATTTCTTTTACAGAGAAAAACATTCACCAAACCATCCTACTTAGATGTACCAGAAACCCATTCAACAACTGGAAAACCTCTCTTACAGACGGTGGGAGCTGAGGTTAAGCAGAGTTTCTAAGCATGCACAAATTTTTCTAACCAATTTACGTGCTCTCCCATAATAATCAGTTTTATTTATTTCCAAACCTTCTCTCCCATCTGTTCCCTTCTGCATGATCTATACATTATCTTACGCTATTTATCGCTAACAGATTTTTGCTTCCTCTCTCTGTTCCAGTTAGATTAATGATGCCAATACTCTGTGTATTTCTAGTCTCTCTGTTTTCTTCATCGTGCATCTTGCATTCACACAGACACTTTCAAATACTTATCGCTCCCTCTGACCCTTCCACAATAGTCCAAGTTTTCGTTCCTATTTCACAAATGTTCTCCCTTAATGTTTTTCTTTTTTCCTCCTTTAGACGCAGATTGCCAGTTTTACTGCTGAATCCCAGTTCTTCCAATCCTCTCAGACTCTGTCTACCTTCTTCTGGCTTCCTTCCTTCCTTTTGCCCTTTCTGGCTTTTATTTGGCTTTGTCCTTTATTCCTCAACTTTTATTCCTGTACCTTAGCTAGAGACCCTTTATAAAGATTTTCCTCCTGAGACAGTTTAATGCACTAGTGCTTCTTCTCTTTTCTTGCAATGCTGTGTGCCCTGTGGACTATTCATTAAACATGTTTAAATAACTGCTGCATTAAATGCCTCTGCATGCCATTTTGAAACACATTCAGATTTTAATCTAGCTCATGTCCATGGTACCAAATTTTGCTTGGGACACTACAAGTGTTCCTGCAAACACTGCTTCTGTTATCCTTTCTCAACATTAATTCATGAGTACCGCTATATTTTGGTTTGGAAGAAGTCCAGTACTGTTATTTTTAATGATGGAGCACACTTTCTTCCTTTGGGAGATAAAATAGTCAAATTGTAACAAGCTGTTTTGCCTTGCTGCTTCAGGCTGCCTCTGGTCCAAAAGAAGAAATCATAATTAAGCAAATGCCTCATCTGACTAAATAATCAAGCTCATCACTGCTTAGAGAGAGGAGTACAAAGCTGCAGGGTTGAAGAATAAGAACTAAGATTGCAAAAATCAGCCTGTGTACATATGGCAATAAGTCTACCTGAAGTTTCCAGCTCTGTTTAAAAGAGACGTGACAAGTCAGTACTACAGACAAACAAAACCTGATGTATGAAACATGCTGCAGAGGCCCATTTGGAGATACTTCTGAGGAAAGAAAAAATTCTCATGAATAGACAAGCAAAACACCGCAGAGAAAAACTTTATACAGGGTCTGGACTCTCACCATTTCAGGGACACTGAATTTCTGAAGAACCTCTTTCCCCTCTTCCCAAATCTTTCAGTGGAGGCAACAGTTGACTTTGTAAAGAGAGATGGCCATAGGAAACATAGCTGATAAAATGAAAGAAAGGTCTTTATATTGTTACACAGGAGAAAAAGGATGAGACGGGAAAGGCACAGTTACTAGACAGTGCTAACAGTGCAGCCCAATTGCAGTTTTGTTAACAGTGGACTATAATTGAGTATGAGATATTTGATGAGTGCTCAGACTCCAAATAAAGTGTTGAAATACACAGTTATTACACAGAATTAAGAAACCAAATTGCATAGAATTCAAGACTGGAAGGGCATATCCCAAGCACCATCTGCAGTTACTGTGATACTTCTACAGTCAAATTTCAAACTATAATTAAAATATTCTGTCATAGGAAGAAAAAAAAAAAAAGAGATAAGATACTTTTGTTAGCAAATAACAGTAACTTGGTAACTTATGATACCAAATACAACAAGAAACATCACTACAATTGAACAGATATGCTGTTTAGCTTCTATGTAAAAGAGCAGTGCCTCCACCTTTTGAGTAACTGCATCACAAGGGCATAGTGGAGTTAAAAGCAGAGAAGAGCTACTGAAGTGAAGGAGGACATGGAGCAGTTGCTTTATGAGAGACTAAAAAGACTATGTCTCAGTTTGGAGAGAAGAGGGCTGAAAGGCATCATAATCAACTTTTGCAAGTTCATAAAGGATATGATTTTTTAGGATTTGTTGTCAAAGAAGGTTGTGAAGGTAAATAGTATCTGGAGGTTCAAAAGGGGAGTAGGCAAATTTTGGGACAACAGGTCCACAAACAGATACTGTAAGAAATAGGCATGGAGGTATCCCCTAGCACCCCTGATCCAACACCTGCGAATGCTGATGGGAGAGGAATAGTCTGCAGAGAGAAGTCAGGCTCACGTGACCTTCCTAAACAGCATCTCTTTCTCCACTGTCAGAGCGCTAGACGGGCCACTGATCTGATCCAACAAGGCCTTTCTTATGTTTTTACATGTTACAAGAAAATTAAAATCAAATGAGTATCCATAGAGATGAAATTGAGTACTTGACTAGTAGCTGACACCCCTACAGTGACAAGGCTATGCTCAAAAAATTCTTCTTTATCAGCTGGTCTGAATTCGGAAGGCAAAAGAATTATAGCATATGAGAGGACAGAGGACTAGTGGAGAACTGCTAAACAGGGCAAAGGCAAAAATAGACTTTGTAGGCCAAGAGCAATATTACAAGCCAGACGTTAGCATCTGAAGTCCCTGAAGTTCTAAGACTGTGTCTGAAGTATAGGACCTGTCATTACTCACTGTCTCCCAGTCCCAGATGTATCCCAACTCGGCTGTGTCCAGGATCCATGTCAGGGTGAGAGTCGAGCACATGCCACCTGCCTGTCAACATGATTTCCAGGGGAAAAATAATCAGCAAACCTTGTTTCAAGCTTAATACAGATCACATTTGCCCCTCCACCTAGGCAGAGCCTTCAAACTGTAACAGTTCAGTAAATACCATCTTCCTGTGACAGGCTAAATACCAGTGAGCAGCAAGGCAGCAAATACACATACGCCATGCAACACTAAAGTTTTTGTTAGAAGGAAAAAATTGCCACATGTTGCAGTTTGAAGGAGGCACTGAGAAATCAAACTGTATTACTAGGTACAGCCACAACATCGAAATAGCTCTCTTAGCCAGTTAACTAAATAAGCACAGAGCCCTTTCATTGCTGTTAGCAAGCACAGACTACTAGCACGGTCTCATTTATCCAACATGAGCCAATCCATGTCATGGCTCCTGGCTGCAATGAGAAAAGAAAGATCCTGACAGTCTATCATTAATTATTTTATCTCAGTTACACTTGCATGAATCTGGAGTAAATTCAGGGAAGAAAGTGGAGATGCTTCTGATTCCAAGCCATATAATTGGGGTGAGGATCTGACTACCCAATATCCCCGCAGAGAAGCTTTTACGCCCGCTTAGGCATGAGTTGCATGCATTCAGGCAGCCAGCTTGCACCTGGCTTGTCTACAATTACTACCACTTCCTTTTTTCCCCTCTCAAATCTTCCTCCCCTCAATAAATGCACTTCATGGTGTTTTGATAGATGGCAAAGAGTAGGTTAAATTCTTGTCCCATTTTTGTATATAGAGTTGTTAAGCATCAGAAAGGAGAGTGGCCAAAAGAGCACCGCATATCATTCTGCAGATCATTAACTGGTAATGTAATCTGCCCTACTCTAGGTGTCACATCCAAGAAAAGACCACAAAATTAGAAACGTAGTGCTCTGAACAGGGGAGTACTTGGTGTTCCTCTCCTTGCCCTTTATGCAAGCATTGTGGTAAGCAGCCAAGCAGAAATCAGCATTTTACACAAAATGTCTCAGAACCTGATAGCAAATCCAAACAGCTATTCAGCGTCATGCACTCTGATGTGGTCATGTAATTTATATATTATGATAATCTGGTTTTCATATAACCTACTAACTCAACCGTTGTTTCATTTAAATAATTGGCTATCTGACTCCCCACCCATGTTGAAGAATATGCACACCACTCTATTGCAAGGATACCATTAACCTAGACAAAATGTCATTAAAAAAGAACAAAGAGACTTTTCCAAGGAAAATAAACAGTATTCACTTTGATGGGAGCTTATCTCTTACTACATATTTTAAAATAGCAAAATTTTTGAACATTTAGAAGGAGAAATTATTTCTAACTGTTTGAAAGGATCACATTCAACGCTTTACTCTTAGGAAACAAAGGGTTTGGGTTTGGTTTTCTGGATTTTGTTTGCTTATTTTTTTATATATCCAGTTATAATTCTCTTTCCCAAAAGTCTTGCAGATAAGCAGGCTAGCTGTGGCTATCGCACATTTAGCAAGGGACTTAAAAATCAGCAAAGGTCATAATAAAGAGAACAAGAATCTCAAGGCCACATGATACTGCTGGGGACATTTCTTCTGTCAAATATTCCTTGACCTCGCTCTGTAAGGCTGTGTCCAGTCCAAGAAAACATCTTTAAAATAATATAGATATTACATTCACTTGCCTACTCTTGTCTTTAAACATTTCTCTTTCACAAGCAGTGCTGTGAAAGCAGCATTCAGCATTTGCTCATTTTAGCCATGGAGTACCTGTGTCCTGCAAGGTTGGGGAAAGGCTCCTGTGTACCCAAACGTTCCCAGCTACAGGTTACCTGATGACGTAAGTGATGTTACAGGATGCAAATAGCCAGTGTTTTCAGCTTGGACAGTCATTGTTACCAAAGGAATACAACCGCTTCCATTTTCACAGCATTTTACACAGTCAGCAAGTGCAAGATGGTGGAGAACCCCATCCACAAAATGCTATTAAGCATGCTTACCTAATTATGAGGTTTGTGGGTTTTTTCAGTTTTCCACTTCAGTTTGGAGTAGTCAGCCATCTCACAAAATTACAAGTAGCATAAAGAAGTCCCTGTCCCTTTCAACACATGAACTAGAGGATGTCAATTGCAATCAGAAGGAGGCATACTCAAACCATCCTCCATTTCTCTCGTTCTCCACCAGTGCACAGCTACGCTATGTCAGTCCTCACCACGGGATGCAGTGCTGTGTCCCCTGTCTAAGGGGGTGACACAGACAACTGTCCTAATGAAACCAGCTGCAGAATTAGGAAGCACAATTTCACAATATGATAGCCAGTACCAAAAATGTAAGAAAGCTAAGGGTTTAAATAACAGGTCTTTTGAAATGAGTGGGGATTTGCCATTGTCTCAAAGGAGTATAGGAATGAGAGCATATAAAATTCAGAAACAAAAGTTGCTTATAAAAGTAAGAGAAAAATTGGCCTAAAGAAGCAGTTGGGACTTTTAATACAAAGTTATGAGAGGTACAAATGTATTTCCTATTCCAGTTAAATAGTTAATAGTAGATAAACTGTAAGAAAACAGAAGAAGTTAGTAATGACAAGTTACTTATTCAGATATTCTAGCAAGAATGTAAAAAATGTACATGTGTTGCAGGGAATAATTCACTCAGTTAAATAGGGAAAGATGTTGAATATGCCTTTTGTACCTCTTCTTTATGCATTAATTAAGATTTTACAAAAAAATTGGAAGAAGAATGGAAGGAAAAGAGAAATAAATTGGGTCCTGTTCTGGAAAAAAACAGCCTGGATTTCCTAGGTGTTTATTTAGCACACAGAGCTATTTTCACAGATCATTTCAAATTTTACAAATGGTCTTTTTCATTGCAATTTTTCAGGCCAATTCTGTTAAACATAATGACTGAAAGGTTTCCATATACTCACAAATTTGAAAAAGTTTTTTTTTTCTCATCAAAATTTTCTCTTTTCCCTTTGTTTCCTTTCCATCCCATAATTTAAACCAACAGGTGGAAGTCCTACTCCTAAATAAATCTTTTTTCCTATTGCTTCCAATATCACATACGTTTTCTATATAGTCAAGCTATTCATGTTTTAGATGGTTTTGCGAGGTTTTTCTTTAACTTAGATATTACTTTCTTCAGCCTACTCATCATTTTAGGCTTCCTCTCATGTCTTAGACTCAGATCTAAATATGCTTATGAGCCAATATGAGCTTCAGAAACCCCTGAGTCCATGTCTTAAATACAAGTGGTGCAGTACATTTGCCAGAGTCAGACAAGACTGAAAACAGGATGGCACAGGGAGCTGAACTTTGTTACCAATTTTAGCATGGCTTCAGCTAAACTTGGAACTGATTTGAGGAGAGCCTAAAACTCAAGGTTAATAGGTACACACAAACTGCACCGGTATGGAAATTTAATAGTTTTCAGTACAGGAGTAAGCTACCAATACTAACAACATTTTGCTCCTAAAGTACCCAGACTGCTGTGTTTAGGTACAGAAGTTAATTCTTTATCATGCTTCTTTGTAAATGCATGGCAGTAGGATCTGGGTGTAAATTGTGCAGATTAAGCAATGAGGGCAACTGTGTGGACCCGGACCTGCTGGCAGTGTCAGGTGTCAAAAATCAGACACAACCCAAAGATCCTTCCTTGAGGAATTTTCTGATGTGAAGAGATCAGGTTGCCATGGGAGGCACTATGAAACTCGAGTGCCAAACCTGTAGGAACACCATGGACTCTCATGTCTCCTGGGCATAGCCATTTGGGGTTTAACATAGCCTGGGTGCTTAGAGGCTTGTTTTAGCTGACGCTCCCTAACTGTCCCACAGCCTTTCCATAGGAACTTCAACTTCCAATGCCAACTTCCACAGTTTATCTTTCACTGATTTCAAGCCCTTGAAATCCAACAGGTGTGAATAATGACAAGCAAACCCACTTATCTTAGGAAGGTGAACCAAAAGCAAATATGAAAATAACCCTGCATACTGGGTAGAAGTTCCCTCAGACATCTCTCTCTGTAAATAAAAAATGCAAGACAGAAATTCTTCTTTCTTATTCTATGATCTAAGCTAATTTTTCTCAGTCACATTTTTAAAAGAGTTAAATGGACTATCAATAGTGTTTAATACTGTCAACTTTTTGCTTTCTACTAGAGCAGTTAGCATGAAAAACTAGTTCATTCTTACCACAGGGATCTGCCTACAGCTCTTTGTTTCCTTTACCTTCTGCAACATAACAGCTTGTTGCTATGGTATTATGTCAAATAAGCAAAAATTACTCCTTCCTTAGTCCCTTGATTCCAAGCCCTCTGCATCCTCTGCCTGGGCTTGGTCCTGAATTGCGATTGCCAATTTTTGTAGAGCACACAGCCAGCTGCTGCAAATGTACTCATCTTGTTTACTCAGCTTCTGCTCTCCCATTTCCTGAGCAAAAAGTCAGTGCCCAAGAGCTTTAATTGCTGATCTCTGTTCACCTGCAAGATAGCAAAAGAAAAAGCACAAACAGTATTTGTTCTACCAACCACCATATACTGGAAACTACATACTGCAACTATGTCATTAATAGGATTTGTTAAGGTTGGAGAGAATAACTAAAGCAACCTATAATTTCTCTGACAACTCTAACTGAAGGGCAAATTTCTTCTGCCTGTTCTACCCTGTGGAGCTTTAATTGTATATTCTATTCCCAGACGGCCAAATTATACTCTCAGTTACAACCCTGATATAATTAAAGTTAATGGAGTTGCTTAGGTCTAATTGAGGGCATAGTTTATTGCAGCAAATGTTACATTACTATAAATCATTGAGAAGGATTCCAACCATCAGCTTATATATCACTCGGTTTCCAGCAATCTGAGTTAAAAGTCATTAACTAAAGCTCCACTGTAATTGATAATGGTTGTCCTTCCCAAAAATCAATGGCTAAATAATAAGCATATATAGAGAGAGTAGCAGATTCACGACTTCTATCACCTATAGTCGCTATCCTGTTTCTTGGGGGTTTGTTTGTTTTTTGGTTGTTGCCTTTAAAAAAAAAACCACCTTTTAAAATTGGTATAACGCAAAGAATCCTGTTTACAAGCTGATATCTAACAAAGAAACAGTGCCATGTACATTATACATGCTGTCCACTACAGAAATAGATGTTAATTCCTGCCTCTGTGTGTATGCATAGCAGAGAGAAATGGCTTGTCCTCATCTCAAATATATTACTATGCCACAAGCAAAGGCATCATTCTAGCACCTGCAGACAGAACCTGTATAACTGAGTTTTAACCCCAGTAGCTTGGGTACCAGTGACAGTAAAGCCAGGACAAATTTGCCCACTGGAAAGCCATTATGTGGTCAAGTGTGACTTTAGACACCGAGGCCAGCTGTGCCAGCTTCTCCGCTATTGCCACAGTGCCCATAGCAAAACTAGTTCTTTACGTCTCTCTCCTGCAATTACACCTTTCAAAGCAGGGTAGATATGACCTAGAACATGCAAAATGAAAAGCTTTGAATGTTAAATTGTCACATCAATTTAGTCTGCATGACTCTGATTGGAAATCTCTATCAGCTTGATCTTACAGAAAACCCCTTATTACTAGATAAGTGATCTTTTTCTAGTGAGATTGCTATCCCTTCAACTTATCGGAGGCCCATTAATCCAAAACGCCATTAAAATAAAAAACCTGTACTCAAACATCGATAGATCATACTAAGATTCGGTGCCTTAAATGTGATTATTTTTTAATTATTCTTATTATTTTAGCTTTAAATCAACTCTGTTCTTTAAAAATAGCTGCTTGCATTCTGGTAACTATTAAAGATTTGGAAGAGATAACACAGTATTTTTAGCATCAGATTATATAGCTAATGCTCAGGAAAGCTTCTCCCTTTCAGTTAATTTTGCCTCACATTTCCATTTTGTTTCACTGTATATTTTAACACCTTTAGAGACAGAGTATTTCATTTCCAGGTCTGAATTACTTAGAAACACTTTTTTTGGTGTGCAGCTGTGTGATGTCTTTATTCTCTTTATCTTAAGTTCTCTTTACATGCTTCTGTTTTGCACAAGATGTTTCAGAAATTACTGTTGTCAAAAACCACTCTGTCTCCTCTAGTCTTGCTATTACCACAGGGAATCTTATGAGCTGAAACCTTGTCCCTAGCTATTAAATAAGTCTTCTTTCTTTAGTTCACCTTTTTGTTCTGTAAGCATTGCTCAAGCACACTGGAGTTTTTACAACACAGGTCTGAATGAACGGATTTTTTTTTTCCTTTTTTTGGTGAGCAACACGCAGTATTGGCTTTTAAAAGCTAAGCAAAGGATTATCTTCTGTGACTGGGAGTGATAATTGTGCCATTAACAGTAGTTTGTCCCATGTTTATCCAGTGCCTAAGGGTCTCTCAATTTTAAGCTCCAGCTCACTTGTACTCTTCTGTTTTACTGCCTGAAGGTAGGAAAAAGGCAGGTCAGGATGCAGATGAGATGAACCGTTTCAAGCTGCATTTGGCCTTACTTGTGTGAAGAAAGCCTCAGTCCCTGTACCACTTCTGAAAGGAGTAGGCAGGCAAAACATTTAAGGACCCTTTCACAAGGGATCTGTCTTCAGGTATGCTGTTGGCCAGCAAAGTGGAAAACATATCATGTCTGCTCACCCACTTCTGTTTTCCTGTTGATATTTTGTACTGCCTCATATCACTACATGTTTTGAAGATTTCTTATTTCAAGTAGAGCCAGCAGTTGGAGACTGCCTGTCTGGTTCTACCACTACTGAGCAGTTTTTCAGTCCTCAAAGGTACTTCAGATTCGTGTCTATATATATATAGATATTAAAAAAAAGTGTGCATGTGTCTATATCTGTGTGTATATATGTGGAGAGAAAGATATAAATATAGATGTATGAAAATTTATATAAGCAAAAAATGGAGACATTACTTATTTTAAAGTTGCACCTTTACACTCTTTTCTGTTGATTTCTGAGTTGATTTTTCCGAGTTGAGTTTTCTGAGTTGAGTTTTTGTCTGCTTCAATTCCTTCTTCCTCCCCAGGTGTACACTACTGTAGATTCATGTACCATTCACCTTCAAGTACTTCAGTTGTTGGGGTTTGTTCAGCTTTGCACACAGCAGAGATGGCTTCCCAGGGTTTCCTGCTAGCTTCCTTCGGTCTTAAGAAAATTGGTCTGTGCAATTCTGGTTATGTTCTTGCAAGGTCACAACAAAAAGCCCAATTTGTTCATTTATAGGAAAGGAATACTTATTTTTTCCTCACAGGCTGAAGTACATTACCATTCTGTTTGCTGCAGATATCTATCTGGGTTCCTAACAGGTTCATCAGTTGCATAGCAGCAGCCCACACCCTTCTTGAACGGCTTACACACCAAAGCACAGTCCTACACAAATGGTTAAGCACTGGCCCAAGCTGAGAGCTGAATCACATGGCCAGTCAGAAGACAGTGCTGGCAAAAAAGGATGAGGAATTCAAATGCGTGGCCATGGAAGGAAATGAGCCAGCAGCAGCTGCTAAAGCCAAAATCAATGGGCTGCTCAGGGATCCAGCAACACGGCTGGCATGAGCTAGACCTGCTCCAACCTTAAATTAATGGGTCCTCTGGGAGCTGTTGTCAGCTACTGTCTGTGAATCACGCCAGGACCTCCCGTTCCCCTCCGTAGATGGTATGCATCTTCTGTGGCTTTTGATCATATGAAGATTTTGGTACGTGACTCAGGAAAAAAGGAGAGTTAGGCCAACCCCACACTAACATCCAAATACTATACATGTCTTGCAGCATATGTATCTGTCTTTCATGCTAGACAGAATGATTGAAATCAGACACTTCTGTGTTTAGATTATTTTAAGCAAAAGTATTGGTATTCTCTTGGGAAGATTTAGCCCTAGTCCACTTTCTAATATCAAGTACACAATGATCATGACAGCACTCTTTTTCTGAATACCTTGAGTAGCTGTTTCCACAAGACAGTTTAGGAAATGGAAAAGCATCTTTTAAACTGATGGTTTATTTCAGCAACTTTTTTGAGGGACCATCTTCATCACAAGTCCGTGTTTCAGTGAATTTTACTGAAGATTCGCATAAGGCACAAAATATAAAGGCATTAAAATATTGCTCACTAAAGTCAATTAAGTTATTATAGTTTAAGCTTCATTAATTGGTACTGTGGGGTTCTGGACACAACCATACAAGAGGTTGAAAAATTAAAGGTATAGGAGAGCACCGACTGCAGGTGCTTACTCTGTATTTGTTTACTGCCCAATGATTTGACTGATATTTTCTAGAGAGTTAATAAGAGATAATAATAAGTATAAATGGATTGTCCTGGGCTTGTGAGATCTTACATGGCTTTAGAAATGTTTCAAAATGCTGCCACTCCTACAGACAAGATGAGATTATTTGCTTTATTTTTTTAGTAACTGTTTATTCATCCAGGACTGTATCAGACTGTCACTGTAATGTCTAGCCATTTTCCAGGGAAATATGTGTGAGCTTGCCATTTTTTTCAAGCTCCAAACATTTTTGAGCTTTTTATAGTCTTACATCCAGAAGAGCATTTAGTCTAAGGATGCTTGAAAGGACTGTCATGGGAAAGCTAGGTTGAATAATCGGGTTCTTATACTGAGTGCTTAGTGTGGCACACGTACTGGTCATTCTTATTTTGTCTGGCAACAAGTTTCATAGTCTTAGCCCAGCTCCTACGAACATTTTGTTTCCTGTGGTTATGATTTTTTTCCTACGTTGTTGACAACTTCATTTTTCCAGAGAAGCAAAGCTGTAGCATGAGGTCATCTCGGTTCATCTACTATCCCACAAAAAAGAAGGAATGGGAAGATCTAGTGTACTACAGAAAGTATCGCTGTATGTTAGAACATACTTAGAGACATAATGTGTGATATATTATAAGATATATAAAAACCCATATTTACTCATTTCCCAGGAGAGAAATTATAATGCATTGACTTATAACTATAGAATTAATACATGTCAAATTATGTGATTAATATATCAATATAATTCTTTCCAATTTTATACAACTTAACAGGCAGCAAAATCAAATCATTTTCCATGAAAAGTCATAGAAAGTATATACTAAAATACATTTCTCATCTTTATTCTAAGGTACTATATCACATATCTTAAGTCAACATCCTTGGGGACAATGTCTATCTTTTAATTTTGTTTGTACAAGACCTGCCTTGTACAGACATAGTATCATCCAAGTTTCCAGCTAAAGCTCTTAGTCACCACTGTGATTGGAGAAATTATCATTATTGTTTCCACTGTTATTGTTATTGTTACTGGCAGTGTAGGAGAGTTTCCCACAAGCAGATGCTCCTTCCTTTCATTCCCCCTCCTCATGAGCCTCTCTACCTTGAGTGAAATACATGTATGGAGCAAGACAAAGGTGGAAGGCACAGGAAAGCATTCAGAAATGGTTAGTCTGGGACAAATTTCTAAACTCAGTATATCAATGAGAGTTTTACCTGCAGTGGGCCAGGATTTCACCTTGTCAGTTTACCCAGCCATCTACAAGGCCTGTTATAATACAGTTCATGCCAACTTCAAACTCCACATCTACAATTTAACCATGCATTTCAAAGCACCATGATCTGTGGAGCCATGCGTTACGAGTTAAGGGAAGGGCTGAGCTCATTCCCACGAAGAGATTCACTGACTTCTCTTCCCCATTATGCACCAATGCAGGCTGGAGATGGAGGTTGTATAGGGAGAGGGACGTGCGCATCCCACGGTGCTGTGGAGAGATGTTCCCAGAGGCCCAGCTGGGCTCCCCGAGTTCAAGCTGAGCAACCAAAATGAAGGTGGGTGAGATGAAGCTGCACTATTCGTAGTGTACCAGGCTGCATGGTACCCTTTCAGCTATCATTTCAATCAAAACAAACACTTACAAAATGAATAACTGCCTTGACTATTTAAACTGTTAACCTTTTTTAACATTGCTGTTTATAATTAGATTTCACAGAAAGCCAGACTGGTGAGTTTCTCTGAGCTTGACATTTTTATCATGTGAAATATGTCGGATCAGGTAATCATAAGGCCTTAAGGTCAGGTAACATGACTGAATTGCTGTTAGTAATTAAATGTGCAATAAATAACTGTATCTGCTGTAGCTAGAAAAGATCATGTAGGTAGCTTCATGTTCTGTTTTATAAATCATATTAAAAAAAAGTGTATGGGTTGTTTTATATTAAACATGGTGGTTACATGTGCCAAAGATTTATTAGTCCAGTCTGTCTTATGGTGAGTGGCTGCAGTCCAGATTCATGTGGTAGAATAATAAAAAAATTTAAATGTCTGTAGAAGTTGATGGACCAAAATCGAGTTAGTTACCCGATTGGCTGCCAGTGATGTCATAGCCATGGCTGCAGCTCCTTATATGTTTATGAGAGGTTTATTCCCCTTAATTTCCACCTATATTATAATAACAATCAGACACTCTAAGCAGCCTGTTTCTAAGAAATCACTGAACTTCCCTAGTGACTGGAGTCTCTCAGCTCCATACTTCACCCTGAACCCGGGGCCTGCAACTGCGTCCCTGAATTTCTCTGTCTCTCGGGGCTGATCAGCCTTTGCCTAGGCACTTTGCTGGAAAGGAAAGGCTGTATTTAGGGTTAGGGTTTAGGCAGGCTATGGAAGCGCTTTCTGTTCCAAGTACTTAGCATGAGATCCTGCAAACACTTAAACACATATATAATTTCCCTTTTGCAAGTAGCCTCACTCACTTCAATGTCACTATTATATGAACGAAGTTATAACCCTGCTTAGAAGTTTTCAGAAGACTTACTACATATATTTTCAGAGGCCAAGAATGTTGACGGTTCTTAAAGAAAATAAAATGAAATAGGGAGATGCATAATTTGGACTATGTTCAGAATTTGACCTAATTGCTTTAATCAAATTCCCACTAGGCATTAAAATTAAATTGTCTACATTAGCTGAATTCCACTGGTCATTACCGGCTGGCAGTGGTTGAGGTATCAGATTTTCTTTGCCTCAGTTTCTTATGCATGGGCTTATTACACATAGGCATTACTGGGATGTCTGCTAGCTTCCCACCAGAGAAGCTGCCTTACCTTAATGACAGGAGTCTTTTAAATACACTATTTGATGTTTCAAAATGGCTGCAAATTCAAATTTTGGTTTACCTTTTTAGACTATTCATATCATGCAACCTGTTGCATGACTTTTGAATGGTACCTTGTATTTCTATCTGCCTACCTAGAGTACAAATACATTGATTTCAGGGATTTCCTTATAAATTCAAAATTAGAGAGTCTGATGTGCGCTAAGCAAAATACTATACTGAAGGACATACCAAGTTTCTAGTGCTAAAAGCCCCAGCTGACAAAAACCCAACATTAGTCTTTTGATTACTATAAAAATAAATAAACAAATAAAATCACAAGGGCAAAAGGCTGCTCACATTCATGTTTTTCCTTTTTTTTTTCCCCCCTTTTAAAAACTCCTTTGTTTTGCAGATGTACTACTGTCTTCCAATTAGCATTACTTGGTATAAAGAGTACTTTAGGCATTCCTTTTAATAATCTATTTCTTAAAAACTTCTGAAGGGATTTTGGTGTGGTGGTTTTTCCTGTAGAAACTGTTTCCAACCACAGTGACTGCAAAACAATTTGAGTCCTGCATCCAAATAGTAAAGAGCTCTTGTGTCAATACCACGTCTCAGCATTCCCTGAGGAGCAGATGCTTTGCCTAAACTGAATTATAAATAATACTCCGATGCAGGAAGTAATAGTCTAGTAGCAGTTTACTCTTAATGCCATAGTTTTGTTTATTAGTTTTGGCTGTTTGATAAATAGAGAGAGGTTTTAATTTAACATAATAGTTCTTTGCATAGATAGAGAGCCATTACTGGTGCAGCCAAGTAATATCCCTTCCCATGGGAGACCCTGTCAAAAAAGGAAACAATATCAATTTAATTATTTTGCTTTCTGAACACACTGCAGCTAAGGGCCTTGGGTATTGACTTAATGTTTTTCTTCAATAAATGTAGCATGTATTATAGTCCCAAGTTTAATGAACCCTTACTTTTTTTTTTTTAAATTGAGAACTGAAGGATTCTTTATTAAACAGACATGTAAAGAACTGTATTAACTTTCTTCTATACAGTTATGATTCTTCTTCCAGCTCTGTAATTTCATTGTAAATTTAGAGCCATACTGTAGCAAAACTCAAGGGATTTCACATACAGGGGTGTTTAATGCTCAAAATGTCTTTAGTTGTACATTACTAAACACAAAGGATTTGGTTTTAAAAAACGTTCTTTTAAGCAGTAAAATATTTTCAGGAGTTACCAAATGAAGAAAAAAAGAAAAGTGGCTAGAAAAAAAAATACACTCTCCAAAATATATTTGAGAGGCCTAATTATCACATATGAGCTCCTACTAGGTTAGTAATAGTAGTAGAAAATTACTCTTGGATTATTGCTTCCTATTCAAGGGAGTGTTATTCAAAACATAATGGAGACAAATCCATTGCCTGGTGAGTGCTGAAATGTTTGTGACTGGAGAAGGCCAGGCATTGGACATTGACCCCACAGTCTTTTAAAAGCCTCAGTGAGGCCATGTGGTGGCTGCGCAGAACGTGTTTTCTGACAGTACTGAAGAAGTACTCTACAGAGCTAGTATGCCAAGTATCTTGAAGATTAATCTGTATTTATGTTCACAGGGATTTCACACTGCATTGATAAGAGGACAAATGACAGCCTGTGATGATATGGTAATCTCTGTGATATAAGCACTTACGGTTTGGAAACATTTGGGTTTTTAAGTGGTAGCTATATCTATAGCTATGGCTGCCAAAGAATTCTCTTTATCTGCTACGTTTTCAGTTGCTCCTGAGTTTTTCAAAATGGATATTTTAGCCTGATATGTTCCATGCCAGTTATTATGCTTAGACTCAGATGTTCAGGATAGACCAGTGAAATCTTTGTGAAATATCTTGTCCAGGGTTATCCTTATTCTCTGCCCCAACTACTTTTTGAAGAGATGTAGTACTATTACGCTGTGAAGAAGAAATTTAATTTATAGGCCAAGATGAGCAATGCACTCAAGCTCCTGCCTGAAAATCCACCCAGATTTGAATACATCAGTTAAGGCTTAAGACACATTCAGTAGAGCTTCTTAGGGCTAGCTACTGGAAAGTTTTCACAGACAATTTGCTAAGAGCAAGCTGCAGCTCCCAGTAGTCACTGGCATGCCAAAACAAACAGGAATGGACCTGGGCTGCACTGGACAGCCCGTGTGAGTTTCATGAACAACAACTTTCTACTAAGAAATGCAGTGGAAGGTGCTACTGCTCACTCTCAGAACAGTGCATCAAACTGGGAGTAGGAGATGACGTTGAGCTGTAATCCACCCCTTTCTACTAATTATACTTTCAGTACTATGGAAGAAGCTCTCATAAAAAGATCTGGCAAGGATTTTTATTATTACTATTATTATTATTTGCCTGCAGTTCTGCAAGCCCAGAAAATTATGACTTTCCAGTTAGAAACACAAGGGAAAGGGTGTGGGATGGGGCACTCAACTCAAGAAAAACAAACATTTAAACAGAAGATATATTTTCAGTGGAAAATTCCTTTGGTCAAGAAAATCAATTTTCTCTCACACAGCCATTATAAAGTAAGCAATTTCAATCAACTCTACTTACTCACCTTTCCTAGAAATAGATAAATAGCAGCCACCTAATTTTATTAAAGAAGCACCTGAAAGGACGAGAAACTAGCAGGACGGTAAGTTGAATGTTTTTAATATGGCCGGTGACTGCCATGCTTCTTTTCACCATGTGTTCTCCCGATGAGTTTGATGTACCGTCTATATAGATCACGGTACTCCTCTAGTCCCGGAATGGAAACCAGAATTTCCAGTTCCCAACAGTTACTTGCTACACAAAAGGGTTCACATTTTTGGACCACAACCTCTCCTCCACACTAGTTTATAACAAAATCATCATGTGTACTATGGAGACCAAAAGCAAAAATATCTACAAAACAGAAGGGAATTTGTCTAATTTTCAGGGGTTTTGTTTGTTTGTTTGTTTGCTTATTAAGCAAACACTGTTTATTATTATTATTTGCTTATTCCTAAAAGCTAAGACGTTCAGTTCTAAAAATCTTCATCAAAAGAAGTGTCACACTTGCAAAATCCAAACCTCAAAGCTTAAAAATGTTACAATTAACCTTCCCCTGCAATCACTGGGGAAGATTCTGCAAAATTTAGGATCCACCTCAGCAAATTTTAGATGATGAAAAAGTAGGCATAAAGTCATCTAAGCTTGTCATTTGGTTCAGTAGATAGAGAACATGAAAGATGCAGGTGGGGTAGAGGAATTGCTCTCCAGTGGGGTACCTTTCTCTTATTGACTAACTTAGGCAAGAATACTAACTTTAAAAATTGAAGTAAGTGAAATGATTCCTACTTCCACAGTTTTGTAGGAATCCCCAGTTAATCTGTGAGGGAAGGCAAGGGAAGGCAAGGGAGTTGAAATGGAGAAAGATGTACAGCAGGATATTTTGAAAAAGTTTTGTGGAATAAGAGGAAATTCTATCTGTTCCACATAATCCTTTTCACCCTTGGGCCAGGTTTGCTTTGATGGACTTTGGTGCCTGAGAACAGCTCTGTTTGGGACACTGACAGCATCTGCGTTGTCCCCCTCTGAAGTGCTGCAGTGAAGGCACTCCACTCTGGAGCTCTGCTTTGCAGGCTCCCTGGTTCTCTCTACAGCTGTGTAGGGGTACCTGTGTTGCCTGCCCAACACGCTACTCTCAGACATACAATGGATCCCATCAGACCTTGCTGCTTGCTAAGCCAGCTCCTTTTAACACTAGCTACACACCCCATGATATGCTGCCCTGAATTAGCTGCTTCCCTGATTTGATACGGTTACTCCTGCTTTTCCATGTGAACAAGCTACTATAAGAAATGTATCGTCTTTCTGGAAAACAATAACTGACCTCAGTCCCACCATCACGACTGTATGCTGCAGATGTCAGATGAGGAGCAAGAACTCAGGAATGTCACCTTCTACAAAGAGACACAATGAGCTCCACTCTCTGGATCTCGTAGAGAGACCGATTGCCGTATGTCACCAGGAGCACTAATTGGAAACATCAATCCAGATATACAGCACAAATCATCAAGTATTTTACAAAATCTACTCAAGTTACATTCAAACTGTTTTAAACCCTTCTACAGTATTCAGACACTTCTAGTATGATCTTGGAAAGAACTCCATAAAAGAAAGGGTAAATGGCAGGCTGACAGATACGATCACCTATGTGCATCAATCAATCTGGTGACTGGGTATGTTGCGCTATTTGCCAAAACCTGCACCAAACCCTAGAGACAATTGCTTTAAAAACATTATCACAAAGGACAAGGAAACACCAGCTTCATTGTTTTTAAGTAAAATGGGTCATTTTAAAGTCTATCATAAAAAAAAAGTCCCAGATGGTTTTGAAATGTCATCATATTGCTCAGTTTAAATGATATGAAGGGGATAATGCCAGTCTAGTAATCCTTTCCCCCTATAACCAATTAACCTTCATTTGAAATTACTTATGGGCTTTGCTTACACTGAAATGTTTAGAAAAGTAATGGGTAAATCTAATGACTCATTCTTCACACGTATGACCAACAGGGTGGCCTGCTCCAATAATATAATCGGTTTCCTCTCCAATTAATTCAACTCCTTTGAAGTCCAGATAATGAAGAGCACCAGTTGTCGCTGTGTTACTGAAAAGGTTACCAGGATAAGACTTGGCTCTCAGAGTACCTTCTTGTTTCATAAAAGAGGCCCTTCCCTTGCAGCTGGTTTCTCATCTTACTGATTACCTGCTACATGAGAAATTTCAGTCTGGCTTCAGGCCTGGACCCGGCCCAGAGGCTTCTGTCAGCAGGGTTTGTTATAATTTACTTATTGTAATTCAGAATCCCATTAAACCAGGTCTTTATCTGGCTTGCTGCATTGGAAGCATTTGGTACTGTTGGTCAGTGAACATTGGACCACCTTCAACACCTTATGAAACTTTCAGCTTGGAAGTTAACATGAGGCAGGCCCCACTTCTCAAAGATGCAAGTATATGCTTAAGTCCTAATGTAATGAATGGGACTTAATACCTGCTAAAAGTTAAGCACGTGCTTATGTATTTTTATATATAGGGCAGAATTCCCCTGCGCCTACAGAAATGGAAGTGCTCAAATGTTTTGGAGCCTTGGAGTTTTATTTCTGAAAGAAAAGGGGGGTTTTGACCTTTTTTTTTAACATTTTTCACACCTTTTCTGAGAAAAAGATATTTTTCATGAAAAAATTTTCACTGCAACGTGTCAGGCTGAGAAGACTTTCAAGGCTTAATAATTTTTTTTTTAAATAGAACTGTGAAAAGTGCAATTCAAACTGGATTTTTTTCCTAGGCTTGGTTTCAGGGGCTAAAACCAAATCACTTTGAGGCACTTCCTAAAGATCCTGTTCATCTATATTATACTGACACAAGGTCCTTAGGTTCATTCAGAATCCACTTGCATTTTTCACTAGTCCATAATTTGGGATTTATTCCATAACTTGCCCTAATCAATGTAGTTCAAAGATGAGATTAGGCTCTTGACCAGTGGAAGAATGATTCTGTTACTCCTCTGCTGCCTATTCTGTCTCAACACATACAGTTCAAATATAAACAAAGGAAAACACATTTAACTTTTTTCCAGAAATGAAATGGTTGGAAATTACGAGCAACAATTTGGGATATAAATGCTAGAAAGAAACCGATAAAAACTAGAAGCTAACCTCATCATTAGTTCTAGTGACAATATATGTACCTTCACATAACTTTCACATTCCTCATATAAAGGGGAAAATCGAGGGAGGTAATTAATTCTATTTAAAACGTGCCTTCCAGATGTCGTCTCTTTTTGTAGAAGAAAGAACCAACACGTACCTTTTGCCAGTTTGGATTTCATCTATAGAACAAGAGAGCTGTCTTTCCTTTAGACAACATATACTAGTAGGAAAAAAGATCCCTAGAGCAGTGGGGAGAAACAAAACTGGAATATTACATTGCAGCAAAAAAACCAGCTACGAGATTAGAGGTAGTGCTTTATAAAATACAAAAGCCAAAACCCAGCTTCCTGAGTCTCCTAAAGGAAATATCAATATGTTGGCTAGTCTACTTTTCATTATCACTTCATGGTTTAGGAGTTGTTGTCTTCTACCCATAACTCCCCTCCATCCCCCTTTTATTTTAAGTCTTTGGGTCCAAAATCTGTTAATGCATTTATCATACGCTTTAGGGACAAGCAACAACTTGTATGAGTGCTTTAAATTATCCTGAAGAATGCAAGCACAATTTAAGATGCTTCTGGCCTAAACCATTAATGAGGTCACACACCATTAATGGTGGAATTCGCCTGCACAATTTACTCTAAAGCAGCATGGAATACACATAAAAATGGATGCTCCACAGTTTTGCTTTTCAGAGAAATGTCTGTAAGGCTGCAGTAAGCTCACCACTTCTACAGCTTTAACAAAGATAGCACACATCTGAAAGAGGAGTTAAAGCAGCTAACACCAAAGAAGTGATTGAATACGTCCCTTGCTGTATGACTACTTTCAGATACATAACACAGGCATGCTCATGTTTAGACACACACAGAGAAAACTCAGTGACCCTGTAGGAATTAAGTTGCATTCAAGTATAACAATTTCTTTAGCTTTCTGATCCCCCTCCCAACTCTTTGCATCTAGTGCTTGTTAACTTACGCATTTTTAATTATGCAATATCACAGTTAGAAGATCTAACTCAAAAAACTTCTCAATTATCATCTACCCCAACCACAGTAATAGATCTACAATAACATTCACCATTTTCAGAAGACAACAGGCAGACATTAGAAGGTAACACTGAAAATATGGTCCTGTTGAGTACACTGCCAGCACTTAATAAATCAATTAATACTAATAAAGAACAAATAGCACCAAATAAAGGACAACTTTTGCAACATATAATGTAGTACTATTACAGCAACCAAATATGACCTATATAGAAGGGACAGAACTGATTAAATGGTGTTTGCTGCATATAAAATTATTAACATAAACTAAGCAATAACTTATTCTTAAACATACAGAAACAAAGGTATCCTGTGCAATTACTCATCCACAGTGCTTACGTGACCACATCTTTTCAGAACACCTTGCACCACAGTTAGGATTATGCTGCAGGAACAGGAATTTTCAGGGAAAGATGCCAGTGCTGCCATGCCAGAGCGATGGCTATAGCCTGCAAGCATTAAAACATTTCAGGATAGGCAATAAACACCCTCCAAGCCCTTTAAAGGCATGCACAATGCTCCAGACTGTTGGCATGATATCTCACATGCTTCAGCAAGAGGAGGAGCACAGAGCAGTTTGTCGCTTACCATGATTTTCACCTCCGTCACACATGAAGAGCAGGTGTGTGGTAGGGCTTGGGCAAACTACACGTGCCAAGGCTCCCAAGTCAGAGGTTGTCTCCAGAATTATCACAGCCAGAGGAGACAGCAAGAGAAGTTCTAGGAAAAAAAAAAAGAATAACTAGTAGCAAAATTACAGATCCAGATAGCATTACTTTGCAAGTTCTTCAGATATACTTGCAATGTGAAATTGCTGAACTGTAGAATGTAACCTGATCTCATGAGTGAATTTCATAGCACACGATCCACCTATAAACAAACAACAGAAGATATGCCTGTCTTTTGTCTGGCAGTTATAGAAGATCACCCCTCCTGTATTGTCCTGTCCTTTCATTTGAGTACCTGTCAAAAACTAGCAAATAACAATCACACAACAACTTTTAGATTTTCACACTAATGGATCAAAGTTTTACTGTTTATGGTTAAAATGCTCATTGCAAAAAAAAACATTGATTTGCTTCTGGTAAAACTCAACTGTGATCTGTGCCACTCTTTACCTTTCATTAAGTAAATTGCCAATCAGTACTTTGTTTTGCTTTTTCTGTAATGGTCCAGATCCTACTGAAGTATATTCCACTATTAAAGCTCTAAATAGATTTGCCTGCGTAAAGACTGAGTAGGGGTCCAGGGGATTTGGACTAATAGCTGTAACATGATAATGTTAGAAAGTTGTCAGCCTGTCAAAATGTAAAGTACTCCAAATACTGAAGTGTGAGGGTTTAGGTATTTGTTTCCACTGACCTTAGGAAGAGTTACATGGCCTAAATGCTCTTATATTCTCTCGTAAGTGTTCACCTCACTGCTCATCAGAAACTGGAGATGACTCAGGGAGAGATTTTGAACCCCAGCTCAAACCAGCAATTTCACTGACCGCAATAAAGGCATTCGTGCATGGAAGTGCTCATCAGTGGGAATGTCTGCTTCAATGTGATCCTGAAAACCCTTTGGTTAGAGAAATACAAAAGCATTACTGTTCTCATTTTGCAGTGCAAGAGAAGACTGAAGCAGAGAAGATGACGACTTTTCCCTAGACAGAAGGGAATACAAAGCAAAAGCGCTATTGTATGTTAACAGTTTTAGACTATCCTGTTCACTAATTCATTTGGCATCTTTCTCGTGTATGAATTAGAACATAAATAAATGCAAATGAGAAAACAAACCAGAGTCCTTGGGCTAAATTTTCCAAATTTGGTCCCAAGTGGGTTATTAACTCAGGAAAAATAATGCAGAGTGTGGAAAAAGAAATCTATTCTTGTGACAAAAATTTCTCAAGAATATAAATTGGCAGAGTCTTAAGACACTCTGGTGATATGACTGCAATAATAATGGAAACAACATGTGGAGAGACCATCGTCATACCAACGTGAGGAATGTAATCAAATTGGTATCTTGTGATCCTTTTGGATGCCACCTCAGAGCTCAGCAGAACACAGATGCTTCAGTTGTTAAAATACTTAACATCTCATAATATACACTATGCCAACACATATTTTGCTAAAGGCAGGAAGAGTTTGTCACTTACTTCAGTAGTAAGTTTGGGCCCTAACTGAAAGTGCAGTTGAATTAATGGATAGATGTGGCCCCGTCCTGAAGAAGTAAATGAAAGAAAGTTTTAATTATTTCAGTGGGACTCGGACCAGGACTTCCAATCACAGAACTGGGAGGATAGCCAGAAAACATCTACACAAACTGCAATTCATATATTATATTAATTTTAACTGTATGCATTCTTCCTTACATACCCTGCTGCGAACACTCACACATGCAAAGCACAAACACCGTTCCAGGGACAGTAAGTATATGATGCACATGGTCCACGCATGTTCAGCACAATTGCTTCTTCAGCAGCTTCATTCTCCCTTTATGTTTTCAAGCACAATGACAAGGAAGTTGCACATATGTCCAGGCTACTCTTCATATACATATATGGCTTCTTGCCTTTCGTCTGCTCCTACATTTTATGCTGACAGATGAACAGTGCAGATGATCATAAACGGAAGTGACACTGTTTAAACCTAGTAAAGGCACAGCCCCCAAAATAAAAGCTAGAACCAAAAGTATATTTTTCCCTTAGCGTGTAGCTCGTAACAATAGTAAGTCAACAGCAAAGATACTGAGGAGCAAAAAAACTATAGAAACAAAGATTTTATGGGTAGGGATGGTTTTTAATTTTTAAGTTTTCTTGAGACTTCACTGTAAGACCTTGTTTTCAATAGCTTACAACCTTGCAAAGGTACAACTACTCAATTGAAAAATTCCCATGCTGCCTACCTGCCTCAAACTGTGGGTTGTTTTAAGAAGTATTTTTGGCACAGTGAACAATTAACACTAATTTCCTTTTTCATAATTATGACAACTTTGTTATTTTTATCATTATTGTAAATCTCACTTTTATATGGCTCTTTATCTAGACATCTCAGAGCATTTAAAAATAACGTTGGCCTCCATTTACAGAGAAAAACCTAAGGCATGCCGACATTTCTCTGAGGTACTTCAATACCAGAACCAACACTAGCCTTGGTAACTCCGTAACAAGACTGCTGGAGACAAAATTGCCTTATACAAGAGAATATATGCTTCCTCCTGGCACGTAATGTTTCTGCCTATTACCCCTCTAAACCACATATTCAACTTTTCTCACTCTTCCAGGAACCTCTGGTTTCACTTATGCATATTTACATTTTTTATCCTACCCCAGAATCCCTATCTCACTAAAAAATGCTAAGACTCTGGCCATATTTTTTGACATCCCTGTATTCCCCTTCTCTGTACTCCTCTACTGTACCATGCCTGTGGCTGTAAGTCCCCTCAGGCAGGGACTGTGTTCTGAGTCTGTGATCAGGCACTGCCTAGCACACACTGAGTTGAAGCTATTGGTAGGTGTCCTAAGTGCAGGGGCAGTTCAAAGAGCAAGCACCACTTGGATCTCCTCCGACCTAGGCAAAGTGATATCTAAACTGTGACAAAAATCCTAGGATTTATTTTTGACTACTGGCCAGATCTTCAGCTGCTGCTAATTGCTTCGATTCAGTAGAATTCTGCAATTAGAAGTCTGGCCCTAGCTCTATGAAATTGCAGGAAGAAGTGTTAAAGACAGGCTTGGCTCTATCACAACGTTGCCATTAAACTACCTGTAAAAGATTTTGGTAGCAAATACAAAGGGCCAAATCTTTTCAGTTCCAGTTCAGCCCAGGGAAAAATAAACTTGTTTTCAATTAAATAAAATTAATGTGTGGCAGTCAGAGATTTTCAAATTCAATTCCAACAGAAACATCACTAAGTGCTGTAATGTATATATCTGCATCTTGGAAAAGTACAGTAGCTTTGAAAATATCTCGGCAGGCTAGACTCAATATGCAATTAAAAGCCTATAGTCCTCATTGCAAAAGTTCCCAACAGCAGTGAGTTCCACAGCAGTTGGCTCAACTTAAATACCAGTATAGTGAAAACTGCAGGGTTTGGGATGTTCAATCCTATGTTTCTTGCACCCCTGGGACAAAAAACATTTGTGAGGTTTTTTTTTTTTTTTTTTGCAGGACTGCCTATAGAGATTGTTCACTACATGAGTGATTTAGCTGAAGACTTAATTTGTATCTGTGTCATTAGGACTGCGTAAGAGTCATTTGAAAGGAGCAAATATCCGCACATATCTGTCCCATACTGTGGTATGGAATGAGTGTAGCATGGATCGGCATATACTGTAAATTGTTCCATAATGACTCATGGATTAGCTGGGGCTGCTTCAAACAGAACATTCCTGAGGGGTAAGGTAAAGTTGTCTTTAACTGAGACTTATCTGGAAAAGAAAAGAAAAAGGAGCATTTAGCTGCTTACGTGGCTTGCACTGGGGTATTTTTAAGCTCCTCTTCATCACCTTGTAACATTGGATAATTGTTTCAGCACAGTTCTGTAAGCCACTTGAATAGACAATGCGGTCAAAATATGTCCTTAAAGAGTATTAACTGATGGTCAATAAAATCTTGATAACAAAAGAACCATCTCTCCTTATCTTTTCAAGACACTTTGAGAAGTTAAGTGTTTGGTTAGACAATCATAGGAGTAAGGGCAAGAAGCTTTCTATATGCTGACTCCTAAAGGTCATTCTCAAGTATAATGAAAAATTAAAAGGAAAAGATACTTCAAGATGAATAAAAATTTCAGGTATCATCTCAGAGTTACAAGCAACGTCTTCGACTTCCAATCAGACAAGGATCAGACCTAAAGGAAAAAAAGAACATAGATATCTTTTTTATACAATGCTCAGGTAGCATCCTTTGAAAACACACTTTTACCCAAGAAAAATGTTCTTGTATTTTTCCTGTCATCTTCTGAGCTTCAGTGGCATAAGGTAATAATTGAAATTGGCCCTTTGAGGGAAAAACTGTTCAGGAAAAAATCAGCAAATCATCATCTGGCTTTGCAGCTTTGCTAATTCCACATCCCCAATGCCTGGATGAAGATCACAGGTTTGTGGCTACGTTTCTCTGCCACTGACAGGAAAAAAAAAAATTGGAAAAAGTTTTAAAAAATCTGCAATTCTAAAGCATTCTGTAGAAAGCAAGAAAAAGATGTTGTGAAAGGTTATAAACTTTTGGATACTGCTGAAGACATTTCTGTTGCCCTAAACAAGAAGGCAAAGAGAACATAACTGAATATTGCAATCCAGATAAATGAGGGGGTTTATCTGTATGGTGCCCAACACTTGAGAGAGAAATCTAGCACAGGAAACTATCTCCTGGGTTAAATTCAGTTCCTCATAATGCCAGCCACTACATCACATAACCCTTTCAAAATGGCACTAATTCATTTCAATAAACTGAAGCACAGATATTTTGTCATCAAAACATACTGTTTGAAAATATACTAACCCTTTTGCTTATTCATACATGAGTGTAATGTTTGAACTTTTCAGTTGCAGCTCAGTAGACACTTTGATGACACATATGAATCAAACAATGCTTTATATACCAAGCAGAGGGCATTGTATTAATTTAGTTTCAAGGTGACAAGCAAATTAATTATAATGATTAAGTCTGCATTATGAAAAAAAATGTTGAAAACTCCTAGCCAGATGGAAACGCTCAAGAGCAGTATTCTAAAAGCTAACTGGGGACCAAATAGCGTCACAGAAAGAGAATCTGTGGAAATATATTCAGCTGTTTAGATGCGTACTTTCAGCATATTTGTAGTGGCTATCCAACACTTTGCCAAGACAAAGGCTCGAGTTCATCCTTCTCCACCTTCTTTTCATCCTACCTGTAGGAATTTCACTTACCTATTCTGTCTAGGTCAGAAAAAAACCACACAGAAGTGCAAGGAAGTAGCTCTGTTGTGGAAGATTTCTTCAAGAAGGGGCTATACACATTTCTAGTAAGAAGGGGGCCATATATATTTTCCAAAGATTTTTGGCACTGCAGTGGGATCCCTTTCAGATTTCCAGCAGCAGTCTACTTCTCCAGAAACCTTTAATCATCTTCGCTGCTGGCAAGACATCTGTTGGAAGTTTTGGAAAACTGAGAATGAAAAAGCTCATAACTCTACAGAATTCACTAATACAAAGTGAGAAATAAAACCTGCACAATATTACTTGAAACTTCAAAATATGCTGATAATAAATGGAATCTGGATAGAAACATTTTGGAGTTGAAGCCCTGCAGTAAGCATCTCCAGAGCTAGGCAAATCAGTTCTTACAAGAATTTAGGAATCTACCTACCCTTCAACCTCTGCCTGAACCCAAAAAAAGCCAAAAGTTACTTTTTATTCATGTAAAGAGAACCCCCTCTCCTGTCCCAAACATACTCCTTTTATTCTCTCCTCTTGCCACAGTTCCTCATTCTACATCTTCTCCAGCTGTCATAGAACATGCTATTATGTAACCCATGTGCACTTCTTGCCAGATGAAGTTCAGTGTTCCCAGGAAATGCTATTCAAGAAGGGGAGATTAAAAAAGCAGAAACCCAAAATACGAAAATTTTAAGGTCAGCAATACCTAGGAACTTCACAGAAGTTCTTGTGCTCCTGCATCAGAAAATATGAGGCATGTATGGTCCCTGGGAGCTGGAGAGGCGCTGATAGCATCTGAAAAGAAAAAAATCAGACTGGGGCTTGCTGAGGAAAGACTGTTTCAGTCCTTGCACATTTAAGAAAACTGACATTAAAATTCTGAAGATGTTCTAATCTTCATCCAAATGGATCATATTTAAAGACCTCTGTGAGCAATTCTACACTGTTGGGAGTTTCCACATTGTAAGACTGTCCTCAGTCCTCTCACCACTGCTGGTCTTATGATCTGTAACTATGAAAAACAATAGGTTTTGAAATTTTATCCAAGTTACGTTTGCAACTAACATCTTACATTATTAAACAATTGTGAGTTAAACAGAATCATAATTTCAACATGGAAAAAGAGCCTAAAATGCATGTAGATGTTGTCAAAGTAAAATGCTACAGTTGACTCAAACAATGAGCATCCTGAGTTTTGGGCACTGATTCAAAAT
The DNA here is from genome assembly GCF_030463565.1 of Pelecanus crispus. Lineage (NCBI taxonomy): Eukaryota > Metazoa > Chordata > Aves > Pelecaniformes > Pelecanidae > Pelecanus > Pelecanus crispus. Next base: position 9,090,451 of record NC_134646.1, read on the forward strand.
TTAACCCCCTAAATATAGAAACTTTTTCAGCACCGTGTCTCCTGTGTGCGTAGCTCTCAAAAGAAATGGGTAAGGTCACGTCTTTCTTTGCCCAGAAAAATGAGGAACAGCTTTCCATCACTCTGGCAGCAGCATGGATACCATAAGGGAGAATATTCCTCCTTCTAAGACATAAAAGTTAAAGAGGAACCTGCCATTTCCTTATATTATGTAAAGCTAAAACTGAAAATCCAAATTTTTATTTTAACAAAACACAGTGATTTTTTCACTGTGGTGGGTGGATCAAAACTGTAGACCGTTGTGAGCAGATTTAAAAAGGAGTCTAAAGAAGAATATATTTCTCTGCTTAAAAAAAATACAGAAAATGTTACTTAGATGGCACATTGGAATATAAACACAAATTTGTATTTATATTTTGTATAAATAATGTACAGGAATATACTAATAGATAAACACACACACTACAGATATAGTAGACTGAAGTATTTTTCCTGCAGATGATAACCAGACTTATCTTTATATGATGTAATTTATAGAAGCAGAAGAGTAAGAACAGCAGATCTGAAAACATTTAGTTATTTGCACCAACACATGCAGAAATACATACTTGTCAGTTGAGCTGCAATGTGTATCCACCATTATGCCTGTGAAGATTCAGAAATTAAAATACAGATTCAGCTCTGTGAGCTTTCAAGATAAAGCTGGGCAAGAAGTAATTTGCCTGCCCCATGGAACTTTTAAACATTTGAAGACTGTTATGTTGTACCAGGATAAACCCAAGACCCTCAACATGTCTCCCAGTAAAACAGCAGAGGGACAATGGTAGAGGGAAACCTTTCCACTGTTGCTCTGCTCCTCAGAGAAGGGAGCTGAACTTTGGACACTAACACTCTGTGGAGGTGATCTATACAGTGGGCTGCAGAGTTAGCCATTTCCAAACTTATTGAATGACATATATAGCAGATTCAAACTGGAGCCTTTCTCCACTCCTTTTCACCCAAAATAGTCAGAAAGTCCGTGTCCTTAGATGAGAGTCTACCAAGACTTAAGTCTTTGATTCCTAAATTAAATTGAAGCATGTTCAGAGCTCATGTGCCAGTTCTGGTGGATAGAGTCAGAAGCCATTCGGTCATCAGTAAATATTTGGTCACACTTTCCACCTCTGAGAAGCGTGAAGCTAACCATTATACCCTTCCTTATTTCTGCCCTGGGATGCCACTCTGGATAACTCCTCCAAAGATAATTCCACATTGGTACCTCCAGATGACGTAGCACAGGGGAAAAAAAGAGGACAAATATTAGAATCATAGTATATCCAATGAGTCTCTCATGGCAGGTCCAACCAGGTAACCCTTTGGTTTTGACCCTTCCTGACACCTGTGTTAAAATTAATGGCTCTGGATGAGAAAAAGATGGGCAATAATTAGGGCAAATATAAACAGGTAAACAACTAGGGCTTTACTCACTCTTCTTTGCATGTGGAGTTAGTTATGAAAGTTACAGGCTGTACCCATTGATAATGACTTGGTTCCCCCTTGGTCCAGAAAAAAATGTCCTCACTTCAACTGTTGACTGATTAAAACACTATAATCAAACGCCCAACGGGATGCCACTGGAAATGCAGTCTCCAAGTTCACTTTCGTGTGCCCCTTAACAGGTAAACCAGCCTTCAGTTGTGCATAAGCCATGGGACACAAAAGCATTGTCTATAACTGTTATAAAAGAGCCCTTTACAATCTCAAATGAGACATTGCCAATCCTCTGTTAAATTTCATGGGATAATTTAAAACATATGTAAATAGATGAATGGTTTAAAATTCATTTGGATTCTATTATAAAGACAGCATGCCATCAATTGCAGTAACTGCTTTAACATGCAGAAAATGACAATAGATTGCGATCCCTGAAGTATAGCAGTGATTAATCATTTGGGGGGGGGCAGTATTTTGTTGTTTAAACTTGCTTCCCTCCTAGAATTTGTATCCCCTAGGCCACTATTGTTAAGAATGGTGATCACAAATGAGAGGCAGGTAGTAAGTGGGTAGAAAATACTAAGAAAGGGAAATATTCACCTTGATTCCCAAGACAACTCAAGTATACAACTGACTGTACCTATAAAGTGTAATTCAGTTATGTTGAACATTTCTGCGATACTAAACTGCATCTACTGCCCACTCCTTTGGTACAGTAATCTCATATCAAAAAACATTTTATAACTAGGAAGATTCCAAGAACTTATCTTTATGAGTTTGAAGGCTAAATAAATAAAATTGGTATATAAAAACCCAAGTGTACAACCTCATATTTCACATCCCTCATTTCTAAATTCAGACTCAATTCATGAATACAAATTACAAATGTCAAAGGTGCTGCTCAGAAATGGAAGTACAGATATATGCACAGGCAGCTACAAAACACAGAAAGTAGACATCTAGATCTGTGAAAGGTGGTATAAATTACTAGTAAAATAAATTTCGTCCACAACAGATCTCCATAGGTGCTACCAGGAGTGGAACAATAGTAGAAAGAGTGTTTGGGTATTTTAACATTGCATCATCCAACATAAACACCTACAATGTGTCCACACTACTGCTTTATTCCTTTTACTGTAACTAATGTAGCCACTCTCAGAGTGAAACAGTTTTCCCATATTGCCACTTTACAGCAGGCTAAAATGTTGGTAAAAAAAAAAAGGAAGAGCTAATGGTACATGTTTATTTGAAATCAGTAACATGTTTCAGAACTTTAACTTTTTTAAAAAAAATCAAAATACAAATAGATGCTTCTTACAGAGCTAACACATCACATAATAACGTATGTGACCTGAACAACAAAGCTTTTCTGCATTCATCTGAGAGCCCCTGATCCTTAATGAACCCAGTCAGATAAAAACAAATCAAGTGTATGATTAAGGATTTCTCTCTACTAGCTCTCTATATTAAAGAGCAGGATAATGCTTTCTCTGAAGGTAGAAACCTCTACTGGAAATGACAGTACATGTTTTCTTCTGAGTCAAAGCAGAGTCCTCCTGAGACCATGGCTTTAGCAATAACAGTATCCCAGTTTCAACACACTCCCAACCTGAGAAGGCTGTTTTTGGATTGGTTCGTGACTTCTACAGGCAACAGCTAGCTCACAAGTGTGCACTGTCTCTCCTTCATCCCTTGCTGTCCTCAGACCACAAGAAGGATTCAGGACAGTACAATGGCAGAGTAACCCCCTATGCCACCATTCAGGTTTCACAGGAAGACATTTAAAACAAAATAAAGACTACATGAGTAAAGAATGTGAAAACAAATATCTGCATGTTCAGTTTTACATATATAGGTGGTGTCTTTGGTTTCATCTAGGCTAAAACATCAGAGTAAAAAAGCACCAACTGTAACTGTTTAAAAACAAATCTTGGGCTATTAACTAACGTCCATAAGAGGGGAAAGTTTCCTGTACCAACCTGTGCAATTAAAAGTATTAGACTTCCATTGCCTGTATTTCATATGTAAATGTTATGCTAAACATTCCAACATTTGTCTTAGTTCAAATTTCACAACACTTTCACCAGCACAGGGATAAATATTTGCCCTGCTCTATTTTTATAACAAATAAATAGAGGATAAGATTTACTGAGAGGCAATCTCCCCAATAAATAGGACTGACTTTATGAGTGACCTTATAATGGCAGTAAAAAAAAAAAAGATCTTTGATTAGGGTAGCTTAGCAAAAAGACTGTTGTGTTTTATCTTGTGTAAAGATGCTCAGTAGACCTACCTGGCTTTGTTTCTACATCAAAAGATTGCAATATTCTCATACTCAGCATGTATGTATCATCCTGATGTAGGTATGTGCTCAGCCAGAAACAGTAAAACAGTCAGTTTGGTGACTAGCTGGAATCAGGAAGCGTTTTTGCGGCTTGGCCATATCTGCAAAAACGATTTTTTCAGACAACAGGCTGTAATTAGAAAAGAGATATTCTGAAGGGACTTCCAAAGAGCATTAATCTAGGTCAGTATTAATCCAGTCTCAAATGGGGTTCAGCTTTTTCTCTGTATCTTTCCACTGAAATGATCATTTTAACAAAGTTTTGAGAAACCCACAGGATGGCGTAAATTACCTTTTTAATTTACAGAACAAGATTTAGAAAGAGTTGCTGTCAGTATGGTGCAACCCATGTTACCTTTCCTTTTTCTTCTGTACTTCAGATATACAGCTGGAGGCACTGAAGGTCATAGGGGAGAAGAATGCAGCTCAAATCGCTGTGAGAAAAAAAAAAAAAAATTGATGGTTTCATCAGAACATTTTTCTCAGTATGGAGTACTGCTTTTCCAAGATAGCTGGAAAGTAAAATACATAAGCATCGAGAATCAGCAAAAGGTTCAGAACCATTTATGTACTCTCCCTGTTTTTGGACTGGAAGAGGTAACATACAAGCATTACTGTCTGCTTAATATCTAAGCCTGACTTAAAAGTACCCCAAGATATTAGCAATGACTTCTTGTTTTGCTTATTTAGACAAAGAAAAATAAAACACAGAGACAATTTTATGCAACAGATTTTTAGGAAGGACTCATCTCACCTAATGTACACTTTACTTACCTTATCCCTAATCTACAAGCTGGACAATCAGGCTTTCTCAGTGGCCTGCAGAGAATTTCAATTCTTCCCATCCTGAAATAGGCATGCTGTACTCCCATATGTAACTACCTAATGCCTCACCATTAACTATCAGATGTTTCTAAATGCTTCAGGGTGTATCACAAGTATCTCTCATCAACAAAGACAATCTTTTTTTTTTTTTTTTCTTTTTCTAGAAAATCATCCTTGTTATGTTTTAAATATCTATGTATTAAAAGCTTTCATCGTGACAGATTTTAAAACATTAATTTAATTTCAGTATCTGTTATGGCACAGATTTTACTTTAAGAACAAAAATTAAGCAGAAGGCTTATCTTTGTAAGATTGTCTGGATTGTAAAAGTCTCTTCTCCCTGAAGCTTCAGTGCCAGCTAAATCTAGTTTCTGCCTTTGCTTTCAGCCCCCCAAAACCCTGACTTTGTTCTAGGAAATTTTAAAAGAAATTTCTAGAACATGTTCTGGAATGCTGCCATATTCAAGCAGTAGCTGCCAAAAGGTCATGATGTTTAAGTTATGTGTGTATCATAAAATCAAGTTTGGAGGGGTTTTGGAAAAAGAAATATAAAATGCAATTTATGAGGCTCATCTCCATTCAAACTTCTGTGATCCAGACCGTGACAAGTTGCCAATTTGCCAGCATAAATAGGAAAATAGTTATAATTATGTTTCCCTGTGCTGCTGTTCTGGAAAATTTTGACCATTCAGGATGTTCCAGAGGCAGTGGTTATCCAAGAAGCACAAGTAAGAGGAAGGCCACAGCAGGAAGGAATTGTGCATCACTAAGCATGAGGATGCCAGCCCACATGTAGAGTACCAGCAAACGTACCAAGAGGTTTGTAAGGCGAAAAGAAACCGCTGAGAGGCCTTAAAGAGGCTGAATTAACCAGTGGGTTTCCATGAGAGCCACATCCTATGGGACAATGCAGAAATGTGGCACAACTACATGAAGACCTTCCAGGATGATTACGTTAGTGAACTGCCTCATACTTTTACCACAGACTGCACAGAAAAAACTACAGAGTTTTGTTGTTGACTCCAGATGATTACAGCATGAGCAAGATTTTTGAGATGGTTCTTATGGGTTTGTTTCTTTTTTTGTTTTTGAGTAAGAGTCTGAAAACATCTTTTATGTAGATATGTATGAGAGGGAAAAAGGGAAAGCATTAATTCACATCTACTGACCTAGGCACCTAGCTTTCCGCATAGCCCAGGTTTTTCAAGAAGGTGAGTCAGAGCAGGAATGTAATCTAGCTACCTAAAATTAAGGGCTAATAAGACCTCTTTATGTGCCATGCCTCCTTCAAGTTACACCCACATTAAAGAAAAAAAACAAACCAACAAAGCAAACAGGCCCTGATTATATGGTTTGCTCCTGAAATTTGTGCTCCAAAGTGTATTCGTTTGCTGAACATCATCTTTCTGTTAGATAGTAAATATAAAACAGACTTTGTCCATTTATGTATTTCTGGTTCATACAATATTTAACTGAGACTGGATACAACAAACAAAACTGAGGCAAAACAAAACCATATCTGTATATTCAAAAGCATAATTAAATACATTTCCATTGATACTTTGTTTTCTCACAGTGAGCAATTCAACAGGAAAAAGACTGATAAAACTGTACCAGAGTGATTTAAGTTACTCATTTGTTATGTTTGCAGGAAAACTGTTCTGCTTCAGAAAAATTAGAGATGAATTCTACAGGTCATTTAGGGATCGAAGAAAATGGACAGAGAGGGCTAGCAACATTTATTTTGGTCTCAAATGAGCAGTGATAGTGAAGAAACTGCCAAGGTTTCTTTCCTATGCCAGAAACACAAGCCAGGTCCTATTCATGGAATAGGAAAAGTTAAGTCAGTGCAGTAAAGCTGGCCAACTAGCTTACCTTGGGCAGAAGTTGTTCTAATTTATTTGGGTTGGTATAGAATATTTTACCTATCCCATGCACCTGTATGTAAAAGCGGTTCTTCCTAAGGAAGTTAATTTTGATGGCGTGGGCTGCAGACGACTGAGCATAATTTCAGGCAAAGACTGGATTTTTTGCAGCAAAGACTGGGTTTAGACATGCGATTTCTACTCCACATCATCAAAACAGGTTGCTGCAGAACTGGGTCAAAATAATAAATCACCTATTGAAAATGCTACAGGCACTGATCCATACATTTAGCATTATCCAGTATAAGAAGGCACCAAGGAAGCTGATTTCATCACCTGCTGACATTTTGATTTAATTGAAAAGCAAGAAAACGAATGCTTGCAATGTTAGGAGCTGGCATTAGAGGAACTAGGGATTTGCAGAAATGTAAAGAGCTTAGGTAGGCCAAAAAGAAGAAGAAACAACCTGATCTGAGAACACAGGAATTACCATTACTTCAAAGTGAGACATAACAGTTGGACTTGATGATCTTAAAGGTCTTTTCCAACCTAAATGATTCTATGATTCTATTCTATTCGTCTATATTTACAAATGACAATCTACAATTACAGTCCCAAAGCACGTCTACTTTGTTGAAGTTGCCATTTCATTTAAACTGAGAAGCTGGCAGCACATTTCCCATCTCCCAGAAGCGAGGCAGGCAGCAGCATGAAAATTTTCTTCTGGTCCAGGAGTCCACCAAGAGGGAAGACACAGAGCACCAAGACCAAGGCACACACAGATCGTACGTGACCAGAAGGAACAAATGCTAACAGCATGCAGACTAGCTGGCTCAGGGCTGCTAGCAGTACAAAGGTCTGTGTGGACCAACCCAGCCACTAAGGACACCACTCCCCACTGGATCTGGAGAGAGGAATAAGCAGTCATGGGACTCCAAATAACCCTAAACACCATTACCCACTGCATATGTAGCTGATAATGCAAGAGCATTGTCACTTTCCTCCATACACATGCATCTGAAATCACCACCTAACTTGCATATAGGTTAGCATAAAGGAAAAGGGTTAACAACAAGCTCCACTATAATGAGGCTCCTTAACAAGATAGAAAATTAATCATATTGGGCCCAGGGTTTTGAGGGAACACTTTTTCCCCACTACTGTAGCAAATATTTTCCAGAAGTGTACCTTAAGTTCTTTTTTGTGCTGCTTTTCTCTAAATTGTCCGCTGATTTTTCCCCTTAAATCGTTACCTTACATTTATCTTTTGCATAAATGTTTCTCCGAATGCATTTCAAATAAAAATTATTTCAATTTACTGACCCATGAAAAATCTTTCCATAATTTAATCAGGGATAATAATCGTTCTTGAAGCTGTGAAATGCCTCAACTGCAATTTTCCATGTAATGAACAATAAACTTTTATATTCAATAATAATGAAGTGTATATTCACTGAGGCATACATTTCTAACCACATAGTTTTGAAAGGAATGACATTTTTAAAAGCAGTTACACTCCACACTAATTAATACTGAGAACATAAACACTCTCCAAAGTCGCAAAATTAGGCAATTATACAGTCATACACTGTAATCATAACATTTTTTCAGCTCTGAAGATTTTTTTTTACTTATTATTCTCACCACTACTAGGCTCTTGGAGCATATGGATGAATACTACAAAGCCAATCAGCAATACAAAATGTATGCTTTCCATTTTAGCTTAGACTTCTGGTGTTTGCAGAACAGTGTGTCAAACTGCTGTTCCCACAGCTGTAATGCTTTAAGACTTACGAAAGCATTGAACCAGAGTCTGTCTTCACATAATTGGAGTGGCGCAAAGTTTTGTTTGGGGGTGTTCATTTAAAACACAAAGCTCCATCTGACAAACCCCAGGTTATTCCCCACATGATAAAAGTGCGGGATTATTCATTACTCTGTGACATGTAATTAACATGATGATTGGCTCTATACATCTTATAGGCAATGAACACTTTTTTTTTTTTTTCCTTTTAACTACCACCGCTTAAAATCACTAGGAGAGAGCTAAAAAAAAAAAAAAAAAAAGATACAGCCACTGAGGGAATTTCCAAATTAAGAGGTCCTTGAAATTCCAAAACAAGCCCAAAAAACATAACAGACACTCTTCTCTTCATAAAACATTCACAATAGCAGAGGCCCAGCTTACAGCTTTTAACTGCTGCAGCACTCACACTTCAAGGCAGGATGCTGTGAGGCCATACAAAGGGATCTCACAGCTACTGCGCATCACGGACTAATGAATCTTTTCCCATGACAGGTACAGACCTCGGGACTGGGGTGGGAGCCAGACTGTCAGAGGAAAAGTTCAGTGAATCTGCAGTGGCAAAGGCTCAGTGTGCAAGATCCTGCAACAGTCTGGAAGATTTACCTTTATGCATGCACATTATACTAAATAAATCCCTACCTGTCACCATATGTCTCAGTCAAATCTATGTGCTATCAAAAGCATACACAAGCCAAGAGGCTGTCAATCTTTAGGTTGCTTCTTGAAGACAAATATAGCTATCAGAACTGAGGAAATTTTCCTTTTGTCCTGTCAAAATCTTTTCTAGTCTCTTGAGTAGTTCAATACCTTACAGGCATTTGAAGGGGGTGGAAAAGCTTTCTTCAGCTCTTTTGTTAGTTGCTGTTTATTAAACATAATGCAGTAATTCTGACTATTTCTTAGTAATTAGTGAATAATTCCACTAATTCCATTTGAAATGCAGCATAGGACCCTGAATACATTTTCCAGTTATCTACAATGGAGTTTTCACTCTCATTTGTGAGAACCAGGTTACCAGACTCATGGCTGAAGCTAATGCACAGAGGTGCGACTCCCCCAGAGCAGCGCAAATCTTTTCAGTCTCTGCTTACTCACAGAATATAGGGACCTCCAATTTCTCACATCCTTGCCACAAGACAGCACTGGCTTTTCCTGAGTGTGAGGCCTGTCTAAACTTCTACCTTTCCTTCTACTTCTTTGTTTCTGACACCCAAAGCCTCAGAAGGATTTAAAAGCAGGATTCTTATTAACCTCACTTCAAATGTCACTGTATACATGTCTATGTATGAACCAGTCATCTGAAATGCCCTTTAGCCAATAGAGGGAATAAACACTTCCAGATCACACATTTGACCTGTTTTAACGTCTTAAGCAGAGATTACTTGTGTGCTAGATGCTCCTTTTTTTCTGTGCTGACTGTGAAGACAGTCTAAATGACAGATAAATCCCACCATGGCTAACCTACCTTTTAAAAGAATAGGATCCCTACAGACATATTTTTAAAGAGTTGCTGTGCGGGTCTCTCCATTAAGTCTTGCTTTCAGTCTCATTGAGAAGAAGAGATCTGAGTGAAATATTTTTGGCCAAACTTGTCCTGAAAGAAATCACAGACTCTGGTCAAGAAATAAAAAAAATAAATCACAAAACAATGATGGTTTCTATTAATTCTTTTGGTCAGAAAAATAAAATCTTTTTCTCTTATTCTCTGAAGAGAACATTTCCATTTTGATGTTTTTCTAATGAAACTTTTTGTATTCAAAGCCAGGCTTTATTTTGAAATTTGCCTGCATTTTAATCACAAAACAAATGCTATTGGAATGAGCCAACCAAAAAATCAACAGCTCTAGTCATGAGCTCATGTTCCACGTTTAGGGTGTTGTCCTGCCGCAGAACAGAATCGCCTTTGCAACCGTACCCTGCTCTCCTCCAGAATCTTACCTTGTGTCTCAGGGCAGTAGTCCTTGCAATGGTAAAAGTTTTTGGCATTGCAATTTACCTTCCCCTTCAGCTTTTGGCTCATCCCTAGGGTATATCAGATGGGCGTTAATCCATCCTAATTAGCCTACTGGGAAAACAACAGATAGCTTGCAAGCCTTGAAAGGCTTGTTCAGGAAAGTCGACATCTCTGGCAAAGAGCTTACTGTGT